>NC_060127.1:50269073-50576156 GCF_021461395.2 Schistocerca americana
TTTGTGTGTCAGACGTGTTTTTTGTGTAGCTGGGCTGACCTGTAGACAGTGGTAAAAATTTTGCGAAGCATAGATATGAAAGGCTACTTTTAAGCCTAATAATTTTACTTGTATTTCATATAAAAAGTTTTCTTGTTAGACATTCTAGCTCCGAATGACGCAGTATTGAGTGTTATATGGGCGGCCTCTTCATCTGAAATTACGGTCCTCTGTTTTCTATGTTCTCGTTCTAGTGGTATATGATACGGAAAATCTGTTTATGTACTGCATCTGTGTGTTGTATTATACACCTTGTTTCCTCATTTTAAATTTACCGCCTTCATTTATATTTTACTTCGTCAAAATTTTAGGATAAGTTAAGCAAGGGTATTGCCCCTAGTAATTCCACCTTATCAATGTTGTATGTGCATTACATTTATAAATTTTAGTGGGTATGTATATCCAGTTTACGATATCTCATTTTTAAACCCTGTTGCGTCGCAGCGCCACCTCTTGAGGTGATTCTGTGTTAAGCTTCAGTACTGGCACACGACGGTGTGGCGCATTATGCTTACTACCTGAGCCCCCATCTTGCGCTGTTACTCGCTCTTGTGAACGGGAACGCGTTATGCAGATCTTGGTGCTTCTCGCGTCCATCTAGAAAAGGTAATGATTTTACTATCTTATATTTCTAGTTTTTACTGAGTTTAACGAAGGCGATGTTGGCCTGATATATTCGACGATGCCCATTGGCTACACTGACTAAAGGATTCTTCTAAGAAATACCAAATTAAGGGCCGCGGTGGTCTAGCGGTTCTAGGCGCTCAGTCAGGAAGCGCGCGACTGCTACGGCCGCAGGTTCGAATCCTGCCTCGGGCATGGATGTGTATGATGTCCCTAGGTTAGTTAGGTTTAAGTAGTTCTAAGTTCTAGGGGACTGATGACCACAGATGGTTCAAATGGTTCAAATGGCTCTGAGCACTATGGGACTCAACTGCTGAGGTCATTAGTCCCCTAGAACTTAGAACTAGTTAAACCTAACTAACCTAAGAACATCACAAACATCCATACCCGAGGCAGGATTCGAACCTGCGACCGTAGCGGTCTTGCGATTCCAGACTGCAGCGCCTTTAACCGCACGGCCACTTCGGCCGGCGATGACCACAGATGTTAAGTCCCATAGTGCTCAGAGCCAACCAAATTAAGGTATTTGCTCTTTCAATAGGTGATCTGTTTATACTTTCAGTAGGTGATCTGTTTATACATGCTTATAGGTTATCCAAGTCTGCACAACACGATCGCGATTCTTAAATAGATGTATTTGTTCTCTGTTTTCTATGTGGATAACCTGAAGATGCCTAAATAAGGCGAAACGCGTCGTTGAAAAATAAAAAAACTAAAATTGCAACCAAGACTGTTTTTAACCAACACTGTTAAGGACTGGTTTGCCGTTTGCCACATATGGATTGGAAGAATTTCTAAAGGCTATTTCATGTCGTTTGTTGCTGTGTTGATTATATGCGTATTTTGACAGAGTTTACTCACGTTTTCTTCTGCTCATTTGTGAATTTTGCGCCTAGCTATGTTGCTGTGGCTTGGACATTCGTTTCATTGCACAGAAGAATAAAATAAAAAATCCTACAGAGTTTGCCTCATCAGCGCTGGAACGTATTTGGGTTTTAAAACAAAACAATGATTTGCGTACTTGTAAAAAGGCGGACCCATTTTTAATTCATTGTTATTTTTGTTATCCATTCTTTTTAAGTGGAAGTGTAATTTTCTGCTTTCTCACTGTACATATTGCATTTCGAGTTTTTACATACACTTTGTCGCTTCTCAACTTCCATATCCCAATTTCCTACCATGGACCCAAAATTTTTCGAATTATTCTGCTTTCTTCTGCAAATTATTTGACTGTTTCCCTGTGTTTGTACCGCGGCATTCTGAGGCATGAAAATACCTAGTTTTAATCTCCACATTGTAAAGACTCAATTTTGTATTAATAGACTAGCTGTAGCCAGCCACGCTTTCCTGTTGATCACTCTGCTTAAGTGAAAAAGTAAGGGAATAGAAACCAGACGTTTCTAATGTATATGGGAAATGGATATACTTAATTTCCTTCTCTCCCCAGACTCTGTCTATCTTCCCCTCCCCCTTTCTTTCTCCATCTCCTCTTCCTTCCCATTCTCTCACTCCATCACCTCCTCCTCCCTTTTCTCTCTCCATCCTCTCCTTCCACCTCTCTCTCTCCATCTCCTCCTGTCCCCCTCCGTCTGTCCAACTCCTCCTTTCTGCTTTTTATGCCAATTTTCTCCCACCCCTCTCTCCATCACCTCTTTCTCTCTCTCTCTAAAATGAGCCTTGATTATTGTTACCGCAAATTCAGACTCTGTAGTAGTATGCTAAAGCAATAAGCCATAAATAATACAAGAGTTGCAACGAAGAAAGGAAGACGCAAGCGCACACACACGCACGCACACAGACACACACATACACACACACACACTCAAGATCCATTACAAAGATTTATTACAATAACGTGTAAAACCTTGAAGTAAATTGGGAAAGTACATTTTAAGATTTTTGGCAACAATGTTTTCCCTTCATTAGCTACGTAAACCACGCGCAAATTAGAATTGAACGTTGTGTAAAAATTTCAAAACTAATCAGTTAAGAACCTGGGGGGAAACACGATATTGAACGAGCGAACATTTACATTTTGATCTATATAGATAAGGACTTTCCATTGTACATGTTCTTGTTGTTGTTCAGTCCTGAGACTGATTTGATGCAGCTCTCCATGCTACTCTATCCTGCGCAAGCTTCTTCATCTCCCAGTACCTACTGCAGCTTACATCCTTCTGAATCTGCTTACTGAATTCATCTCTTGGTCTCCCTCTAGGATTTTTACCCTCCACGTTGCCCTCCAGTACTAAATTGGTGATCCCTTGATGCCTCAGAACATGTCCTACCAACCGATCCCTTCTTCTAGTCAAGTTGTGCCACAAACTCCTCTCCAATTCTATTCAATACCTCATTATTAGTTCCGTGATCTACCTATCTAATCTTCAGCATTCTTCTGTAGCACCACATTTCGAAAGCTTCCATTCTCTTCTTGTCTAAACTATTTATCGTCCATGTTTCACTTCCATACATGGCTACACTCCATACAAATACTTTCAGATACGACTTCCTGACACTTAAATCTATACTCGACGTTAACAAATTTCTCTTCATCAGAAACGCTTTCCTTGCCATTGCCAGTCTACATTTTATATCCTCTCTACTTCGACCATCTTCAGTTATTTTGCTCCCCAAATAGCAAAACTCCTTTACTACTTCAAGTGTCTCATTTCCTAATCTAATTCCCTCAGCATCACCCGACTTAGTTCGACTAAATTCCATTATCTTCGTTTTGCTTTTGTTAATGTTCATCTTATACTCTCCTTTCAAGACACTGTCCATTCCTTTGCTGTCTCTGACAGGATTACAGTGACAATAGCGAACCTCAAAGTTTTCATTACGTCTCCATGGATTTTAATACCTATGTTCTTAGTATAGTCGAATGTCATTTCCGTTTTTCTGTCTGTATTGACGTCGGCAGCTTTGTCGAGAGCGTTTGGCTGGATTTACGTCACTGTTGTGTCGAATGAATAATAATCGAGTGAATGAAAGCAAACGTACAATCGTTGCGGGCGAAGACGAGCCACACGGATCTGCATACGAGAGCTGTGTATACGTGAACAGCGAGCTGGAGGGAGATTCGCGCTCGTTAAAAGCGTTGAATATTTCGACGGTCCCTGTGAGTTTTCTGGGGGCCTGGAGTCGCACGCAACGTGCGCTCAGCTCGTCCCGTCTCGCCTGGGCAGTACTTGTGACCTGCCTTCTGCTACTCCCGCCTCCGCTGTGGTTCCGGTGCTACAATGCGTTCGGGGCGCCGTGTGGAATTACATTAGCGGCCGCGCGCCGACTTAATTTGCAGCCAGTAAAACGAGTTGGGACGTGTGGAGCGCACACACACACACACACACACACACACACGCACACACACAAGTGTACACGGAATACATGCAAGACGTGCAACGAGGGAGGAAGAAACGAACACACACACAGACACACACACACACACACACACACACACACACAAGGGCGTCGCAGAGTGTTCGCGCTTTTAATAAAGAGAGCACGCTGGTTTGATAAATAAGAGGGAGGCCATGGAAGGAAGAGGCGAAATAAAAAAGTGACTATGACTTGTGAAAATATTTGGCTTGGGAAAAAAAAGGCATTCTTTTTTTTCCTCGGAAAATATGAGAGAAAAAAATAGGATGAATATTTTAGAAGAAAGAAAAAAGATTGGTTGTGACGTGTGTGGTTAGGATACGCGAGTATACGGTCCGAGATGCGAGGCATGCAGAATAAATGAATTGGGATGGGGGCTGAGGGGTGTGGTGGGGGATGGAGACGTATCCAGTGGTGGAACGTCTAGGTGCTGGGCAGTCTGTCATCTATAATGTGTGTGTGTGTGTGTGTGTGTGTGTGTGTGTGTGTGTGGGAGGGGGCGAGGCGGCTGGGAAGGTGTGTTAGTTATTTAAGTCATCAGCGCCCTGGGGAAGGAGGCATAATATTCCAGCAGCGGTTACAAGGGATGTGAGCCTTCGACACGCGTAGTCAGGGGGAAAGCGTGCCTGGGGGGGAGAAGAGGGAGACGCCATCAAGCTCTTGACGGAGAGACACGGACAAACACACACGGCCCCCTTAGGCGCCTAACACGACGTACACACGCAGACATGGAACAGCGGTAATGAAGAAGCGGTGGTGCTCTAGCATGGTGGTCTGCGGAGTGGGGAGGGGTGAAGGGGGGGGGGGGTGAGGAACTGCGTAGAAGTTAGGGCGCGGAGCGTGCTGGCCGGCGGGAGGGGGAAGGTTTTTAAACCCCTTCCCTACACCCCGCCACGGTTGTGCAGCTAGAGGGGAGAAGATAAAAGCCCCTTTCCCTTCCCCCCCCCCCCCCCCCCCTCCACGCCATCCTGGCGCTGGGCGCTGCCTTCCCCTCCGCATTGTGTTCCTTCCGCCTTCCTGTTTTCCTTCCCCCTCTCTCTTGCCCCGTCCTCACCTCTCCCTCTCCCAGGACTCCTTCCACTGCCTTGTCGGAGAGAAGGTATATCGCGGCAACTGCGAAGGGGTGTGAGAAAGGCAGTAGGGATGCTATATGACGGAGAAATTCCGCGACGCGCGCGATTCCCCTAATCCCGCGACAGCGTAATGAGCTAAAGGTTTTATTTCCGCCCCTCCCTCTCCACCCGTCCGCTCCTCTCGCTCCCCCCTCCCCCCCCCCCCCCCCCCCAGCCACCACAGTGCTCCATCGTCTCTCCACAGAGAGAGAGAGAGAGAGAGTCCCTGGACGCAGGCTTTAATTCGTAATCAGCAGCTGATGTCCGATAGCGTCAGTTGCGATCCCCGGCACTTGGGACTTCCAGTGTAGGGGGGGAGGGGGGGGGGCAGAAGAGGAGGGGTGGAGAGCGTAACGGAGCCTGCAGCTGGTGTGTCTGCGGCCGACCCACCGCCAACTCCCCACCGACTACTTGCCCGGGCAGGCCTGCTGTTTCATTAGCGCTCCCTGGGTGCCTGCCTCGCTGACTCTCCTCCAACACTCGGCGTTCTCATCCGCTGGGCTCACCGCGCAGCCGTGTCTGCCTCCAGTGCGTCCTAACTAACTAATCCGAGAGCCGTCCTCGGTGAACTGCCGCGTTCGAATATTGATTGCCTCGTCGTCCTAGGGGGGGCTTTAACAAAGGGACCTCTTCGATTTTCTTCACACGCATAGTGTCCGCGTATCAGTTCCTCAAAGCTGAACGACGCAATGCTAAAAAGCCTCCAATAATAGTCTTTGAAAATTTGTACACCTACGAGTGACCAGAGACAACAGTTTGAACAGGCTAAGGAAGTTTCCGGGTGACGGCCGCTCCACATTCATCACTGACGCAACACAGCTGTGACCGGCCAGTCTTACCGCCGACGCATTTGAAGGTGTTGTCCCGGGAATTTAAAAGGCGCTGTTCACATTCACCAGTGACAAGACGGTGACAGCAGAGTTGCCACCCGTGGGAACATGTCACAACTCTTGGCTCTTTTTTCCAAAATTTGGGGACATACGGACGGATCTTCGATCACTCTGTAAAATGTAGCAACTCTTTGCCCAAGAAAGAAAAATTGCAAAATACCACTACTCCATCTTTCGCCTAAAGCCACGAATTCGCAACCACAAAAGGTTGGCGCTGATGTGCGTTTAGCTTTTTGGGCCACTTTTGTTATGACTTAGCCAAACTGTATAGAAATACAAAGGGACGAACTGCTTCCTCTAGAAATGTGGGAACACAGTTCCTTCTTCCTCACAATGAGAAACCTCAGTCATTCCACTTATCGAGATCGGAAGTACAGGGTGGCGCACGAAATGTGTTACCAATTGTTTCTTTCACAATTTACGACGCACATTAGATATCCCGCTGGGATCTCTACAGCAGTACCAACAGAGCTTGGAAAAACAAATGAGTTACGAAATGACGTGTAATTCACGATACTGCCGCTAGGAGACTAGTAAGCAGCAATGGCTGACAATGGAAGACTGACGACACCGCAACGATCGGCAATTGTGTTACTTTTTGATGAAACGAAAAGCCTTGTTGTGACTAAGAGGCATTTTCGACAACAGTTTAACACACGATGGGTCCCTTGCAAGAAGACCATCCACAGGTTGTACGATAAATTTGTACAGGAAGGAACAGTATTGGAAGCGAAGCGACCTCGGTCTAAGCCTGTTTGTTCGCCGGAGAATACTGAAGCGGTACGAACTGCTGTACAGAGAAGTCCCGGGAAATCGTGTAGAAAGGCAGCAGTGCAACTGGGAATATCCAGACGCTCCGTTCAACGCATTCTTAAAAGTGACCTCCGTATGTACCCATACAAGATGACCTGTGCACAGAAGCTCACTGAAGAACACAAGCAGCAGAGACTAATGTTTGCTCAGTGGGCGGAGGATAGGGAAGAAACTCTCAACGTAGTTTGCTTTCCAGACGAGGCGCATTCACATTTAGACGGTGTGGTTAACAAACAAAATGTACACTTTTTGGTCACTGAAAACCCACAAGTGCTTCATGAACGACAACATTATGCTCCGAGGATTACAGCGTGGGCAGCAATTTCCAGTCACGTACTTATTGGACCTTTTTTCTTTGAAGAAACTGTGAACAGCGAGCGTTATTTGAGCATGCTTCGCAATAGCTTCATTCCACAGCTTCTTGCTACTGTCTTGCCCTTCAACACGCAGTGGTTCATGCAAGATGGAGCAAGGCCACATGCTGCAAACACTGTGTTGGAGTTTTTACACGAGCATTTCGACATGCGGATCATTTCACTCAGGTTTCCAGGTTGCTTCAATGACGGACAAAATTGGGCCCCCAATAGTCCCCACCTCAATCCATGTGACTTTTTTCTTTGGGGGTACTTAAAGGAAAAAATTTTCCCGAAACGTCCACGTGATTTAATGGAGCTCAGAAGACTTATTCTTCAAGCTTGCAGTGAAATTACGGAAGACATGTGCCGTAGGGTAAGCACTAACTTCAGTGTACGTTTGAAGAAAGTTAGGAAACGAAATGGTGGACATGTTCATCATGTGCTGAGTTAGAATAAATCTCCATGGACGGCTCTTCATTGTAGTATATGTTCCTTTCAGATTGTATTGGCAATGAAGTTTATATTCAAAAACAAAATGGTAACACATTTCGTGCGCCACCCTGTATATACAATTAAGTGTATCGATTGTGATACACACTATATCGGCCAAACGGGAAGCCCCTTAATAGCCCATTTCAATGAGCATCTTTTAACAAAAAAGGGGCAAATTAAAAAAAAAAATATTCTCCCTTCCGGCGACGTTTGAAAACCTCTCGCCCACCATCCATAAATGGTCTTGATATTTTGCATGTTCTCTAAGTAGGCAAGAAGATGAAAATCCTCGAAGAATTTGAAATTTCGTAAAGAGTCTATTTTAAGAGCCTAGGTATGCTCAAAGAACAAATGACCTTTCATAACCAGGGTTACTTCGAGGCTATGATGCTACTTCTTAAATAAATGTCCAAGCACACGTGGCTTTGATTTATACATTGATATGGTTTAGTTGTGCTTCCTTTTTTATTTTATATAATGCACATAAGATTATCGTTACTCTGTAAAAATATTATCTGTTTTCCTGTCTGGCAGCGTCACCCACTACGGTATCGCTTACTTTGATCATAGGTATGTAGTAGGAGCTGTAAACGTGTGCCATGTTTTGTCTGGTCTACGTCGTAAAAATGCCCTGCGTTGTGTTAAGAACAAATATGCGTAAACACAAGTAACGTGTGACTCTTGTATGATTTTATACCTTCAATTGCTTACGTACTGTGTGAACCAACGTTTCTTAGCCCTCAATATTTGTCCCTTTAACTCCAATCTTATTTACGTGATTTCTTGTGTTAGTTACACTTACCAATCTTCGTCTTGAAACATATTCTTATTTTGTTTTCGTAGGTGTATGTGTCCTGTATATTTTATTGGACAAGCAGCCATTTTTGGCGATTGCGAGACGTTCTGTACTCCTGCTAGTGGCCCTCGATTCTTGTTACCCGGTGGATGTGTCCTATGAATTTTGTTGAATGCTGGGCCATTTCTGGTCGTAGCAGGGCTTTCTGTACACTTGCCAGTGGTCTTCGAGAGTTATTACCCAGTGAGTTTGTCTTTGGTTACGCTTTTTTCGCAGCTCAGGTCGTGGTTTCCCAGTTGCTTCAAGTGGTTCAAATGACTCTGAGCACTATTGGACTTAACATCTCAGGTCATCAGTCCCCTAGAACTTAGAACTACTTAAACCTAACTAACCTAAGGACATCACACGCATCCATGCCCGAGGCAGGATTCGAACCTGCGACCGTAGCGGTCGCGCAATTCCAGACTGAAGCTCCTAGAACCGTTCGGCCACACCAGTTGCTTCATTTAACTTACAATGTAGCTGTATAGCTGATTCGGGACTCATAAATTTGTACCGAGGAAACTTTTTTTCCTCCCCAGATGCCTGATGCTGATCCTATGACAGTGAAACGCGTCATAAATTAAATAAATAAATAACCGTTTTGCTACCGAGACTGCCTACTCTTTCTTGAATTACAAAAGAAGAAATTGAAAAAAGGAAAAGCAGCCAAACTGCATAAATGTTAAACAATGTATTCGTATGTCACCAGAAAATTGAGGATCCGTTACATGACGGTCAGTTTGACTTTAGGAAAAAGGTGACAGTGCCTGAGGGCAATTCTGACGCTGCGGTAGAAAATGGAAGCAAGACTAAAGAAAAATCGAGTCACATTCATAGGATTTGACGGCATCGGAAAAGCGTTCGTCAGTGTCAAATGGTGGAAGATGTTCGAAATTCTGAGGAAAATAGGGGTAAGCTATGGGGAGAGACGGGTAATATACAACATGTACGAGAACCAAGAGGAAAAGAGTGAAAGACCAAGAACGAAGTGCTCGGATTAAAAATGGTGTAAGATAGGAATGTAGAAGCAATGATGGAAATGGTTCAGGAGTGAAACTAAAATTCAACGTGAAAGGATATCAATGACACGATTTGCTGAGGACATTGCTATCCTCAGTGAAAGTGAAGAAGAATTACGAGATATGTTGAACGGAATGAACAGTCTAATAAGTACAGAATATGGATTGAGTGTAAATTGAAGAAAGACGAAGGTTATGAAAAGTAGCTGAAATGAGAACAGCGAGAAACCTAACATCAGAATTCATGGTCACCAAGTAGATGAAGTTCATGTATTCTGCTACCTAGGCAGCAAAATAACCAACGACTGACAGAACAAGAAGCACATCAAAAGCACACTACCACTGGTAAAAAGACCATACCTGACCATGAAAAATCTGCTAGTCACACACAGGCCGTAATTTGAGGAAGAAATTTCTGAGAATGTACGTTTAGAGCACAGCATTGTACGATAGTGAAACATGAGATCTAGGAAAGCCGGAACAGAAGAGAATGGAAATGTTTGAGATGTGGTGCTACAGACGAATGTTGAAAATTAGGTGGACTGATAGTGTACGGAATGAGGAAGTTGTCTGTAGAATCGGACAGGAAAAGAGTATGTAGAAAACACTGTCAAGAAGAAGGGACAGGATGATAGGACATCTGTTAAGACATCAGGAAATAAGCTCCATGGTACTCGAAGGAACTGTAGAGGGTAATAACTGTAGGGGACCATAGACTGGAACACATCCAGCAAATAACACAGGCCAAAGATGAAAAAAACGTTTTGCTGAAAATGCCTTATTCTTATTTTTTAGGGAGGGAAATCCAAATATGATACTTAAAAAACTGTATCACCCTACATTTCTGCACATTCTACAGTTACATTTATTAAATTAAGCGACTTTTTAAAGAATTTCGCAGCTTTTATATAGTTAAATAATTTAAAAAGGAGGTGTAATGAATGTAGATGGCGTTGGTAGTACTGCTGAAAAACATTTGCTGGCAAAAAAGGTCTATTCTATTTTTGTTCTGTTTACTGTCAACCTAGCCTCACCTTCAAGTTTCCTGTACATGTGCTCAGTGCAATGCCTAATCGTGGTTGTAAAAACTCTACTGACAGTTTTTGTTATGCTTGGGGTGAATATGTGATTAAAAAACACCAAAGAAAATTACAGACTTTGTGAAAAAGGTTTATCTTCATACTTTTATCTTCATACTTTTATCTTCATACTTTTTTGTTATGCTTGGGGTGAATATGTGATTAAAAAACACCAAAGAAAATTACAGACTTTGTGAAAAAGGTTTATCTTCACACTTTGGATCTAAATTTGATGATCAAGATAAATCTTGGGCACCGCAAAAGGTATGTTATGAGTGCGTTGAAGGTCTGAGAAAATGGTCCAAAAAGGAGAAAAAAACCTTTAGATTTGCTGTTCCTATGATATGGAGGGAGCCAAGAAATCATTCCGATGATTGCTACTTTTGCAGTTGGTATTACTGGTCATAATTCGAAAACCCTTCCGTCCGCCAGCCGACCAGTAGGGCATGGTGTAGATTTACCGGTTCCTGAACCAACAGATGATTTAAATTCTATTCCAACAGAAGCATTTTCTGATGTACAATCTGATTTAGATGAACAAGATGATGGCGAATTCCATTGTAATACAAAAAGTCTAGAGCCCAAATTATTTACTCAGATCGAGCTTAACGATTTGGTTAGGGATCTGGGCTTAACGAAAGAAAAAGCTGAATTGCTTGGCTCTAGATTAAAAGAAAAGAACATGACGGGGAACCACTGTTGGTCACTGCACCGAGAAGTTCAGCAAGCAACTCATCGTGGAAAAAGCCACAGAAGAAGCTTCAGAGAAAAAAATAGAAAGAAAATACAAACCAATTCCAGCTGACAAGTGAAACCTCTATTAACACATATCATTGTTTTAAGTAGCTTACTGTAAATACAAACCATGGTTACGTTGTAACAAAGCATTTCATTAATTTCCTCGTTTACGTTATAGCATAGGATTTTTATACTACATAATAAAAAGCATATTGCTCGAAAACTATGAGTGATACCAAAAAACTGAGACTAGATTTGGATTCAGCTCATAAAAATCTATAAAGATCAGCTATCAAAGTAAAAAAAGGATTTTCAAAAAATTTTTCGTTGACCTGTGATAATTGAGAATGAAGAGCATCAAACACCATAGAAACCGTCAGAAAAAAAAGAGAAGAAGAAGGCGTACCTCAGGGACGAAATGAGCTGCAGAAGGAAAGTATTTTAGTCACTGTCAGATAAAATACCGACGTATTTGCTGCTTCGCGCTCATCGTGCTGAAGAGGTGCTGCATCCTAAGGCAGGGCAGCACAGATTTCCGTGCAAGGTAATAGACGCACTGCAGACCGCTCGCACGATGAGGCGACGTTTGGACACGAGAACATGCATGCCTACATGTGTTCTGTCAACTTTTGTGCATGCCCTTTTGTTCCCGTGCGTCAGCGATTGAGCACGAAAAAAGAGACATAGCGTGGATATACCTTTACGCTGTCAAGTGCTTACTGTTTCACTACGACCTGTAGGTTAGCGGAGAACATAAGGTGCGCAATGGGATTCGATACTTGCGGTGTGAAAGAATAAAATGGTCTCCAAAAAGCAGCTGCTATGTTCTTATTTACCTAGCGTAATAAGGCTGATAGGCTACCACAGATGTGCATGAACGCATCTCTAACGCGCTTCCATGAAATATGGATACTGCTGTGCATCGTTTTAGTCACAACAAGCTTTCGGTAACAATCAGGATCCGCGTGAGTTACAACAACTGCGGAGCGCGTTTAGAATTCTGGCAGTGGTACTGGCTTCAGCATTTGTCCTGCACCTGTTTTGTTTTAACATTATAACAAAAGCAGGTCAGCTTTCAGATGCAAAATTTTATATCTTCAAATACGCGTTTCGGGGTTTCATAAAATAATGACTTGAAGATCGGGACTTTTTGAAAGCCCGAAATTAGTCATTTGAAGAACTAAAAATTTGCATCTGGAAGCTAAATTGCTTTCTTTGTATAGTCCGGAACGTCTTTCCTCGCCACACCTCCGTCTGCATCACTGAAGTATCCGATGGCCGACAGCCTTACATAAAGGGACCATGTAATAAAATTTAAAAACTCATATTAAAAATTAAAATAAAAATGTAAAAGTGAGTCTTCTTTTCAGACACCTCCAATAGAGAATAACTGGAAACAGTGCGTCATTTCTGAAAGATAGACTCCATTTCGCTGCATTTTCTGTTGGCGCCTTTAGTAAGAAGTCCAAAGTGATGTACTGCGCAAATGGCTTAGAGACTAACAGCAACAAGCTTCCCAAACAACATTGTGAATATCTTGTTTGAAAACAAGCGGCCTTTCAGTGTTCAATATTGCTAATAGTGGGGAAATGTTACCACCCAATACCTAATCAGCTTTTTCTTGTCGTCAGTCTGGAATTTTTTGAGTCCGTAGGGACTTTTAAGGTGAACTTAGGGATTTTTCACATATCGTGAAGGGACTTGTTAGAAAATGAGTTGGCAACACTGCGTGCCAGAGTAAACCGCGCTCCCACCGAGATTTTTTCCAAGCCGGCCGAAGTGGCCGTGCGGTTAAAGGCGCTGCAGTCTGGAACAGCAAGACCGCTACGGTCGCAGGTTCGAATCCTGCCTCGGGCATGGATGTTTGTGATGTCCTTAGGTTAGTTAGGTTTAACTAGTTCTAAGTTCTAGGGGACTGATGACCTCAGCAGTTGAGTCCCATAGTGCTCAGAGCCATTTGAACCATTTTTTTTTCCAACTCCACGGCAGCGGCGCGGTCCGATTGTTTTGTTGTCGTGCAGCGGAAAACTTATGGAATTAGTGCGCAACTATCGTGTGTGTTGAATGATCTCTCCAATCCCAAATACATGGACACAGAGAGAAAAAATGCACCCGGGAAGAAAATAGGGGCAGAAATAATAACATACGTGCGTATTTCTGGTTTTACATCAGTCAAATACAACCAGCTGAACAAAAGGTCATTGTATGAGAGGAGTGACTAAAGCTGTAACATTTCCTTTCCATATGCCCAAAATCAATATAGTACACTGAGAGTCTACAAAAGGCAAGAAAGCTATGGAGAATATCTTTGTGTAATTAAAGAGTAGAGATCCATTGTTTGAAGGAGCCCGAATGAGTAATGTGTTTCCAATCCAAGGCTACTAAAAAGTTAGAAAAAATTCCACATTTCATCCTTAGCGGTGTTCTTCCGTATTTCTTCTGACGAAGTAAGCATCATATTGTCTCTAATTATCCTGCATGTTCCTCGTACGATCTTGCGAACTGCACTGTTCCCCGTGCGGCAACTAAATTAAATCGTGTTTGGCGGATCTCCAGTGACCAAATATCTGAAAAAAAGGTAGACGATAGGTGTGCAACTAAAGAAGATTTCACAGTTGGTCTTGGAGGGCAATGAATCAGTATCGCGCGAAACAGAGGAAAACACTCGAGACTGTACAATAGAAGCCAATAATGATGATGCTGATTTCATATATTTAATTACCAATATACTGTCAAAGCATGTGTTAATTATTTGAAACTGACTGCCGAACGGTTCTACTGCCGCCAACATAAACTGCTCGTAAGGACCACTAAGTTAAGATGCGAGAAATTAGGGCTCTTACGCAGACGCTTTTCCGTCGCTCTATTTGCGAGTGGAACAGGAAAGGAAATGACAAGTATTGGTATCGGGTACCCTCCGCCACGCACCGTTAGGTGCTTTGCGGACTATCTGTGTAGATGTAGATGTAGATATACAGCAATTTTGTTACTGTGAAGACATTTCTACAGTGTGTGCCTCGCTTTTTCAGAATAACTTCCAACTTGTTCAATATTAAATTGAATAAATTTTCTGACACTCTGAAATATTCACAGAACTTTGCTTCATCGTCATTCAGATCACTGCACAATTGGCAAATTCCCATTCCCACGCCTGATGATTCCACATGAGGTTTTCACTTGCTTTTCCTCTTCTCAGTCCAAAATCACAACGATCAGTATGAAATCGTAGTCCGAGAACTTGGCCATCATAGCCACCACGCACGCCCACTGCCACACACCGGAAGACGCACTGACCACTCTGAATAGACATCACTGTGGCATCATGAGCCGGTCGAGGCACTGTTGAGTCACTGATGTGTGTGAAGCGGTCTCAATACGACCAATCAAAGGCCTTAGACAAGGTCGCAGTATAGCACCTACTCGGAGTAAATATTGACCATCGAATTTCGAAAATAAAACATAAAAAAAAGAGTGGGAAAAGGGCCTAGACATACATACGAATTACCAACCGAGTTTGCTATTCGCGGATGATCAAAGAATATTGCATTATTTGAATAAAACAAGAATTCCTTATTGTAGAACACGACCAGTTTCGCAATATAAATATGCATCTTCAGTTGCTTCACTGTATACAAAGGAATAAAAGAACTTGTCAGAAATTTAGTCATGCCATAAAACTGACAAATAAAAGCAATAAGGTCTGCTTCTACTTACGGTAAAAGAAAAGGTTCTATTCGAACCCGTAAAGCTATTCCCAACATTTATATGCAGGTACTTAAAACTTCTGACTTACGAATGCGCGAGCGTCTATGACAAAATGTATTGGGGGCTAAGGCCATCCCCAACCTAAAAAAGAACCCAGCAAAAACGTGAAAGTAAGAACATAGTAGCTATTAAAATAATTTATAATGAAAAATAATCAGAATACTTAGCGGAAACGCCGCGATTGTAACATTAAAACAGAAAAAAAGTTGTCAGTAGTGTCATACTTCACCTCCATTCTAGACAGCTTGGGGAGGAAGCGTTATTGTCGACAGCGCAAGTAACCGCTATCTGAAGCGCACGCGCAGTGTCACAAATAGTAAGTAACCAGGTACCTTGTAAATAGTCTTCACGGGTGTGCCGTCGGATGACGTGCAAATCCTACAATATTTCTTCGGGGCAACTGTCCGACACCATCAGGTGGTTGAACCTCGCTGGTGGCTAGGTACGACTGACAAGATCCGCATGTCGACGCCGCTGTATATAGAGCACGTGCTCTATATACAGGGTGATTCAAAAAGAATACCACAACTTTAGGAATTTAAAACTCTGCAACGACAAAAGGCAGAGCTAAGCACTATCTGTCGGCGAATTAAGGGAGCTATAAAGTTTCATTTAGTTGTACATTTGTTCGCCATTTCAGCCAATAAAGTTTTTGGTCCCTTTTTCTTCGAAGGTGCTACTGTAACTGGACTACAGCATCTGGAGATGTTAGAGAATTGGCTGTTCCCTCAGCTCGAACAAGAAGCACAACAATTCATATTTCAGCAGGATGGAGCGCCACCACATTGGCACTTATCTGTCCGTAACTACCTGAACGTCAACTACCCGAGGCGATGGATCGGCCGCCAGGCAGCCCGTGACAGAGCACTTCATCACTAGCCTCCAAGAAGCCCTGATCTTACCCCCTGCGATTTTTTCTTATGGGGGTATGTTAAGGATATGGTGTTTCGGCCACCTCTCCCAGCCACCACTGATGATTCGAGACGAGAAATAACAGCAGCTATCCAAACTGTTACGCCTGATATACTACAGAGAGTGTGGAACGAGTTGGAGTATCGGGTTGATATTGCTCGTGTGTCTGGAGGGGGCCATATTGAACATCTCTGAACTTGTTTTTGAGTGAAAAAAAAACCTTTTTAAATACTCTTTGTAATGATGTATAACAAGGTTATATTATATTTCTTTCATTAAACACACATTTTTAAAGTTATGGTATTCTTTTTGAATCACCCTGTACAGCGCCGTCGACATGCGGATCTTGTCAGTCGTACCTAGCCACCAGCGAGGTTCAACCACCTGATGTTGTCGGACAGTTGCCCCGAAGAAATATTGTGGGATTTGCACAACGTCATCCGGCGGCACACCCGTGAAGACTATTTACAACATATCCGCCGGGAAAGCCTGAAGAGTCACAACCAGGTACCTTGATTGAAATGTTGGGGGCCGGCTGCACATTTTAAATTGCCAAACTGCAATAATCAAAAGTAATAAACTCTGATCATGAGTGGCATAAGTCAGAATTACTGTTGCAATTAATTTCAAAAGAATTCCTGATACTCATAAATTTAGACAACATTGACTATGCAGTGCAGCGATCTGTTGCTATATTTAGGTTAAAATCAACGATCGACATGGCAAATAATATTTATTTATTTACCGGTTGCGGCTTGTGTAAAATTCACTATCAGGTAAGGATGATCCAGCGAAAAGCAGCGCGATTCGTCATGGGGACATTTAGTCAGCGCGAGAGCGTTACGGAGATGCTGAACAAGCTCCAGTGGCGGACACTTCAAGAAAGGCGTTACGCAATACGGAGAGGTTTATTATCAAAATTACGAGAGAGCACATTCCGGGAAGAGATGGGCAACATATTACTACCGCCCACATATATCTCGCGTAATGATCACAACGAAAAGATCCGAGAAATTAGAGCAAATACGGAGACTTACAAGCAGTCGTTCTTTCCACGCACAATTCGTGAATGGAACAGGGAAGGGGGGATCAGATAGTGGTACAATAAGTACCCTCCGCCACACACCGTAAGGTGGCTCGCGGAGTATAGATGTAGATGTAGATGTAGATGGGGATGGAAATCGGCAGTGCCCTTTCAAAGGAACCCTCCTGGCATTTGCCTGAAGTGATTTAGGGAGATCATGGAGAACCTAAATCACAATGGCCGGACTCGGGTTTGAACCGTGGTCCTCCCGAATGCGAGTCCAGTGTACTAACCACTGCGCCACCTCGCTCAGTGCCGTATTATGCTAACAGTTGGAAGTGCGTCAAAAAATGTCTTTAATGCCAGAAAACTACTTCTGACGTAGAACGTTAATTGGTATAATGAAGTCTGCCAACAAAAATGGTGCAAATGGCTCTAAGCACTATGGGACATACTATCTGAGGTCACCAGTTGCCTAGACTTGGAACTACTTAAACCTAACTAACCTAAGGACAGCACACACATCCATGCCCGAGGCAGGATTTTTACCTGAGACTGTAGCAGCAGCGCGGTTCCAGAGTGAAGCGCCTAGAACCGCTCCTCCACAGCGGCCGGCCTCTGCTTACAAAACATATTTTGAAAAGTTTAGTAGTGTGTTTTGTTTGCTCGTTATTGTATTCTGTCATAAAACCACTACGATATGCGTGAACGTATCCCCATAGTGGCGTAAAACCGCTCCATATCCAGGACACATCTAAGCACTCGATTTGAACCTATATAAAATTATTTTAATTTCTTAAAGGTAATGTTGAGTTAGAAATATACTTACCAAGCTATACTTTAATAAGTAATAACCATGTTATAAGACTACACAATTTTAAATGTGATAAATCTAACAAAAAAAATTAAAAATCCCAAAAAAAAATCCAAGTAAATGTACCATGGTCTCACGTACATGATGAAGAAAATCTTAGAAGCATACAATAACAATGAATTCTCTTAAACGGAAATAGCTCTCTATAGGAAGGAAAAAAAGCTATTGAGGCGTCTAGCGGTTCTGGCGCTGCAGACCGGAACCGCGGGACTGCTACGGTCGCAGGTTCGAGTCCTGCCTCGGGCATGGGTGTGTGTGATGTCCTTAGGTTAGTTAGGTTTAAGTAGTTCTAAGTTCTAGGGGACTTATGACCTAAGATGTTGAGTCCCATAGTGCTCAGAGCCAGCCAGCTATTGAGGCATTTTCAGAATATAAATACCGAGGAGCTATAATCTCAGAACATGCAACAAGGCAGAGGACAACAAGAGCTAAAGAAGCATTGAATAAGCTGAATCTCACCCTTTGGTCAGATAAATTGAGAGAAAGAGAAGAAGTTATATGATTCATTGATACTACACGTTTATTTACTTGTAGCGGAATCCTCGGAAATGACAAAACAAGGAAGAAGAAGAGTTGAGGCCGTGAAAACGAATTTTTCAAAGGAAGCTGTAAAGATTAAAACTGTGTGCTGGGCCGAGACTCGAACTCGGGACCTTTGGCTTTCGCGGGCAAGTGTGAGCTACCCAAGCACGACTCACGCCCCGTCCTCACAACTTTAGTTCTGCCAGTACCTCGTCTCCTACCTTACAGACTTTACAGAAGCTCTCCTGCACACAGTTTTAATCTGCCAGGAAGTTTCATATCAGCGCACACTCCGCTGCAGAGTGAAAATCGCATTCTGGAAACATCCCCCAGGCTGTGGGTAAGCCATGTCTCCGCAATATCTTTTCTTCCAGGAGTGCTAGTTCTGCAAGGTTCGCAGGAGAGCTTCTGTAAAGTTTGGAAGTTAAGAGACGAGGTACTGGCAGAACTAAAGCTATTAGGAGGGGACGTGAGTCGTGCTTGGGTAGCTCAGTTGTTAGAACACTTGCCCGCGAAAGGCAAAGGTCCCGAGTTCGAGTATCAGTCCGGCACACAGTTTTAATCTGCCAGGAAGTTTCATATCAGCGCACACTCCGCTGCAGATTGAAAACCTCATTCTGGAATGTGTACAGTTTCGAGGAGAGAGAAGTTCCCAAACTAAGCAATCAGGAAGCGAAGGAAATCTCTCACGTACGTTACCGAATAGTGGAAAACGGCGTTCAAAATGGTAGGGCAAGGTGATGAGTCTAGGGGACGAACTGTGGGCAGCCGGCCGGTGTGGCCGTGCGGTTAAAGGCGATTCAGTCTGGAACCGCGTGACCGCTACGGTCGCAGGTTCGAACCCTGCCTCGGGCATGGATGTGTGTGTTGTCCTTAGGTTAGTTAGGTTTAATTAGTTCTAAGTTCTAGGCGACTGATGACCTCAGAAGTTAAGTCGCATAGTGCTCAGAGCCATTTGAACTGTGGGCGAAAAAGGTACCGCGTTCGCAACCTCCATACAAGGGAAAATAAAGATACTCTGCGCAATGGAAAAATCAGCTGGAGGAGGATATGTGAAGAAGAAATTTTATTTACATACAGATCGAGAGGCTTGGAATGAGGAACGGCCTCACGAGTAGAAACAAAATAAAATAAAAAATATGCCGATTCTCGGGACCCGTTGAACATAAAACGCAATTCAAGATTTGGAACAAAATGACAAGTAGCTGACATGTAGCGTTTGTAAATAATGTAGAAGTGGAAGCGTTAGGCTGACTTCAGTGGAAAGCTAAAAGTAAGTCAAAAACTAGCGGTAGGCTGAAGACTTTTGCTGAAACCTGTTGACAAAATGCAGCACGGAAACAAAATTCAATCTAATATCCCAGCGGGAATGGCAGCTGGTCACGTCTCCGTTAGGACCAATGCTCGTGCAGCACCAAATCACCATTGCCGCTTTTTCCGAAGACTTCAATGAAAGAATTCAGTAAAAGAAAAAAATTGGGAATTTAAACAGGGACTACTTGTTCTGTGTAGAATTACAGTTAATCAAATGGTTCAAATGGATCTGAGCACTATGGGACTCAACTGCTGAGGTCATTAGTCCCCTAGAAGTTAGAACTAGTTAAACCTAACTAACCTAAGGACATCACAAACATCAATGCCCGAGGCAGGATTCGAACCTGCGACCGTAGCGGTCTTGCGGTTCCAGACTGCAGCGCCTTTAACTGCACGGCCACTTCGGCCGGCCTACAGTTAATCCTGGTAGGAGTTACCAGTTTATTATTCACAAGCCAGCTGCTACATTTTTCCTGAATCAAGCCGCTAGAATACAAGGAGATGCTTTGAAGCAAGGAGAGGAAATACCGTGGAAAATAGTTGTTTGAATGTAATGTCAAAAACCAATTAAGAAGGTCCGCCTTTCGCATATTACGCTTCAAGTCAACTATGTATAATGATGGTAGGGGTTGCAATCTCATGTGGTATTGATATAACAATAAATGTTGATTTAGTTGAACATGGTGAATTTTTGTAAGACGACAAGTTGTCAGACACCAGAAGAAGGAACTGCATGAAAGAAAGGAAATTCAAAAATTAAGAACAGGAGAACAATTATCCTGTTTTATCTTGCTCTGTTGTATAGCTGTAAAAAGGATATTTGTTGCAATTGTGGGAGAGGTGTGCAAAAAATTATGAGTGGTAAATTTCAGTAAGCTTGACGTTTCTTGTTCAATTCCAACTGATAACATCTCTTTTTTATTAATTTTCGTTTACATTCTATACTTCTTATCAAACGAAAATATTTCATAATTGACGGCGTCGTTGGAAACCGTGATCTGTGTTGTTATAATAAATAAACAAACACTGCCTGGCTCTCTTCTTTTACTAGCGACTACAGGTTTCAAGTGTGATATTACGAAAATTACCATCAAAGGGTGCGAAATTAACAACAAAATATTACGAGAACCTACACATACCAGGCGCCGCAAAATATAGTTTGTCAACTAACTTAAGATACAAAGGATGTGGATAGGGTAAGAAATGTTGCATAGTCACGTGACGTGTGTACATGTCATGTGCTCCTATACTGAAGCATCGTCAAAGAGATCCCTGCATCATAAAAAAACTGAAATAAATAATAAAATAAAGGACTGAAAGACATGAGCACGAAATAGATTTCCGTATGACGCGTCATACAACAAAAGACAAAACCAGGTGTTAAAAAACAATCTCACAGTAAGTCGACATCGTACGTTTTCGTTCTCATTTGTATACTTTAAAAGACAGTGCAAAATTAACAAACGTATCTGATTAGCATAGTTTGAGTCTTTCATCCGTGAAAATACAGTTTTAAGAACTGACCTTAATTTTAATGAATGTTGTTGTTGTTGTTGTGGTCTTCAGTCCTGAGACTGGCTTGATGCAGCTCTCCATGCTACTCTATCCTGTGCAAGCTTCTTCACCTCCCAGTACCTACTGCAACCTACATCCTTCTGAATCTGCTTAGTGTATTCATCTCTTGGTCTCCCTCTACGATTTTTACCCTCCACGCTGCCCTCCAATACTAAATTGGTGATCCCTTGATGCCTCAGAACATGTCCTACCAACCGATCCCTTCTTCTGGTCAAGTTGTGCCACAAACTTCTCTTCTCCCCAATCCTATTCAATACTTCCTCAATTTTAATGAATAAGGATATAAAAATTACTTTTGTTTTTGCATAAGGGGCAGTCAAATGAAAACGAGGGAGATGGAAGAAATGTAACAGAACTAGTTATTATTTCAAAAGTAACCGTCATAACTGTTCACACATTTGTCCCACTATGAGACAAGACGGTCAATGCCGTCATGGAGAAATGTTTGCGGTGACTCACGGAATTGTGATTGAATCCAGGCGTGCACCTCTTCCTTCGAAGCTAATCAACGGACGCGAATGTCTTTCTTCAGCTTCCCAAAAAAATTAGGATTCGCATGGGAAGAGATCGAGACTGCAACGAGCAGCCGCCCCTTACAGCCAACGAAAGAGGTCAGTATGGCTTTCCCAGAGCTGGCGTGCTTGCAGTTACGGTGATTACTTTTGAAATAACAAACAGTTAACTTACTTTTTTTCCATCTGTCTCGGTTTCATTTTACTGCTCCTTACAGTAACATATACCTGTTAACTACCTATCTATTTTGCCCATATGGTTTATCCCTTTGTATTTCAAGAAAATGGTTAATATTCTTCGAATATCGTGGCGCATTAGAGGATCAGAAATATAGTAAAATAAATCTTTCATTAAAAGTTTCATGGAGAAATCACTAGTACGATGGAATGAGTCCGGTATTATTTCAGCTTGATTTTCCTCTGACTTACTAAAACATATTTGATACTGTGAGGAATAATAGTGATTAAAAGCTTGTTCTTATTTCACTTTGATTTGGTAGAAGCGCTAGCAAAATGTTATGCAGTTTACACCTCTCATTTTATGGAATAAATGCAATAATCACAGCAATTTATAACATTTGTAATACACAGAACATGGTGCAGACAACTTCACTTTTTCCGAATTTCAACAAATTTTCCCCCTTTGCAAGAGAGAAGTACTGGTTGTATGCTATGTTCAAGGGTTACCCAGAAAGTAATGCACCGCATTTTTTTCTTCAATAGTTCTTTATTGAACATAATGTGAATCACACACACTAAAGAGTAATGTTTTTTCTACACACCCTATTTTTCCACGTAATCTCCATCCCGTTCTATGGCCTTCAAAAATGGTTCAAATGGCTCTGAGCACTATGCGACTTCTGAGGTCATCAGTCGCCTAGAACTTAGAGCTACTTAAACCTAACTAACCTAAGGACATCACACACATCCATGCCCGAGGCAGGATTCGAACCTGCGACCGTAGCGGTCAGTCGGTTCCAGACTGCAGCGCCTAGAACCGCTCGGTCGGCTACACTTTGCACAAGCGTTTGTGAGTATTCCCCACAGTTTCCTTCTCTGCAGTGAGAAATTAAAAGACTTGTAACGTACATCACCTACAGACGCCATTTTGAAACTGTCCTGCAGCTGCGCTCTCTGTCGGAAGTGACGATGTTGTATTTTGCCTACTCGTCAAGCATGGGGTGCCTGGGAAACATGCTTTCTCGGATCGCTAGACAAAAATTCAAGCAAATCTTATTAATGAAGCTGTGAGGACGGGGCGTGAGTCGTGCTTAGGTAGCTCAGTTGGTAGAGCACTTGCCCGCGAAAGGTAAAGGTCCCGAGTTCGAGTCTCGGTCCGGCACACACTTTTAATCTGCCAGGACGTTTCTTATTAATGATGTTTGTTACAAAAGGAAATGATTACAATACTTAATTTTGAGAATTACAATGTTGTGTCGCAGGCAAAGGGCGACAGACAAGATAAGAAATCTCTTCAGTATAGACAGTTCCTAACACGAGAGTCGTTCACTAAGTAATGCCACACATTTTTTTTTCTCAGAAGATATTTATTGTTAAGAATCAGAACTTGGTGACAACATACATCAACATGTCTTGTCCATGTCTTGTTTTTCTACGTAGTCTCCATCACGTTCTATGGCCGTACGCCAACGTTGTGGAAGAGTACGTATTCCCTGCTGGTAAAAGCTCTTCTCCGGTAGGTGTAGACATGTTTTCACTGCATGACTGACACTCTTGTCATCTTCAAAGTGTGTTCACCGTAGAGAATAAGTTCCAGCAATCCAGATGTAATGGCCTTTCCATGAATCTTGTGATCCTCTGTGAGCATTCGTGGAACCCATCGTGAGCACGTCTTTGAATATCGGAGAGTCTCGATCATTGCAGACGCACTTCCAATGCTGACCGACAACTGTAGAGCCAACTGTCGAGTTGTGATGCGCCGGTCGGCACGAATAATGGCGTCCGCACGATTCGGCACGTCTGGAGCAGTGGCTGTGACAGGACGTCCCGAGCCTGGCTGATCATGGAGCACTGTTTCTGCATTTCCTGTGGCTGGAACTTCCGTTGCCCATCGCCCAACTGTACTTCTATCAACTGCAGCATCGCCATGCACTGCACACAAACGTTGATGGATGTTCACCACGGTTCGTTTTTCTGCACACAAGAATTCAATAACAGCATGCTGCTTGTAACATGAGTCGTATGTAGACGCCATTTTGACGCTGTAATACGGCTCTGCCATCTTCCAGAACGGTTCGAAACTTCACAGGCGCACAGAACAAACATCGAATGTGAAGCACCAACAAGCATATTTGTGTATGTACGAGGGGCGTTTGAAAAGTCCGTGCAAAAATAAAAATTACTTACGTGTTTGGGATAAACCTTTTTTATTTTTCGACATAGTCTCCTTTTAGACTTATACACTTCATCCAACGCCGTTCTAATTGGTTTAATCCCTTCCGAATAATAGGAATTGTCCAAGTCTGCAAAATAGCTATTAGCTGCTGCAATGACCTCCTCGTTTGAATAAAATTTTTGTCCCGCCAGCCATTTCTTCAAATTGGGGAACAAATAGTAGTCCGAGGGAGCCACGTCTGGAGAATAGAGGGGTTGTGAAACGAGTTGGAATTCTATCTCCATTAATTTTGCGACCACAACTGCTGAGGCGTGTGCTGGTGCATTGTCGTGATGGAAAAGGACTTTTTGCAGTCCAATCGGCGGCGTTTTCCTTGCAGCTCGGTTTTCAAACGGTCCAGTGACGATGAATAATATGCACGTGTAATAATTTTACCCTTTTCCAGATAGTCGATGAGGATTACCCTTGTGAATCCCAAAAGACAGTCGCCATAACCTTTCCGGCCGAAGGAATGGTCTTCGCCTTTTTTCGTGCAGATTCTCCCTTGTTTAGATTGTTGTTTGATCTCAGGACTATAGTAATGTATCCATGTTTCATCCACAGTAACGAAACGACACTTAAAGTCCTGCTGATTCTTCCTGAAAAGCTGCAAACCATTCTTGCAACATTTCACACGATTCCGTTTTTTGCCAAGCGTGAGCAATCGCGGAACCCATCTTGCGGATAGCTTTCTCATTTCCAAATGTTTATGCAAAATATTATGTACCCGTTCATTCGAGATTGCCGTAGCACTAGCAATTTCACGCACTTTAACTCTTCTGTCGTCCATCACCATATCATGGATTTTATCAATTATTTCTGTAGTAACCACAGGGCGTCCAGAACGATCAGCATCACTTGTGCCCATATGGCCACTCTGAAAATTTTGAAACCACCTATAAACTGTTCTAATCGAAGGTGTCGAGTCACAGTAATGTTTATCGAGCTTCTCTTTAGTCTCCTGAAGCGTTATGTCGTTCATAAAGTAGTGCTTAATCACTACACAAAATTCTTTTCCGTCCATTTTTTGACAATGACTCGACTTCCTTGATTCACGCGAATGCCAAATACCAAGAAATAGACCAATATATCTGAAACTTGGTGTGCGTTCTTTCCAAAGATGCTACTAACTAAATATGACCTTCATACGCGCCGATGGTGCCATCTCTCGTACTTTGCACTAACATTTCAACCGCCTATCGTATACAGGGTGTTACAAAAAGATACGGCCAAACTTTCAGGAAACATTCCTCACACACAAATAAAGAAAAGATGTTATGTGGACATGTGTCCGGAAACGCTTAATTTCCATGTTAGAGCTCATTTTAGTTTCGTCAGTATGTACTGTACTTCCTCGATTCACCGCCACTTGGCCCAATTGAAGGAAGGTAATGTTGACTTCGGTGCTTGTGTTGACATGCGACTCATTGCTCTACAGTACTAGCATCAAGCACATCAGTACGTAGCATCAACAGGTTAGTGTTCATCACGAGCGTGGTTTTGCAGTCAGTGCAATGTTTAAAAATGCGGAGTTGGCAGATACCCATTTGATGTATGGATTAGCACGCGGCAATAGCCGTGGTGAGGTACGTTTGTATCGAGACAGATTTCCAGAACGAAGGTGTCCCGACAGGAAGACGTTCGAAGCAATTGATCGGCTTCTTAGGGAGCACGGAAAATTCCAGCTTATGACTCGCGACTGGGGAAGACCTAGAACGACGAGGACACCTTCAATGGACGAGGCAATTCTTCGTGCAGTTGACGATAACCCTAATGTCAGCGCCAGAGAAGTTGCTGCTGTACATGGTAACGTTGACCACGTCACTGTATGGAGAGTGCTACGGGAGAGCCAGTTGTTTCCGTACCATGTACAGCGTGTGCAGGCACTATCAGCAGCTGATTGGCCTCCACGGGTACACTTCTGCGAATGGTTCATCCGACAATGTGTCAATCCTCATTTCAGTGCAAATGTTCTCTTTACGGATGAGGCTTCATTCCAACGTGATCAAATTGTAAATTTTCACAATCAACATGTGTGGGCTGACTAGAATCCGCACGCAATTGTGCAATCACGTCATCAACACAGATTTTCTGTGAACGTTTGGGCAGTCATTGTTGGTGATGTCTTGATTGGGCCCCATGTTCTTCCACCTACGCTCAATGGAGCACGTTATCATGATTTCATACGGGATACTCTACCTGTGCTGCTAGAACATGTGCCTTTACAAGTACGACACAACATGTGGCTCCTGCACATTTCAGTCGAAGTGTTCGTACGCTTCTCAACAACAGATTCGGTGACCGATGGATTGGTAGAGGCGAACCAATTCCATGGCCTCCACGCTCTCCTGACCTCAACCCTCTTGACTTTCATTTATGGGGGCATTTGAAAGCTCTTGTCTACGCAACCCCGGTACCAAATGTACAGACTCTTCGTGCTCGTATTGTGGACGGCTGTGATACAATACGCCATTCTCCAGGATTGCATCAGCGCATCAGGGATTTCTATGCGACGGAGGGTGGATGCATGTATCCTCGCTAACGGAGGACATTTTGAACATTTCCTGTAACAAAGTGTTTGAAGTCACGCTGGTACGTTCTGTTGCTGTGTGTTTCCATTCCATGATTAATGTGAATTGAAGAGAAGTAATAAAATGAGCTCTAACATGGAAAGTAAGCGTTTCCGGACACATGTACATATAACATATTTTCTTTCTTTGTGTGTGAGGAATGTTTCCTGAAAGTTTGGCCGTACCTTTTTGTAACACCCTGTATTGATGACTTTTTAAAAAATACGTAAGGCATTATTTATTGAACGATCCTCGTACAAGAGAAGCAATACAGTTCCTAATACAAGAGAAGTAATACAGTTCCAAGTCGCTGCTACAGGAGTGCCTATTCTCGAAGTCGCTGCAGTGGAACTGGGAGAACCGGGCTCCAACCAGGCGGCGCGGCGCTTATGTCCTTTTCGCCCAGAGGTCTTTGCCATCGCGTTGTCGTTCTGGAGATGGGTCGGTCAGCGTGCAATTGGCTGCCGACGTCTCTCATCAGAGCAGAGATGTCTGGCGTGCCGCCGCTTGACTTTACGCCGTAATAATCCGAAATCAGACGCGCTCACTCAGGAGACTTAAAATAATACGACGGTCAGTCAAATGAAAACCTTAAATTTGTAATAACAAATCGAAATTTCGCGCCGTTATCCTGCAAGTTGGTAAGCGTGCTACAAACAGCGTGCAGAATGGCCTGTAGGTGGCAGCATAGTGCAGATGCACACATACCGTCGCAGTATCAGTATAAAGATGGCCGCCCCACTTGCGACTTGCACCAGGGAAGAACAGCGTTCTGTTATCCGGTTTTTGCGTAGTGAAGGTGTGAAACCTATTGAAAGTCATCGACGACATAAAGTTCAGTCCGGTGATGCATGTTTGTCACAGCAGCAAGTCTACAAGTGGAGTAGGAAGTTCGCAAATGGTGTGACTTCAGTGGAAGATGCTCCTTGTCCATCAGGCACAACGAGTTGTGACTCCACAGAACATTGCAGCAGTTAAAGCCATAGTGAAGGAAAACCGCCGAGTGACAGTGAATGACATTGCGCAGCTGGTCCCGGCGGAGGTTCGAGTCCTCCTCAGGCATGTGTGTGTGTGTGTGTTTGTCCTTAGGGTAATTTAGATTATGTAGTGTGTAAGCTTAGGGACTGATGACCTTAGCAGTTAAGTCCCATAAGATTTCACACACATGTGAACACTTTTTGACATTGCATCATGTTTACAGATTAGTCATGGGTCAGCACACCACGTTGTGCATGATGTGCTCCAGTTTCACAAAGTGTCTGCAAGATGGGTGCCACGGCAGCTGACTCCTGAAATGAGAGAACGGCGTGTTGATGCTCGTGAAGAACTTCTTCGGCGCTTTGAACGAGAAGGTGATGGCTTCCTTGCAAGAATCGTTACTGGGGACGAAATCTAGGTTCGCTTCCACCAACGGGAAACGAAGAGAGAGAGCAAGGAATGGCGCCATTCCTCATCACCAAAACCAAAGAAGTTTCGAACAGAACCATCAGCAGGGAAGGTTATGCTGACTCTCTTTTAGGACGAAAAAGGAGTAATTTTGGAGCACTACATGCCTAAAGGGATCACTGTCACCAGTGCATCATTCACAGATCTCCCAAAAAATCATCTGCGGCCCGCAATCAAATCATAGCGACGTAGATTGCAGTCAGCAAGTGTCCTTTTGCAACATGACAATGCAAGGCCCCACACTCCCCGTACAATAGTTGCAACAATCACAGACCTCCATTCTGAGTGTTTTCCTCGTCCACCTTACTCACCAGACCTTGCCCCAAGTGATTTTCATATGTTTGGACCACTCAAAGACGCAACGGGAGGAAAGAAGCTCCGTTCTGATGAAGAGGTACGCCACGCGGTGCATGAGTGGTTGCGCGGATTACCAAAAGAATTTTTTTCTAAAGGAATTTATGCATTTTGTAAGCGCTGGAGGACTTATTGAAAAGTGATACAGCTTTGTACCACTTCTGCACAATAAATAATATTTTAAAAAAATATTTAAGGTTTTCATTTGACTCACCGTCGCACATACGTAACGTTTCGCATTAGTAGCATTGTTTTCGGCTTAGAAAAAGAAATGCGGTGCAATATTTTCTGGGCAACCCTCATAGTTTGTTTTGTAACATCATGTTCATGGTAACAAAATGTCAATAAATGTGGGCCAATGATCATGTCCATTGTATCTCTCGACCAGACCGGGTTTTGGATGAGGTTGGTGTATTTTTGCCCTTTTCTGATGTTCCTATGTCATCTTATAACACCGCCTCATACAATTCCGCCCTCCTATTTTTGTCCGCGCAAGGCAATTGAGCCTTTGCTCGACACAATTTTAAATTTTAGAAAATTCGCAGTCTGGTTTTCACGGCAGTGCTCCCTGTATAGTTACCAGCAGTTCAGAACTGAAAGATCAGCGAAGTGCAATAAATACTGGAGAAACCCCCCTCAAATCAGAATCCTCCAACAGAGCACGAATCTAATCTTCTGTTAGGCTCGCGTGCAACAAAGCTGAACTACGTCAAAGCTTTCCCATAAGAACATGTACAGAAATCAGTGATAGGGCGAGCACACAAGCCTGTCTAATAAAAAATAAAATTATGCAGTAAACATCTGACTCGCACAGTCATGTCAGTGTACATTTAACGCAAAAGTACTGTGCTTGGACATGAGATTACTAATAACTACTGATATTACAAAATTATACACCTTTTTGCAAACAACCATACCCGTCAGATGTACTGGCGCTGTGTGACAACATAGAGAAAACGACGGTCCTGCACGATCGTGTGGGTTAGGGTGCAACGAGATACGCACCTTAAAAGTATTACACCATTAGGCACAGTCAGAAATTGCAAGTTTCCAAAATACCTCTCCCTTTTACATGTAACAAGATATTACGATAATAATTACAGGTGACACTAAAACAATCGCACCAGACTCTGTTCACTGAATAATGAAAATGCACTGCTAATCACTGACGAAAGGCTGCAGTACGCTGTTTCGTACACATCTGTGCCAGCAATCGATACAGATGTCGACTTAAAGACCTTGCAATATCTGTTTGTCTATGTTACAGCAATACCTAAAAATATTCTTACTCCGGATTATTTTCTCAAGAACATTGCTAAAGTGAGCAGAGAAATGCCCATTGGATGGACAGTTCTGTATTTCCGTTTAACTCATTCATACGTTCTTATATGAAAAAAAACTTATTTCCTTAAAATTTATAAGCAACCAACCTTTAACTTCTAAATGCAGTTAAAACTGTCCCAGTTTAATTTTAAAAATCGTGGTCGATTTGCAGCTACTGGTCCGCAAAATATTTTATGTAAATTTGTCTGTTTTTGGTTATTAAACCCTAGACAGTTTTTAAGCTGCATAAGGCATCTCCCACAATTACATACGCACAATATGTATCTGTTCAAATAAAGTTTTTAGTGCCCAATACGTAATTGCTTTGTTACGTACTGATACAGGGCCGGCCGGGGTGGCCGAGTGGTTCTAGGCGCTACAGCCTGGAACCGCGCGACTGCTACGGTCGCAGGTTCGAATGCTGCCTCGGGCATGGGGCATGGATGTGTGTGATGTCCTTAGGTTGGTTAGGTTTAAGTAGTTCTAAGTTCTCGGGGACTGATTACCTCAGATGTTAAGTCCCATAGTGCTCAGAGCCATTTGAACCATTTGAACTGATACAGGGAAAGATACTTTTCATACACTCCTGGAAATGGAAAAAAGAACACATTGACACCGGTGTGTCAGACCCACCATACTTGCTCCGGACACTGCCAGAGGGCTGTACAAGCAATGATCACACGCACGGCACAGCGGACACACCAGGAACCGCGGTGTTGGCCGTCGAATGGCGCTAGCTGCGCAGCATTTGTGCACCGCCGCCGTCAGTGTCAGCCAGTTTGCCGTGGCATACGGAGCTCCATCGCAGTCTTTAACACTGGTAGCATGCCGCGACAGCGTGGACGTGAACCGTATGTGCAGTTGACGGACTTTGAGCGAGGGCGTATAGTGGGCATGCGGGAGGCCGGGTGGACGTACCGCCGAATTGCTCAACACGTGGGGCGTGAGGTCTCCACAGTACATCGATGTTGTCGCCAGTGGTCGGCGGAAGGTGCACGTGCCCGTCGACCTGGGACCGGACCGCAGCGACGCACGGATGCACGCCAAGACCGTAGGATCCTACGCAGTGCCGTAGGGGACCGCACCGCCACTACCCAGCAAATTAGGGACACTGTTGCTCCTGGGGTATCGGCGAGGACCATTCGCAACCGTCTCCATGAAGCTGGGCTACGGTCCCGCACACCGTTAGGCCGTCTTCCGCTCACGCCCCAACATCGTGCAGCCCGCCTCCAGTGGTGTCGCGACAGGCGTGAATGGAGGGACGAATGGAGACGTGTCGTCTTCAACGATGAGAGTCGCTTCTTCCTTGGTGCCAATGATGGTCGTATGCGTGTTTGGCGCCGTGCAGGTGAGCGCCACAATCAGGACTGCATACGACCGAGGCACACAGGGCCAACACCCGGCATCATGGTGTGGGGAGCGATCTCGTACACTGGTCGTACACCACTGGTGATCGTCGAGGGGACACTGAATAGTGCACGGTACATCCAAACCGTCATCGAACCCATCGTTCTACCATTCCTAGACCGGCAAGGGAACTTGCTGTTCCAACAGGACAATGCACGTCCGCATGTATCCCGTGCCACCCAACGTGCTCTAGAAGGTGTAAGTCAACTACCCTGGCCAGCAAGATCTCCGGATCTGTCCCCCATTGAGCATGTTTGGGACTGGATGAAGCGTCGTCTCACGCGGTCTGCGCGTCCAGCACGAACGCTGGTCCAACTGAGGCGCCAGGTGGAAATGGCATGGCAAGCCGTTCCACAGGACTACATCCAGCATCTCTACGATCGTCTCCATGGGAGAATAGCAGCCTGCATTGCTGCGAAAGGTGGATATACACTGTACTAGTGCCGACATTGTGCGTGCTCTGTTGCCTGTGTCTATGTGCTTGTGGTTCTTTCAGTGTGATCATTTGATGTATCTGACCCCAGGAATGTGTCAATAAAGTTTCCCCTTCCTGGGACAATGAATTCACGGTGTTCTTATTTCAATTTCCAGGAGTGTATAAACATGTGCTAGATAGGCTGAACTCGGTAATGCTGTTCATAGTTGCTGTACACATACTTTGTTAAGAATAAGACAGACAGAAGATGTATACTTGTAGTTAAGTTAATAGCTCACTTAGGGTGAAAATTATTGAATTACATGAAATAAAATCGCCATAACTTGTGAACGGTTTGCGTTAGGACTTTCAAATTGCACGGTTGGCCGGCCTCGGGGCATGATGGGAATTAGTATGCGCATGCGCCTTGCTGTGGTCGGCCATTCGCACGTCAAACTGTCACGGTACAGCGTGCCTGAGCGTACAGCGCTTGTGAAGGCCCACTATGTCAACAATAACAGCCCAACTGCGGCTCAAAGGCAGTTTGCGGCCGAGTTCAAGCTGAAGCCAACCGGTCCAAATGTGCTGACAATCAAGAATTTGATTCTCAAGTTTGAGCCGGTTGCGATGACCGTGCGGTTCTCGGCGCTTCAGTCCGGAACCGCGCGACTGCTACAGTCGCAGGTTCGAATCCTGCCTCGGGCATGGATGTGTGTGATGTACTTAGGTAAGTTAGGTTTAAGTAGTTCTAGGTTCTAGGGGACTGATGACCTCAGAAGTTAAGTCCCATAGTGCTCAGAGCCAGCTATCTCAAGTTTGAGAGAACGGGTTGTGTTCGTGCTGAAAGTGTTGGCAATGTCGGTCGTGCAAAAAGATTGAAAATACATGAAAACATCGAGAAGACATGCGCTGTGTTTCAAACCACCCCAAGGAAAACTATCAGACTAGCTGCAAAACAGGTGGAAATCAACCGGGAGACTCGGCGACAAATTGTTCTCGAAGACCCGCATCTCTTCCCATACAAAATTCGAGCCCATCAGCCATTAAGCCCCAGGGTCATGGAACAGCGGTTGTGTTTCGCCAACACTAGTGTCCACAGAACTGATGAACAGGAAATTGATGTGAGTATAGTTTTTTCTGAAAAAAAATCTTTATTGCAATAACAATAATAATTATACAAACTAACCTACCACCTTAGTGATTACTGGGTCCTAATGTTAATACAGTATTATGTGTTATTTGCAGCTGTTACAGTTATTACAATTATTACAGTTAATTTGTGAGCTACAGACAGTGCGACACAGTACATGTTATTAGGCAAATTACGATTTGTTAAACTATACACTACTACCTACTTGTACCTGCAGCGTTACAGGTGTGTCAGCCTAGATATAAACCTACTTCAAGGCCCTGCTCATCGAACTGATCCCGATGAGCGTCCACCTGACACTGGGCAGGCCAAAACTACTAGTCGCTGCAGTCCCTAGTTTAGTATCTACTTCTAATCCTACTAACTACTAACTAACCTACGTCAAATCCAGTGCTGTCATAATGGTGAATAGGTGTACCCCACTCCCCCTAGCTCTGCACGTGGCGGATTCCAACTAACAAATCGACCTATCCACGCACAGGCGGTACAGGATTATGGTACTAGGACACGTTCAGTACTTGGTTCTAATCACGAAAGTCCCTCAGGTATGCAGTCAGAACTTTATGTGATACCTCATTTGCCAGGTTGTTCGAGGTTTCAAAAGTCTCTTCGTGTCTTAATAAGTCGTACGTGTTGTTGTTTGGAAATTGTTGTCTTAATGTAGCTGCTACATCATCGAAAAGGGGGCACTCCTAAACCACATGGTCGGGAGTGCCCTCCAAAGCGCCACAGTCACACTCAGGTGTAGCCCTTTTCCCAAACCGACAAATATGTGGGGCAGTGCCCATGACCAGTGAGAAAATGAATTAGACTCCCGGTTGGTTCGAACCACCTCATGCCTAACCTTTCTTTAACATTTGGCAAGAATCTGAAGGTTCTTCTGCCAGATTCATCCATTTCCCAAGATTCTAGCCATAAGTCCTCACCTCTGCTCCGTATCTCTCGCTTGTCCCTAGCCAGAACTCACAGTATATTTTCTATTTCCATGTCGTTCCCTTTCTTAGCCCAGAACCATGCTGCTTGCTCTCGAATTTTAATATCCAGAGGACAGAGCCCCTTTATCACTAATAGGGCACTTCCTGGGGATCTTCTATAAGCCCCCACAGATCTTAACAGCATGTTCCTATGTACTCTGCCCACTGTCATGGCAGGCACCACCCTTGTGAGCCTGTGTGCCCGGGCTTCCGATCCGTAACGCACTATTGAAGTTAATATACTGTTATGATACATCTTTATTAGGTGTGGTGGAAGGTGAAATCTTTTGTGTCCTATGGAGATGAGGTTATCGAGTACTTGTAGTGCTCTTTGGGTTACGGATTCAATGTGTTTCCCGAAGTGCCACCTTTCATCGATGGTAGTGAGTATGGTTTGGTTTAACGACGAAGCCCACTTTCATTTGGATGGGTTCGTCAATAAGCAGAACTGGCGCATTTGTGGGACTGAGAATCCGGATTTCGCGACAGAAAAGTCTCTTCACTCTCAACGAGTGACTGTGGGGCGTGCAGTGTCCAGTCACGGAAACTGTGTGCCCGACCGAGACTCGAACTCGGGACCTTTGCCTTTCGCGGGCAAGTGCTCTACCAACTGAGCTACCGAAGCACGACTCTGCCAGGAAGTTTCATATCAGCGCACACTCCGCTGCAGAGTGAAAATCTCATTCTGGAAACATCCCCCAGGCTGTGGCTAAGCCATGTCTCCGCAATATCCTTTCTTTCAGGAGTGCTAGTTCTGCTAGGTTCGCAGGAGAGCTTCTGTAAAGTTTGGAAGGTAGGAGACGAGGTACTGGCAGAAGTAAAGCTGTGAGTACCGGGCGGGAGTCGTGCTTCGGTAGCTCAGTTGGTAGAGCACTTGCCCGCGAAAGGCAAAGGTCCCGAGTTCGAGTCTCGGTCGGGCACACAGTTTTAATCTGACAGGAAGTTTCATATCAGCGCACACTCCGCTGCAGAGTGAAAATCTCATTCTGGAAACATCCCCCAGGCTGTGGCTAAGCCATGTCTCCGCAATATCCTTTCTTTCAGGAGTGCTAGTTCTGCTAGGTTCGCAGGAGAGCTTCTGTAAAGTTTGGAAGGTAGGAGACGAGGTACTGGCAGAAGTAAAGCTGTGAGTACCGGGCGGGAGTCGTGCTTCGGTAGCTCAGTTGGTAGAGCACTTGCCCGCGAAAGGCAAAGGTCCCGAGTTCGAGTCTCGGTCGGGCACACAGTTTTAATCTGACAGGAAGTTTCATATCAGCGCACACTCCGCTGCAGAGTGAAAATCTCATTCTGGAAACATCCCCCAGGCTGTGGCTAAGCCATGTCTCCGCAATATCCTTTCTTTCAGGAGTGCTAGTTCTGCTAGGTTCGCAGGAGAGCTTCTGTAAAGTTTGGAAGGTAGGAGACGAGGTACTGGCAGAAGTAAAGCTGTGAGTACCGGGCGGGAGTCGTGCTTCGGTAGCTCAGTTGGTAGAGCACTTGCCCGCGAAAGGCAAAGGCCCCGAGTTCGAGTCTCGGTCGGGCACCCAGTTTTAATCTGCCAGGAAGTTTCAGTTCAATAATTGTCACACTGTATATTATTATTTATAAATTCGTCAGCAGTATAGAAAGCTTTTCTTTCGGACAGGATTTCACTGCCTTCCTGAACTTATTAATTTTCATCTCCTCGATCCCGATTGCTAGTTTGTTCATACGAAATTTTCCTATGTGCAGAAATTGGTTTTTTTGGTTAGTGTAATCCAGGGAATATCAAAGGAGTTTCTGTTCCTTCTTCTTTTAGTGTGCGTATGTGACCTTGTATCGTGTCAGTCCCATCACCTCAGTTGATCCTTACCTGCATATTGGTGTGAAATATGTCTAGACCTGGGAGGGTAAATATTTCTTTTTGATATGAAATACGTTTTGCCAGTGAGTGTTGACTCTCAGACAAATATCAACAAAAAACGAACGTTTTCTTACAGTAATCACGGAAAATATAAGTTTTTTGAAATATGTTTAATTTTGTTATTGTCAGTCTCAGGAATTACTCTGATATTTGAAAAAATTCGCATATCGGTTTCTAACTTCTTATTCCATGCCTTGTGCCATTTATGAAAATTTCAAGTTCTTCTAGTCCGTTTGATAAGCTTTTCTCCGTTCTTTGTGAGAGACGTTATTGTTTTGTTTGGTGATATGTGTGCCAGAAATTGGAATGTATATAAGATCCTAACGTAAGTATCAAGGTATTTCAATCAATATATCCCACCTTTAAGGAAAAAGAAAATCATTGTACTGCAACATACCGTAAATATTTCAGCAAAATGTCGCCACCCAGTCTCTGTGGCGCGCATACATAATATCGAAAATATACTATACTCTACCTGTAGCATATGTAGTCATACAAGATAAAATAACCACCCGATGATGGCAACATACTGCTGAAGCTCGTCGTACCGAAGTAAACATTGCTTTTAAAAGTGCCCGAAAGATCTAACTGTATTGTTTACAAAAAAGAAAAAAAAATTATACTCGATCACAGAAACTAATGGAACATCGAATCGCCGAGCGAAGTAGCCGCACTGTTTGAGGCGTCATGTGACGGATTGCGCGGCCCCTCCCACTCTTACGGTGTCCTATGAGCCTAGTACAGAACAACGCACCGTCTTACCAGACGATCTTATAAACCCCACCTTTTTTATTGGCAGTTTCTTTATCCTAGAAATTGAAGAAACATTTGCCTAATGTGGAGCAGAGAAACCTTTTGCCTTTAAAATATTGCTTATCCTATTGGGAATATAAATGCTTACCGATACCTTCTCTTTTTTATGCCATTTTTGTCATTCACTGGTTTCACTGGCTCTCCAGCTTCCTTCTTCTGTTTCTTATTGAAACGTCCCCTTCGAAAAATTTATGAATTACTGTGCTGATAAACCTCTTACGTTATTTGATTTTTAAACAGCTGAGCAAAACTGAACGTACTCAGACATTTCTCTCTTTACTTATTCTGATCATCACTATATTGACACACAATATTTTTAGCGCAACGCAATCTGAGTTTCAATAATCCCTACAAAAAATGGCCCTGACTAACAATAACCTATACCTTTCATGAATAACTTACCTCACAAAAATCTTCGTTACTCGAACCACTGCAATACAGCGAGCGCCACTACTGCCGGCTAAATAAAAGATTCAAACTACTGAAGGCACTAACTACTGATAGGCATAGTTAACAAATGAAAGATTTTGATAGAGAACAAACAATGTATTTACCTTAATAGTGTTCAAAAGTCATAATATACACTCCTGGAAATTGAAATAAGAACACCGTGAATTCATTGTCCTAGGAAGGGGAAACTTTATTGACACATTCCTGGGGTCAGATACATCACATGATCACACTGACAGAACTACAGGCACATAGACACAGGCAACAGAGCATGCACAATGTCAGCACTAGTACAGTGTATATCCACTTTTCGCAGCAATGCAGGCTGCTATTCTCCCATGGAGACGATCGTAGAGATGCTGGATGTAGTCCTGTGGAACGGCTTGCCATGCCATTTCCACCTGGCGCCTCAGTTGGACCAGCGTTCGTGCTGGACGTGCAGACCGCGTGAGACGACGCTTCATCCAGTCCCAAACATGCTCAGTGGGGGACAGATCCGGAGATCTTGCTGGCCAGGGTAGTTGACTTACACCTTCTAGAGCACGTTGGGTGGCACGGGATACATGCGGACGTGCATTGTCCTGTTGGAACAGCAAGTTCCCTTGCCGGTCTAGGAATGGTAGAACGATGGGTTCGATGACGGTTTGGATGTACCGTGCACTATTCAGTGTCCCCTCGACGATCACCAGTGGTGTACGGCCAGTGTAGGAGATCGCTCCCCACACCATGATGCCGGGTGTTGGCCCTGTGTGCCTCGGTCGTATGCAGTCCTGATTGTGGCGCTCACCTGCACGGCGCCAAACACGCGTACGACCATCATTGACACCAAGGCAGAAGCGACTCTCATCGCTGAAGACGACACGTCTCCATTCGTCCCTCCATTCACGCCTGTCGCGACACCACTGGAGGCGGGCTGCACGATGTTGGGGCGTGAGCGGAAGACGGCCTAACGGTGTGCGGGACCGTAGCCCAGCTTCATGGAGACGGTTGCGAATGGTCCTCGCCGATACCCCAGGAGCAACAGTGTCCCTAATTTGCTGGGTAGTGGCGGTGCGGTCCCCTACGGCACTGCGTAGGATCCTACGGTCTTGGCGTGCATCCGTGCGTCGCTGCGGTTCGGTCCCAGGTCGACCGGCACGTGCACCTTCCGCCGACCACTGACGACAACATCGATGTACTGTGGAGACCTCACGCCCCACGTGTTGAGCAATTCGGCGGTACGTCCACCCGGCCTCCCGCATGCCCACTATACGCCCTCGCTCAAAGTCCGTCAACTGCACATACGGTTCACGTCCACGCTGTCGCGGCATGCTACCAGTGTTAAAGACTGCGATGGAGCTCCGTATGCCACGGCAAACTGGCTGACACTGACGGCGGCGGTGCACAAATGCTGCGCAGCTAGCGCCATTCGACGGCCAACACCGCGGTTCCTGGTGAGTCCGCTGTGCCGTGCGTGTGATCATTGCTTGTACAGCCCTCTCGCAGTGTCCGGAGCAAGTATGGTGGGTCTGACACACCGGTGTCAATGTGTTCTTTTTTCCATTTCCAGGAGTGTATATATCAGTTCATGACATCCAGTCTTACAAATTTACTGTCTCTGATGGACACACGTCCAGATCATCCTCTCTCAAAACTCTGCCATCTCTCTTCCGACATCCATCACTGCTGGCGGCTCACCTCCAACTGCGCAACGTTACGCGCTGTTAACAGCCAACTGCCCAACACTACAATGGCGACTATTCCCACAATGCAAACCAACCACAGCCTTCACACAGCACAGACAGTGATTTTCATATAGAGCGCTACATGGCGTCACCAACATAAAAACCTAAACAGCCTACTTACATTATTTTGGGTTGTTATCAGTAATGTTGGATTTAAATTCATTATTTTTAGCTATTTTTTCTGCTTTTCTAAGTTCCTGGTCATAGTTTTCTTGGGATATAGGGATTAAAAGGACGCACTGCATTATATGGTAGAACGTTGCATGTTTGTAGTCTGTTGGATGTAGAGAGGGGGCTGGGATGAATGTTTCAGTAAAGGAGACTTTTCGGTAAATTTTAAGTTTATGGCACGTATTCTAGGAATTTCGTGGTGGAACCCGTAACTACAAAACGACGTTTATGTTAGTACGCCACTAGTTTACATTTTCCAAGAATTTCTGGAGTTATCTTGTGTAATCACGCAGGCAATTCATAGACACACGTGCCATGTGCAGACGAACATCATTCTACAAAAAAACAGCATTAGCACACTGTCACTTGAGAGGTAACAAGTTGTGCCCGGTGGCTCCCTGCACCAGGATGACAGGAGTAAGAAGACAGTGCCTCCTCTACAATACGTTGTATGTTAACCGGGAACCTAGAAACGACGGAGAGGTTCCGTCCCCGCCGCAGCCGCAGTGGTCCACAACCCCACGACGACTGCCGCAGTACACTTCACTCCTCCGCCGCCCCACACCGAACCACACTTTCAGGGTTATTGTGCGGTTCGGTCTCCGGTGGACCCCCCCAGGGAACGTCTCACGCCAGACGAGTGTAGCCCCTATGTTTGCGTGGTAGAGTAATGGTGGTGAACGTGTACCTGGAGAACTTGTCTGCGCAGCAGTCGCCGACGTAGTGTAGCTGACGCGGAATAAGGGGAACCAGCCCGCATTCCCCGAGGCAGATGGAAAACCGCCTAAAAACCATACACAGACTGACCAGTTCACCGGACCTCGACGCAAATCCGCCGGGCGGATTCGTGCCGGGGACCAGGCGCTCCTTCCTACCCGGAAGGCCAACCGAGCGGGCGGTAATGTAGTTACACTGAGAGTCTATTAGAGGGAAGAAAGTTATGTAGAAAGTCTTTGTGTAATTAAAGGGTAGTCCTCCATTGTTCGAAGGAGCCCGAATAGTAATGTGTTTCCCATCCAAGGCTACTATAAATTAAGGAAAAATTCCACATTTCATAAAAATCCTTAGCGGTGTTCCTCCGTATTTCTTCTGACGAAGTAAGCATCATATTGTCTGTAATTATCTTACTTGTTCTTCGTACGATCTTGGGAACTGCACTGTTCCCCATGCGGTAGCTAAATTAAATCGTGTTTGGCGAATCTCCAGTGACCAAATATCTGAAAAAAAGGTAGACGATAAGGATGCAACAAAAAAAGATTTCACAGTTGGTCTTAGAGGGCAATGAATCAGTATCGCGCGAAACAGAAGAAAACACTCGTGACTGTACAACAGAAGCCAATAATGATGATGCTGATTTCATATATTTAATTACCAATATACTGTCAAAGCATGTGTTAATTATTTGAAACTGACTGCCGAACGGTTCTACTGCCGCCAACATAAACTGCTCGTAAGGACCACTAAGTTAAGATGCGAGAAATTAGGGCTCTTACGCAGACGCTTTTCCGTCGCTCTATTTGCGAGTGGAACAGGAAAGGAAATGACAAGTACTGGTATCGGGTACCCTCCGCCACGCGCCGTACGGTTCTTTGCGGAGTATCGATGTAGTTGTAGATATATTATATAGGTTATTAATTAACCTCGAGCAATTTGCCAGCTGTTCTGTTAATGTGACGACATTTCTCCTATGTGTGCTTCGCTTTTTCAGAAGAACTTCCAACTTGTTCAATAGTAAATTGAATTAATTTTCTGACACTCACAAATATTCACAAAACTTTACTCCATCATCGATCAGATCACTGTACAACTGGCAAATTCTCCTTCTGTTGCTCTACTTTCCCATGCCTGATGAATCCACTTGAGGTTTTCACTTGCTTTTCCTCTTCTCAGTCCAAAATCACAACCATCAGTATGAGATCGTAGTCCGAGAACTTGGCCATCATAGCCACCACGCACGTCCACTGCCACACACCGGAAGACGCACTGACCACTCTGAACAGGCATCACTGTGGCATCACGAGCCGGTCGAGGCACTGTTGAGTCACTGATGTGTGTGAAGCGGTCTCAATACGACCAACCAAAGGTCTTAGACAATCTCGCAGTATGGCACCACTACGGAATGCCGGGCGTTAGACCACACGGCTAACTGAGCTGCCTGGGTCGCTAGGTGTTCGTCAACAATTGTCACCCAGGGTAGGACAGAACAGAGATTTACTATTGAACGCAGTGTGATGCCATTCATCAGCTTCCCATGATCACTGGTCATAGCACCTCTCCAAACAAAGCCGTTTGTATTGCGTTGTTAACACAGCTTACACAGGAGAGGGAAATTCTCTACTCCGAGTGCTGCTAGTTTCCGCCAAATGGTGCAGGATGACAATGTTGTGGGGTATTCATCAGTTGCTCTAGAATGGCAGAGACCGATGAAAAGGGGCCAGGATGTGACTGGTGGACAATAGAGTCGTCCTCCTCCCTTGTGGTGGTCGGATATGGATGACCAAAATCTTGATGACGAGTATGCCTCCCCACACTTTTTCATCCAGCCCCTGTCCCTTACTCGGATCTGGACATTCCGCGATTCCACCAGCCAGCGACAGTGGGGCCCCATTTCAAATTCCATCAAATCCATGCGGTTCTAGGCACTGCAGTCCGGAACCGTGGGACTGCTACGGTCGCAGGTTCGAATCCTGCCTCGGGCATGGATGTGTGTGATGTCCTTAGGTTAGTTAGGTTTAAGTAGTTATAAGTTCTAGGGGACTAATGACCTAAGATGTTAAGTCCCATAGTGCTCAGAGCCATTTGAACCATTTCCATCTGACGCTGTTCGCATCCCTTATAAGCACCGTGAGGCCTGGTAACAGCAGTAAACACGAATACTATTAATGCACTCTGGTGATCATTTTAAGTAGGCTGTTTATGTGTTTGTACCGGGTGATCAAAAGCCAGTATAAATTTGAAAAGTTAATAAACTACGGAATAATGAAGATAGAGAGGTAAAAATTGTCACACATGCTTGGAATGACATGGGGTTTTATTAGAACCACCCCATATTGCTAGACGCGTGAAATATCTCTTGCGCGCTTCGTTTGGTGATGACTGTGTGCTCAGCCGCCACTTTCGTCATGCTTGCCTTCTCAGGTCCCCAGACCTCAGTCCGTGCGAGTATTGGCTTTGGGGTTACCTGAAGTCGCAAGTGTATCGTGATCGACCGACATCTCTAGGGATGCTGAAAGACAACATCCGACGCCAATGCCTCACCGTAACTCCGGACATGCTTTATAGTGCTGTTCATAACATTATTCCCCGACTACCGCTATTGTTGAGGAATGATGGTGTACATATTGAGCATTTCCTGTAAAGAACATCATCTTTGCTTTGTCTTATTTTGTTATGCTAATTATTGCTATTCTGATCAGATGATTCGCCATCTGTCGGACATTTTTTAAACTTTTGTATTTTTTGGTTCTAATAAAACCCCACGTCATTCCAAGCACGTGTGTCAATTTGTACCTCTCTATCTACATTATTCCGTGATTTATTCAGTTTCCAAATTTATGCTGACTTTTTGATCACCCAGTATTTTGGCAGTGCTATGTAGCGCTCTGCATTAACAACTCTGACAGCGATGTGCGCTCTCTGTAAGAGACTCTGTGGCTGGTCGGACTCGCAATTGTAAGAGAACAAATGGTTCAAATGGCTCTGAGCACTATGGGACTCAACATCTGAGGTCATCAGTCCCCTAGAACTTAGAACTACTTAAACCTAACTAACCTAAGGACATCACACACATCCATGCCCGAGGCAGGATTCGAACCTGCGGCCGTAGCGGTCGCGCGGTTCCAAACTGTAGCGCCTAGAACCGCTCGGCCACTCCCGCCGGCGTATGAGAACAGCCAGCAGTGATGGAAGTTGGGAGTGAGTAGTCAGTAGTGATGGAGGTTAGAAGTTCACAATTAGCAGTGATGGAGGTTTGCAGTATTAGCGCGAGAGGACGGTCTGAATGTGTTTCCGTCGTGGAGGTTTATTACTGATGATTATATAATTTTTTTAAAAACTGGTTGTCACTTGATTAAGGTAAAATCTGGTAAGTACATTGTTTGCTCTGCAACAAAATCTTGCCTTTGCTAACAACATGCTTATTGACATAAAAGTTTTCTGGGTTTGGTACCGCGTTATAATGTAGACCCAGAAGAAGGCCGCTGCAATCGTGGCCTAAACGTTGGCTTTTCTATAGCAGCAGTAGTTTTTACATTATGACGCGGTACCAAACCCAGAAAACTTTTATGTCGACTGGCTCTGGCCGCGGAAGCCTACGCAATTATAACATGCTTATTAGTAGTTAGAGCCTTCGGCAGTTAGAATCTCTTATTTAACTGGCAGTATTGGTGCTTGCGGTATTGCTTCAGTTCGTGTAACGAAGATTTTGTATGAGGTAAGTGGCTTATGAAATGTATAAGTTACTCTTAGGATTTCTTCTTATTCAGGGCCATTCTTCTGAGTTAACTTTAAAGGAGTCAGATCGCGTTACCGTTGAATATTGTGGGTAATTAATGAATAGGAAAAGTGTGAGTTCTGTTAGTCACGACAAATTCTGTAGGTCAGTGTGTAACCTCCCAGCAGAAAAATTATATAATAACCTCCCAACAGTAAAAATATAATTATTTATATCATTCACATTCAGTGTAACCTCCCCACAAAAACAATTCCGTAACCTACCAATAATAAAATGTGACTAACCTCCTAATAAAAAATGTGACTCACTTATAACCTTCCAATAATTGACTGACTGTGAATCTAAACTGGTAAATTTTGGACGTCAGCAGCGCTGCGTCATGGCCCTGAAAGATCATTCTGAATAAAAAAATCAAAATTCTTACCTCAATTAAGTCGCCGGATAAAGCATATATATCTGCTCCTATAAGAAACTAAACTTTTCTGGCACAGCCCTGTGCAATGCTGGCCGATAGATTTGTCATGTATAAAAAGAAACAACTGATTTTGCTTTACAATAATCGGGATGACCATGGATTGGAGAAATTAGTAAATTCTTTAAATTGAGATGAATAATTGTCAAAAGTTAATTTTTATGAGAGAGATTATTATTAAGAGATTTTTTTAGAAACATTTACATGGGACTTGATATAACAATACTACATATGCGCGACGCAGCTTTTACCTTATACTACAACGCTCAGGCTCCGCCATCGCTCCACCACGACCGGCCCAGCCAACACGATGCACCAGACTGCTCGCTAGCAACTACTTACTCCTACTGCCACACAGTTCCTACTGCAGCCAACACTGCTCTCTGGTCTGAGATTTTCACGTAGCTTACATATCGCAGGCAGCGCGTGAGCAATCCATCGAAATTACATCTGCTCGAATGCGCTAGCAACAAATTCCTTAATCATGGACCTCTTACAAGTGTTGAAATGATAAAGACTATCAAAGAGACAGTACGTTCAGCTTCACTCAGCAGTTTGAGCAGGTTCACTTGCATTCAATTTTACTCAGCACTTTCAGAATTAAATTTAGAAGTTTCACCTTCTCAGTTATTTCAGTCCAAGTTAAAAAATGTTTCAAAGGGCTCTGAGCACTATGGGACTCAACATCTGAGGTCATCAGTCCCCTAGAACTTAGAACTACTTAAACCTAACTAACCTAAGGACATCACACACATCTATGCCCGAGGCAGGATTCGAACCTGCGACCGCAGCGGTCGCTCGGTTCCAGACTGTAGCGCCTAGAATCGCTCGGCCATCAGTCCAAGTAAGTAGAAACTTTTAATAAGAAGTTTCACTAGCACCGAGAATTAAAACTATAATCATTTACGTACCCGCCGATGGTGTAAAAATGTCAGTTGGTCTTCTCTAGTGATCGGGGCTCAGTTCGAAGCGGGACTCATCACTGAAGACAATTCTACTCCAGTTAGCGAGACTCCAGGCCGAAGACGTGTCTGGAGAGGCCCTGGACAGCAGTGGAATACTAACCTGACGGTCGTCCGCCATTCTTCCCATCAACCAGGAGTGACGGCCTGGAGTGGTATTTCTTTTCACAGCAGGAACCCTTTGAAACTTCCTGGCAGATTAAAACTGTGTGCAGGACCGAGACTCGAAGTCGGGGCCTTTGCCTTTCGCGGGCAAGTGTTCTACCAACTGAACTACCCAAGCGCGACTCACGCCCCGTCCTCACAGCTTTACTTCTGCCAGTACCTCGTCTCCTACCTTCCAAAGGCAAAGGTCCCGAGTTCGAGTCTCCGTCCCGCACACAGTTCTAATCTGCCAGGAAGTTTCATATCAGCGCACATTCCGCTGCAGAGTGAAAATCTCATTCTGGAAACATCCCCCAGGCCGTGGCTAAGCCATATCTCCGCAATATCCTTACTTTCAGGACTCTTAGTTCTGCAAGGTTCGCAGGAGAGCTTCTGTAAAGTTTGGAATGTAGGAGACGAGGTACTGGCAGAAGTAAAGCTGTGAGGACGGGGCGTGAGTCGTGCTTGGGTAGCTCAGTTGGAAGAGCACTTGCCCGCGAAAGGCAAAGGTCCCGGGTTCGAGTTCGGTCCCGCACACAGTTTTAATCTTCCAGGAAGTTTCATATCAGCGCACACTCGGCTGCAGAGTGAAAATCTCATTCAGGAACCCTTTGGTTGCCATCCGCAGCACCCTTACACCACAGCGGTACACGGACGATATTCTACGCCCCATTCTGTTGCCCTCCATGGCAAGCAATCCTGGTCTTACATTTTAGCAAGACAATGTCCGTCTGCACACAACGAGAGTTCCTTCTGTTTGTCCTTGAGCTAGCCAAACCCCACCTTTTCCAGCAAGGTTGGGATCTCTGCCCATTTGAGAAGGTTTAGAGCATTGTGGGCCGGACCCTCCAACCATCGCCCCAATTGGACAGAAATTGGCACGATATCGTTCAGGAGGATGTCCAGCTTCTCTGTCAATCATTGCCAAGTCGAGTAACTGCTAGCAAGAGCGCCAGAGGTAGACTAGCGCATTATTCGCTTCCTTGGTTTGCAAAGCTCTTCCTGTTGAATAAATCATCAAATTTCTCTGAACTGAAATCATTTGCCGGCCGCGGTGGTCGAGCGGTTCTAGGCGCTTCAGTCCGGAACCGCGCGACAGCTACGGTCGCAGGTTCGAATCCTGCCTCGGGCATGGATGTGTGTTATGTCCATAGGTTAGTTAGGTTTAAGTAGTTCTAGGGGACTGATGACATCAGAACTTAGGTCCCATAGTGCTCAGAGCTATTTGAACCAATACAAAGGCACAAACAGTATTCTCTAGAAATGTGGAAACACAGTTCCTGCTTCCTCACAATGAGAAACCTCAGTCATTCCACTTCTCGAGATCGGAAGTATATACAATTAAGTGTCTCCATTATGACGCACACTATATCGGCCAAACGGGGAGCCCCTTAATAGCCCATTTCAATGACTATCTTTTAACAAAAGAGGGGCAAGTTAAAAAAATAAATTTCTCCCCTCGGGTGACGTTTGAAAACCTCTCGCCCACCATCCATAAATGGTCTAGATATTTTGCATGTTCTGCAAGTAGGCAAGAAGAAGAAAATCTTCGAATAATTTGAAATTTTGTAAAGAGTCTATTTAAGAGCCCAAGCCTGCTCAAAGAACAACTGTCCTTTCATAACCAGGGTTACTTCGAGGCTATGATGCTACTTTTTAAATAAATGTCCAAACACACCTGGCTTTGGTTTATACGTTGATATGGTTCAGTTGTGCTTCCTTTTCTTATTTTATATAATGGATCTAAGACTATCGTTACTCTGTATAAACATTCTCTGTTTTCCCGTCAGGCAGCGTCACCCACTACGGTGTCGGTTACTTTGATCATAGCTATGCTGCAGGAGCTGTAAACGTGTCCCATAAGGGTGCTTTTTCTGGTTTACGTTGTAAAAATGCCCTGCGTTGTGTTAAGAACAAATATGCGTAAACACAAGTAACGTGTGACTCTTGTACGATTTTATACCTTCAATTGCTTGCATACTGTGTGAACCAACGTTTCTTAGCCCTCAGATGTTAAGTCCCATAGTGCTCAGAGCCGTTTGAACTATTTTTTGAAATCATTTGTTTGTCTTTGCTTGTACGACAGGTCTACCGATTTTTGTCGCATTCGTATAATTCCTTCGTGGTGCATAGTCTTTTCTTTGTGGAGTGTATTGGAAGTGGAATTTTAGGCGAGATAAACCAACACTTGTTATGGTGCATTTTCGCTGACCCCTTCAGTTAAAGTGGATTACTGATTCCAGGTTTGTCAAACAGTACTCATTCATTAGGGATGGTGACCATCGCTGGTGAACGTATACCTTCAGTGCCAAGCGGTAAGGAATGCAGTAAAAAGACAAAGACATATTTAGAAAGTTGCTTTTGATGAACTACAATTTGAAACCATAGTCATATAATATAAAGTTCATAGTGCTGCAGTAACAAAACAGAGTCGTGCTTCGAAAGTTGCATTTTTTGAGTTGCAATTTCAAAACATAGTAATACCGTGTAAAATAAGTTTAATACAGCAAGGATGTGCACCATGGCCCTTTGAGTTGTTCGGCACATTTTTCTCTTTGAAAAAGCATCTCAGAGTCTGAAGTTAGTGCTGGCAGCTGCGCCTGAAGAATTCCTGGCCGCTTCCCGCCGACTGAGACGTCTCAGCTGTCCTCAGAGCAACAGATTCCTCTACTGGAACTCGCTCCTCCTCTCACAATAGTCTGAGACGGCGAGTACTGAACTGAGACCTGAAACAAAATGTTACCGCAGTTGTAGTCGCATATCGAATCGTTCCTTACCGAAGCATTTAAAAGCAGTTTATTATCTTACGTTTAAGCTGGTTCGGCACACCATCTATCAGCCATTGTTCGAGGACGACACCCAAGCTCGACCTTGCATCTCCTCTTTCTTGATCGAAGTCGCATGCGAAACTTTCTCTGTTCATCCCTTTTCCATTGTTGGCAAATGTCGATCAGGGTACTACTGACATCTTTGTGCATGTTTTTCTAAACACTTCTTGGCCTCAGTTCTGTGTTTTGTAGTAGCATGAATTTACTCATCTAAATCAGTCATAGAGTGTTCATTATTATCTGTTTCTTTCTCTGTGTTCTCACCCTCTGTTCCTGTTGGTATGTTGCCCTCTTGCACTGGAGATTTGATGCTATCATCATCCTGCAACGTTTCAGTTACTTTCTCACTGCTAACACTCACTTCGTTAATTGTGTTTTCAAGGTCGTCCTTTTAGCAAACAAAAGGTAAAATAAAATTTCTGGAAGGAGGTGGATGCAAACCTGCTACCACTAGTTTCGCACCACTCGTCACTACCACCCCTAGCTAAGACAGTGTGGCAGCCAGGCCTCCGTATCTCTTTGTAAGATATTGTATACACTCTCTAAACAATGTACCTACAAACGCCATTATTTGATATTTCATCATTGTGTCGTGTTACTGAAATGATACTCTCCCATAGCACCCAAATAATAACAGGAAAAGCACACAGAGAGTTTCCGCAAGAGCGTACAAAAATTTAAGAAGATACAGAGGATGCTCCACTGAACAATTTGACGTAGGGAACCTGGAGTCGGAGAAGCCAGCTTAAGGAGATAATAGGAATGAAATCATATTACTGTGTAATTTTTTATTTACATTAGTTATAGTTAACTGCAAATTCCATCACTGAGACAATGAACGTACCATTTGTACTGTAGCTTACAAAATGTGCTGAGACTGACTACCATCAACCTCAGCGCAAGCGTGACATCGGCGAGCTAGATTCTGATACACTCTGACAAATATCCCTGGTGAGTTTCGAATCAAATCACGGGCAGCTACAATTCGGGCAACTACACTCATGCTCATAGATGAAGGATAATTGCAGGATGTGGTGCCACATAACTTGGCACTACAGCCGGCCGGTGTGGCCGAGCGATTCTAGGCGCTTCAGTCTGGAACCGCGCTGCTGCTACGGTCGCAGGTTCGAATCCTGCCTGGGGCATGGATGTGTGTGCTGTCCTTAGGTTAGTTAGGTTTAAGTAGTTCTAAGTTCTAGGGGACTGATGACCTCAGATGTTAAGTCCCATACTGCTCAGAGCCATTTGAACCATTTGAACCATGGCACTACACAAAACTGGCGCTAATAGCATAGGCACATAAGGAGCAACCACGACACAGACCTGTAACTCCACGGTATTGGTGATAAGTTGAGAAAACCGTCCCGAAACACATGTGCTACAAAACGCCACTGTTTCCTGCGCATGTACCCCGACATCAATATGGGATATGATCACCATGCCCACGTACACAGGCCGCACAACGGGTTGGCACACTCTGGATCAAGTGGTCGAGCAGCTGCTGAGCTACAGCCTCCCATTCTTGCACCAGTGCCTGTCGGAGCTCCTGAAGTGTCATAAGGGTTTGAAGACGTGCAGCGATACGTCGACCGAGAGCATCCCAGACGTGCTCGATGGGGTTTAGATCTGGAGAACACACAGGCCACTCCATTCGCCTGATATCTTCTGTTTCAAGGTACTCCTCCACGATGGCAGCTCGGTGGGGCCGTGAGTTATCGTCCGTCAGGAGAAAGGTGGGACATTCTGCACCACTGAAAAGGTGGACATACTGGTGCAAAATGACCTACCGGTACACCTGACCTGTTACTGTGTCAAAGACATGCAGGGGTGTACGTGCACCAATCATAATCCCACCCCACACCATCAAACCACGACCTCCACACAGGTCCCTTTCAAGGACATTAAGGAGTTGGTATCTGGTTCCTGGTTCACGCCAGATGAAAACCCCGTGAGAATTACTGTTCAGACTATACCTGGACTCGTCCATGAACATAACCTGGGACCACTGTTCCAATACCATGTACTGTGTTCTTGACACCAGGCTTTACGGGCTCTCCTGTGACCAGGGGTCAGTGGAATGCACCTTGCAGGCCTCCAGGCGAATAAGCCATGTCTGTTCAATCGTCTGTAGACTGTGTGTCTGGAGACAACTGTTCCAGTGGCTGCGGTAAGATCCCGAGCAAGGCTACCTGCAGTACTCCGTGGCCCTCTGCGGGAGTTGTGGTGAGATATCGGTCTTCTTGTGGTGTTGTAGACTGTGGGTGTCCCGTGCTGTAGCGCCTGGGCACGTTTCCTGTCTGCTGGAATCGTTGCCATAATCTTGAGATCACCCTTTGTGCCACACAGAGGGCCCGTGCTACGACCTGCTGTGTCTGACCAGCCTCCAGTTGCCCTAGTATTCTACCCCTCATAACGTCATCAATATGTGTTCTTTGAGCCATTTTCAACACACAGTCACCATTAGCACGTCAGAAAACGTCTGCACACTTGATCGCTGCTCTGTACTCTGACATGCACCAACAAACCTCTGCGTATGTGGACAGCAGCCAGCGCCACCGTGCGAAGGTCAAATGTACCGCATGGTCATACCCCGAGGTGATTTCAACTCGCAAACCGCCCACCAGAGCGTTGTTTCACCATGTATCAGCTTTATCCTTAATTTATGAGCATGAGTGTAATTCCGTATCCACTGGGGTCTCATATACAAATGACTTTAGATATCCCTGTAGGAAATACTCAGGGGGTTTCAGGTCAGGTGACCGCGCAGGCCATGGGATAGGACCTCCCCTTCCAATCCAATGAGCAGAAAATACAGCACTGAGATGGTTGCGGCCAGACGTCCAGGTACAAAATACAGCCCAATGATTGTTACCTACGATGCTGGCCGAGATATTCACAGCAAAACGTACTTGATGGTGTGATTCTACTACAGCGCGAGGGTCTTACTCACTCCTGCTGCTCGAAATACCATCACGATCAAATGAGGCACTGTCACCAAACAGCTAGATTTGGAGGAAATCTGGTCGATCAATCAACTGTTGGAGCGACCACTAGCACAGTGGTACCCTTGGTACAAATTCAGTCATAAGAATTGCATGGACTCGTTGTTGGCTTTATGGGTGTAATTGTTATTCGTGGAGTACTCGCAGCACGCTAGTATGTGTAGCACCCATTTCACGTGCAATATGACGAGTACTTGTCCGCTGCAACACGTTCCAGCACCTCCTCTTCAAAATGGGGTGTGTGGGTGGTCCTCATGTTGCCAGGACCCTCGTTTCTTCTTTCCAGTAAACCAGTCGCACCTATTCGTCGATCAAGGGAAATAAACACTCGTACTGACAGGATGGTGCCTGTTAGGAAATCGTTCCCTGTACAGCCTCTCAGCAGCGAGGGTACTGCATTCTGTGAGGGTTACTCCAAAAGGTATGCACACTATTTTTTTAAAATCCATCTTTTATTATACATGTTTGAAAGTTTTACAGTGTGTACAGACATCCTTTAGGAACAATATTTTCATTTCTCCACATAATTGCCATCCCTCTCAACTGCTTTACGCCGTCTTGGAACCAGCGCCTGTATACCCGCACGGTAAAATTCTGGACCAACCTGTTGGAGCCACTGTTTGGCAGCGTGCACAAGGGCGTCATCATCTTCAAACCTTGTTTCACGAAGAGAGTCTTTCAATTTCCCAAAGAGATGATAGTCACATGGAGCCAGGTCAGAACTGTAAGGCGGGTGTTTCAGTGTTGTCCATCCGAGTTTTGTGATCGCTTCCATGGTTTGTTGACTGATATGTGGCCGTGCATTGTCGTGCAACAGCAGAACAGCCTGCTTTTGCCGATGTGGTCGAACACGACTCAGTCGAGCTTGAAGTTTCTTCAGTGTCGTCACATATGCATCAGAATTTATGCTGGTTCCACTTGGCATAATGTCCACAAGCAAGAGTCCGTCGGAATCGAAAAACACCGTAGCCACAACTTTTCCAGCAGAAGGTGTGGAGTTTTGAATTTTTTTTCTCGGGTGAATTTGCATGATGCCATTCCATTGATTGCCTCTTCGTCTCTGGTGAAAAGTGATGGAGCCATGTTTCATCACCTGTCACAATTGTTCCAAGAAATTCATCTCCACCATTCTGGTACTGTTCCAAAAGTTCACTGCATACCGTTTTTCTTGTTTCTTTCTGAGCCACTGTCAACATCCTGGGAACCCACATGGCACAAACCTTTTTTAACGCCAACACTTTCAGTATTCTGCAAGCACTTCCTTCCCCTGTCCCAACGTAGCGTGACAATTCGTTCACTGTGATGCGTCTGTCAGCAGTCACCAATTCGTTAACTCTCTGCACATTGTCTGGAGTGTGTGCAGTTCGAGGCCTGCCGCTGCGAGGACAATCCTCAATATTGCCGTACCCGCTTTCATCACGTAACCTGCTTGCCCACCGACTAACTGTACTGCGATCGACAGCAGCATCTCCGTACACCTTTTTCAACCTCTTGTGGATGTTTCCCACTGTCTCGTTTTCACAGCGCAGGAATTCTATGACAGCACGTTGCTTCTGACGAACGTCAAGTGTAGCAGCCATCTTGAAGACATGCTGTGACGGCGCCATTCACGGGAACAGGTTGAACTAAGTTTGAAAACAAGCGGGAAGGATGTATTTACCTTCGACCATAAATATAATAGACTGGCTCTGACGTCATTTTCTTGGCTCCAACATCTCTGGGGTAAAGTCACGTGAATGTTAGCAAAACATGGTTGTTTCGTGTTGCGCTTATGGCTGTACTCAGCGTTTTGTCGGGGGAAATGGCATTAAATTTCACGTGTGTTTCTATGATAGCGCAAATGCGTTTATTGAAATCTGCTGAAGTGACTTTTATATGTTTTTTACACTTGAAATAGAGTATCACGTAAATTAAAGTGTTGAAAGTGATGCCTGTAAAGTCAGACTCATATTACATTTTGGAAAGTATCTGTGATAATTCAGTGACAGAAGAAAGTATAACTGTTTCTCGTTCCTACTCGTAGGTTCCATAAGGATGAAAACCGAAGGCAGCTTTGGGTACAGGCCCTGAAACGGAAAAACTTTAAGCCAGTTGCACATACGCGCCTTTTTGTATATACAAGTGAGATTATAATAAGGTAAGGGCACCTGTAGTAGGCACATGAAGAGAATTTTTTTCTACCTTCTAATACTTTTAAATAAATGTAGGCTCCAAAATGATTTTCTGAAACTTCAAAGTCTCACCTTTCATCTAAAATATAATTTTTTTAAAAACTGATAGTTTAAACTTTTGTAATAATAGTAGGAACTGAACCTTTGAAGTGCACCTAAAATTGATACTCTAAAATGGACCTAATCCTAAAGTCAACAATTTTGGCACCTATAGTTGACATAATTCCCATATCCCATTTTCTTTTATAAGTGACTAGACCTCAAAACGCGGTGAATTCAATGTTTAAAGTTTTGACACGAGCCCACTCTTACAGTTTAAAAGAATTTTAACGAAATTTTACTTTAATTGATAGTTTACAGTAATTTCGTCCCGCTGCCCACCAGAGGGGCGTTCGATGTATTTGTTAGATTTTATAAATGGTACTGTGAATAAATCCAGGTCAAATCTAGTTCTGACATAATTTTTCGCAAATAAAAAAGTAATTTTTGTTGGAAGCGTTTGGCAGTCAATTGAGAAATGTGGGTAAAATACGATACAAACATAGGATGGCAGAACGCTGATTTGAAATCCCGCCACGTTTTGCCAACAGTCACGTGGTTTACGTTGGAGCCACACCAGCCCTATAGCTTCTGCACAGTGAGGCCAGTCTACTAGTATCTGTGGTCGAAGGTATCTACACACTGTAAAACTTTCACACATGCAGAATGAAAACTGTATTTTTAGAAAAATAGTGTGCATTTCTTTTGGAGTAACCCTTGTACTTCTCCATACACAAGGTTCATATCAGTGAGTTCCGTAAAACTGTACCGGTACTGTTCCGTCGTATTGTACTGTACGTCTCTGAACAGCACTGAGTAATGTATGGGTCTGTCGTTGATTCATAGCACCTTCTGTCATGGAACAATGTAATTACGATACAACAGAGCCATCTTACTGGCAAGTAAACAAAACCTGCATCACGACTTCTTAGTAATCAGCCGGCCGCGGTGGTCTCGCGGTTCTAGGCGCGCAGTCCGGAACCGCGCGACTGCTAAGGTCGCAGGTTCGAATCCTGCCTCGGGCACGGCTGTGAGTGATGTCCTTAGGTTAGTTAGGTTTAAGTAGTTCTAAGTTCTAGGGGACTGATGACCTCAGATGTTAAGTCCCATAGTGCTCAGAGCCATTTGAACCATTTAGTAATCAGGCTCGTCCTCCTTGTTTCCTTGCAGGAAATAAAAACTATACCTCTAAATAAATAGCACAGTACGTGTAAACTTATACTCTTGTTATTTACAAATGAGCTGCGATACGTATCGCAAGACAAAGCGGTAGACGTGTTTACTTCCGTATCTCTGAGCTGGCTTCTCCGACCCCTGATTTCCTACCTCAAATTGTTCAGTGGAGCATTTGCTATGTCCTGATACATTTTTACACGCTGTTACGGAAACACCCTGTATAAAACAGGACGCCTTTATCTACCGATACGTAGTTTTCTGTCATTTTGTTGTAACAAATCGTACCAAGAACGGCGTGTTTTCGCTAAATCCTCAATTTGCCGATGGTTTGAAACAACTTACGTTCATGCCACATAAAGGAAACCCAACAAATACGTAGTTTAATTCAATACAATATGACAGCTCGTAAGTTCTGCCTGTGTCCCATCTCACTGGCCACATTCCTCTCCACGAGGAAAAACTCTGACGTTCCATGTTCTTCATTCCACGCCCCGCTGTGTAGTGGAACGTTGAACTGCGCCGGGATCAACGAGATACCCCCACTCTGTGCCACGCGTCACAGCAAGTGACACTGCAGGTCTTAGCGAGTGTCAGCAGCCGCCTCTGGCGCGGGGTGAGTTACTGTTTCAGACAGCTTTAATAATTCTTAAATGTGCCTTTAAATTCATGCAAGCTGTCGATAACACGCGAAAAACTTAAGATCTTTAGTGTTTACCTTTTCATTGGTATGCTGATTTCCAGTCGGACCTAGATCGAGCCGAGCATTCGTGATGCATGTCGGGGAAGGCAACTAGTGTGACGTCACAAGTTCGTTGTGGGGTCCGTATTTCTTGAGGACCCGCATTCTGGACAGTGATATCACCTGCTCTTCGTCCACGTGCGTTTGCGCATCTCGTAACAGGATGGCTTTAGAGGTAGCAGGGATGTCTTATTCCCTCAGTACTTTTATACGGATAATGAGTTCTGTATACATCAGTTTTGGTTAAAATTATTCCGGGCGTTCCTAAGTTGTGCTTTCATGTCACCCTTCTTCATCAACACCCTCAGCTGTTGGAATTCTGGGGTGTCTTACTGTCTCTGCATTTTTTTTTTCCAGTGATGCGTGCACCAGGTCTGGTAAAAATTGCTTTAGTCTTTGCAGAGATAAGCTGATATGCCATGTCTTTGCACCACACACAACCCACTCCGAAGAGTGCTAATTTATTGATATCACGAAAACTCTGGATTCGATATTAATATCGGTTGTTACCGAGTATTTTTCAGTGTCAGGACATCTCACCCCCACAACCACCCTTGAAGTGGTAGGGATACGCTACCCCATAGTATTTTTATACAAATACAACAAAAATAATGAGTCATGTATACAAAAAATTTGCTTGGAACTGCTGCTGACATTCCTGAATTATGCCTCTGTCACCCCCTTTAAACGCCAACCCCTACCGCTGTCGGAAGTAGATAGTTCTTGCCCCCTTAGAAACATTCGCGGACGTGTCAATAATAACTCGCCAAAGTTTGAGTGCAGTCAGATGAATGGTATAGGAAGCATAGGAGACCAAGAAATAAACAAACAAATATTAATTTTATGTATTTTACACTACTTGCCATTAAAATTGCTACACCACGAAGATGACGTGCTACAGTCGCGAAATTTAACCGACAGGAAGAAGATGCTGTGATATGCTAATGATTAGCTTTTCAGAGCATTCACACAAGGTTGGCGCCGGGGGAGACACCTACAACGTGCTGAAATGAGGAAAGTTTCCAACCGATTTCTCATACACAAACAGCAGTTGATCGGCGTTGCCTAGTGAAACGTTGTTGTGATGCCTCGTGTAAGGAGGAAAAATGCGTACCATCACGTTTCCGACTTTGGTAAAGGTCGGATTGTAGCCTATCGCGATTGCGGTTTATCGTATCGCGACATTGCTGCTCGCGTTGGTCGAGATCCAATGACTGTTAGCAGAATATGGAATCGCTGCGTTCAGGAGGGTAATACGGAATGCCATGCTGGATCCCAACCGCCCCGTATCACTAGCAGTCGAGATGACAGGCATCTTATCCGCATGGCTATAACGGATCGTGCAGCCACGTCTCGATCCCTGAGTCAACAGATGGGGACGTTTGCCAAACAACCATCTGCACGAACAGTTCGACGGCGTTTGCAGCAGCGCGGACTATCAGCTCGGAGACCATGGCTGCGGTTACCCTTGACGCTGCATCACAGACAGGAGCGCCTGCGATGGTGTACTCAACGACGAACCTGGGTGCACGAATGGCAAAACGTCATTTTTTCGGATGAATCCAGGTTCTGTTTACAGCATCATGATGGTCGCCTCCGTGTTTGGTGACATGGCAGTGAACGCACATTGGAAGCGTGTATTCGTCATCGCCATAATGGCGTATCTCCCGGTGTGATGATATGGGGTGCCATTGGTTACACGTCTCGGTCACCTCTTGTTCGCATTGACGGCTCTTTGAACAGTGGACATTACATTTCAGATGTGTTACGACCCGTGGCTCTACCCTTCATTCGATCCCTGCGAAATCCTATATTTCAGCAGGATAATGCACGACCGCATGTTGCAGGTCCTGTGCGGGCCTTTCTGGACACAGAAAATGTTCGACTGCTGCCCTGCCCAGCACATTCTCCAGGTCTCTCACCAATTGAAAACGTCTGGTCAATGGTGGTCGAGCAACTGGCTCGTCACAATACGCCAGTCACTACTCTTGATGAACTGTGGTATCGTGTTGAAGTTGCATGGGCAGCTATACCTGTACACGCTATCCAATCTCTGTTTGACTCAATGCCCAGGCGTATCAAGGCCGTTATTACTGCCATGGGTGGTTGTTCTGGGTACTGATTTCTCAGGATCTATGCACCCAAATTGTGTGAAAATGTAATGACATGTCAGTTCTAGTATAATAAATTTGTCCAATGAATACCCTTTCTCATCTGCATTTATTGTTGGTGTAGCCATTTTAATGGCCAGTAGTGTATTTCCAAACATCTAACAGCTGACTTCACTAATTTGGGGCGCTTTGGGAGCAATAAGAAACGAAGTGTTTTTCTGGTCACCCCACAGATAACATTCCGCTGTAGTTGCATGTACCAGCCGTCTGTAACGTTTTGGTAAGCAAAGTATTTTAACAAATAAAAATAAAGTAATAATAATAGTAAATTGTAATAATAATAATTATTGTTTGTTTGTTTGGATAAGTAATTGAGAGATTAATGTTTGTTTCGCCTTTAAGATTGGAATTGAATTTCTTAATGTACTGCTTGTGGTAAAAGACTCGTTCAATGACAAATTAATATATAAGGCAGAAAACAAAAGCAAAGCGGTCTGAGAGATAATAAAATAAGACACTGGTAAAGGCAGACACAACCGTGATAACATACAATTAAAAGATGGGAACACAGTAATAAAAAGTTCTTAGGAATGAGCAAATTTTGCAAGTGATTATTTCTTTGATATTTCGAAGAAACTGCAGAAAAATCTTTTTTTTTTTTTTTGTGGTAAGTTGATATGGGACCAAACTGCTGAGTCATCGGTCCCTAGGCTTACACACTACTTAATCTAACTTAAACTAAGTTACGCTAAGGAAAACACAAACACATATGCCCGAGGGAGGACTCGAACCTCCGACGGGGGGGGGGGGGGGGGGGGGGGGGGAGCAAGCCTTGGCAAGGCGCCCAAGACCCGCGCAGCTACCTCGCGCGGCGGAAAAATCTCCGTGAAATCACGCGGCACCCGCAGTGACTTACACAGCAAGCCCTGTGATGATGTTTCCCACAACAGAGCTTGAAGTTAGGAAGACAGTACAGTAATTAAAAAATAAGAAGTCAGTGGGCATAGATGAGGTTCCTGTCACTGTTCTGAAGGCGTACGTAGATAGCATACGAGCCCCACTAACGAACATAGTAAGAGAATCTTTTAGCTCAGGTGTGTTGCCAGAATACCTGAAGTATGCGCGAATGGTGCTGTTGCTGCAGAAAGGCAATGCAGAAGGCACTGAAAACTACAGGTCAGTTTCACTGGTCTCTTCATTTCCAAAAAAAAATTGAAGCAATCATGGAAAAAAACTGATTAGTTACACAAATAAAGACAACCTCTTTAATCAAGCACAGTTTGGTTTCAGGAGTGGAAGAAATATAATATCGGCCATTGCAGAGTTCACAAGTGTCGTATTTGGAGCTCTTGATAGGGATGATTGTGTTACAGGAACTCTATGAGACTTATTCAGCGCTTATGACACTGTCGATCATAAAACACTATTGGGCAAGCTAGAAGCGCTAGGTATAAGAGAAATCGCAAATGAAGGGTTTCAGTTGTACTTAGTAAACAGGATGCGGAAGGCGGAGACTGTTTCCACATCTACTAATGATAAATTTTTAGTGAAACAATTGTCAGGCAAGAAATATATAAACATAAGTGTTCCTCAGGGTAGTGTATTGGGTCCAATTCTGTTCTTAATACGACTTTCGAAACAGTGTAAGACATGGAGAAAAAGGAAGAAGTTCTCTTGGCTGAAGACAGCAACCTCGTAGTCACTGATAAAACATCAGAATTCCTATTAGGAAAAGCAGACGAAATCTTTGAAGATGTTTACAATTGGGCTGTGTGTGATAAATTAACATTACGTAAAGGAAAAGAACAGCATGAATTTCAGCATAAACAGAGAAAGCAACTCTGTCGCTTTAAGTATGTAGACGAAAACTATGTAGACTCTGTAGCAAACACAAAGTTTTTAAGAATAAACATTGATTATTCGCTGATATGGAGCGAACATACCGAAAAAAAGAATATCGTAAGCGCTGTGCTCTTGGGGTGTCAGCAAGAATTTGTAACAGCCAATGTCTTGTAGTGACATACTATGCCGTTTTCCCTTTTGAGTCCTAATCTTCTGACTGGTTCGATGCAGGCAGCCGCGAATTCTTCTCATGTGCCAACCTTTTCATCTCAATTTACTGCTGGATTTATTCCAGTCTCTGTCTTCGCCTACAGTTTTACCCTCTAGTCTCACGGAAGTCATTCCCTGATGTCTTAAACGACATCCTATCATCATGTTCCTTCTCCTTGCCAGTGTTTTCCACATGTTCCTTTCCTCTCCGATTCTGTACAGGACATCTTTATTCGGTTACCGTATCAGTCCACCTAATTTTCAACATTCGCCTGTAGCTCTACACCTCAAATGCTTCGATTCTGTTCTGTTCCGGTTTTCCCGCAGTCCATGTTTCACTATCATACAATGCTGTGCTCCAGATGTACATTCTCTGAAATTTCTTCCTCAAATTGAGGCCGGTATTTGATATTAGTAGACTTCCCTTGGCCAGGAATGCCCTTTTTGCCAGTGCTACTCATGCTTTAATTTGTTGCCTAGGTTGGCTGGTTCAAATGGCTCTGAGCGCTATGGGACTCAACTGCTGAGGTCATTAGTCCCCTAGAACTTAGAACTAGTTAAACCTAACTAACCTAAGGACATCACAAACATCCATGCCCGAGGCAGGATTCGAACCTGCGACCGTAGCGGTCTTGCGGTTCCAGACTGCAGCGCCTTTAACCGCACGGCCACTTCGGCCGACTGTTGCCTAGGTACCAGAATTCCTTAACGTCATCTAATTTGTGATAACCATTTATGATGTTTCTCGATAATCTCATTTCCGCTCTTTGCTTTCGCCATTTTCCATTTACTCTCAGTCTATATTTTGTACTCATTAGACTGTTCATTCCATTCAACACATCCTGTAATTCTTCTTCAGCTTCACGGAGAGTAGCATTATCATTAGAGAAACTTGTCACTGTTATCCTTTCACCCTGATTTATTATTCCACTTTTGACGCATTCTTTTATATCCGTTATTGCTTCTTCGATGTATAAATTGAACAGCTGGGTTGAAAGGTTACATCCCACCGTACACCCTTTTTAATACGACCGGTTCGTTCTTGGTCGTGCACTCATATTATTCCCTACTGGCTCTTATACATATTGTATGGGACCCATCTACCCTTTAGCTTACCCCTATTCTTCTCGGAATTTTGAACATCTTGCGTCATTTTACACTGTCGAACGGTTTTCAAGGTCGACAAATCCTACGAACGTGTCTTGATTTTTTTCTTCAGGCTTGCTTCCATTATCAACCGCAAAGTCACAACTGCCTCTACCTTTCCTGAAGTCAAACTCATCGTTATCTAACAGATCCTCAATTTTCTTTTCAGTTCCGCTGTACATTTTTCTTGTGAGCAACTTTGATGCATGACCTGTTAAGCGCATTGTGCGATATTTGTCGCTCTCTCGGCTTTTACAGCCTTCGGAATTGTATAGATGATGACTTCACGAAGTCTGGTGGTATATCGCCAGTCTTATACATTCTACACACTAAGGTGAATAGTAGTTTTATTGCAGTTTCCTCCAATGATTTTAGAAATTCTGATAGAATGTTGTCTGCTCTCCTGCCTTATTTGATCTTAAGTCTTTGAAAGCTGTTTTAAATTCTGATTCTAATACTGAATCCCCTATCTCCTCCTATCGACTCCTGTTTTATCTTCTGTCACATCACTAGACAAGTCGTCCCCCTCGTAGAGGCCCTCAATACTCATTCCACCTCTCTCCTCTGCATTAAATAGTACAATTCGCACTGCACACTCAATGTTTTGCCAATGCTTTTCATTTCACCGAATATTATTCTGACCTTTCTACACGTGGAGTCAGTCCTTTTCTTGAACTTCAGCCTGGTCTTCATCACTGTGAATTTGTGAACTGTCTATATCTGTTCCTGGGTACTCCTTACAATCCAATATTTGATTGCAGAACCTCTGACTGATCATGATGTAATCTAAGTGAAATCTTGCAGTATCCCTGGCCATTTCCAAGTATACCGCCTCCTCTTCAGATAACTGAACAGAGTATTCGCTATTATTACCCGAAATTTATGGCAGAACTCAACTAATCTTCCTTCTCTCTCGTTCTGACTCCCATAATCTTTTCTTCTTCTCCTTCCGCTACAACCGCATTCCTGTCCGCCATGATTATTAGATTTTCATCTCGCTTTATGTTCTGAATTACCCGTTCAATACCCTCATGTACCTTACCTGTCTCTTCATCCTCTGCTTGCGACGTCAGTATGATACCTGTGCTATTGTTGTCGGCGTTGGTTTGCTGTCGATTCTGATGAGAACTACTCTATCGCTGAACTGTTCAGAGTAACTCACTCTCTGCTCTGCCTTCCTATTAATAACTAATCCTACTCCCGTTATGCTGTTTTCTACTCCTGTTGACATTACCCCATGCTCATCTGGCCCGAAATCCTTGTCTTCTTTACATTTCAATTCACTGACCCTACTAAATCTACTGATTGAGCCCTTGCATTCCCCTTTTCAGATTTTCTTGCTTCCCTACCACGTTCAAACTTCTGACATTCCAACCCCTACTCGTAGAATGTTATCCTTTCGTTGATTATTCAATCTTTTTCTCATGGTCACCTCCTCTTTGCAGTCCCCTCCCGAAGATGCGAATGAGGGACTAGACCGGAATATTTTGCCAATTACAGGCCACATGTCCCGTGGATGCACTTATGTGTCTTACAGCAGTGGTTTCCATTGCCTTCTATATCCTCATGCCGTAGATGATAGCTCATTCTGCCTTTTAGGGGCTGTTCTCCACCCTAAGGACAAGTTAGTGCCCGGAACTTCTATCCGCTCCTCCGCCATTTTTGACAAGACTGTTTGCAGAATGAGGGTGACTTCTTATGCCGGAAGTCTTCGGTCGCTATTGTTCACAATTTTTATTCAGAATTTAAGAAGTGGCGTGGTTCGAACCCGGAGCGACGACGTTTTGACTACTAGACAAAGATGCTAGCCTGGTCCACAGGTGCGTGGTACTTGGGGTACTTGACTCACTTCTTAGCTACAGAATTCGTTTCTGGGGATCGAATAGAGCCCCCCGCAGTGGCCATGCGGTTCTAGGCGCTTCAGTCTGGAACCGCGCGACCGCTACGGCCGCAGGTTCGAATCCTGCCTCGGGCATGGATGTGTGTGGTGTCCTTAGGTTAGTTAGGTTTAATTAGTTGTAAGTTCTAGGGGACTGATGACCTCAGATGTTAAGTCCCATAGTGCTCAGAGCCATTTGCACCATTTTGGTCGAAGACACGTAACACGGACTCATTCTTCTTCTGCTGCATATCCACTAATGGATGTTCGCGATCACATTATCCCAGTCTTCCCAATCTCTTCGTGCACAGATCAAGTCGCAGGTGTTTCTTATTCCTGTCCACTGTCTGATAAAAAAAGTGTCGTGTGACTAGGGCCTCCCGTCGGGTAGACCGGTCACCTTGTAACAACAACAACGCTATACTATTGTACATATAATAATTTTTTCTTCTAATTTTCAATAAATTTGTGTAATCGATGTTCTGATTTCATTTCTTTTTTGTTTCATGCCATTATGTTAAAGAAACTGTAAACAATTTTCGATGTGAATATAAATGTTTATGTCAAATTGCAAGAAATATTATAACAAAATGGAAATGTAACAAATGTTGAAACTGTTGTAAGATGTTAAAGTTGTAATTGTGCGCCCGGTCCATACGTAGGCAATGTATTAGGATATGTAGAATGCAAAACCTCGGGTGAATACCCTGTCTGTAGGGGAGCGGTAAAAGATGGATGGCAGGCGAGCGCGGGAAAATGCACACGGGCACTGCACGGCATAACGGGCTCAGCAGTAGTAGTCGGAGTTGGGCATCGGTCTGAGAAACACGCTCTGGATCGAGGAGGCTCTCCTGGAAAACGTTGAGCCTCGGATGTGCCGTTTCCGACGCCTATACAGCATGGCAAAATTCCATAGGCACTAAACGGAAAAGTATTGCGACGCTAAGAAGAAACAAAGTGCCGATACATCAAGAGCCATTGCTGTGATTGTATGTGTGCTCTGCGCCTCGCCATCTCGCCGCCTGCCAACTGCCACATCGATACAAACAGGTTGAAACTTTTAGTACTGTATTCGTGTGGACCAGTGTTACTTTTGTTCCATACTGTTCAAAAACAACTTAAATTTTACCAAAACTGTCCTATCATTTAATTATCCTCATCACTAACCTAGACAGGGTCCTTTCCACATGTTGTGCAATCCGAGTGTCCCGAAATGAAGATTTAAAGTTTATGTTAATAATAATTACCTGCAGACCTATCTATGTTAGAATGATGTTTAAAGAACTTTGTTGTTAATGAATATATAGGCAAATAATATAGGTCTGACAAAGTTGGAAGATAGTGTTCAAATTGGCTTAGTAATGAAGTTTAATTAATTTGAGACAAAATTAATGGTAGTTAAATGAGCAAGAAATAAGACAAAAAGAGTTGTAACTCATATATTGAAAATCTTGAGTGCTTAATGCTTTCAATAATCAAAATTTCAGTACAGTGATCATAACAGTTTCAGCCCCCCCCCCCTTTTCTTTTCTATTCATTTAAATTCTGAAGTGTACTGAACTGATTTGACCAGCAAAGTTAAAGTCAATATAAAACCAAAATTTATTAGTGTTTTACCCTTTTCAAAATTGACATTGTATGTGTGTTTCGAAAGTGCTATTTCTAGGGTAACCTATGCCCGAATTTAATCAGATCAATAGACAGTACGAAGTTTGTAGTAAACATTATAGTGTATTGTTGTGTATTTATGGCTTGTTCATATTAGTACAGAAAGTGAAATTATTAGTTCAGTAGATTTTCTGGTTCTACAATTTACCATATAATGCAGTGTTACTACGTGTTGTTATGCTTGAACGTACATCCACTTGTACAGGGAAGAAACTCAGTTAATGCCTAATTAGGCTGGCGACCGTATTTTTAACAATTGGTAGCATCTTCTGTGTTGTTTCTTGTCCGTCCTAACGTGTAGTTGCACTGCAGACTTGCTTGACGTGTCAATGTTGTTACTGAGTGGGTGAAAGTCTGATTTTGCCTCCATTCGGGTACACGCGGTCAACATATATACCAAAATCCTTTCTTATAAGGTGAAGCCCGTCAACTTACCATAGTACAGGCTTTAATAAGTACCGTGCGCATTAGTGTAGTGTTACAACTTGGTGCAAGTCTTTCGAGTTGACGCCACTTCGGCGACTTGCGTGTCGATGGGGATGAAATGATGATGACAACAACACAACACAACACCCAGTCCCAGAGCGGAGAAAATCTTCCACTCAGCCGGGAATCGAGCCCGGGCTCCTTGCATGGCATTCTGCCGCGCTGACCATTCAGCTATCGAGGCGGACCGCTGTTGATGTAGCGGAGCCACGACATTTTTCACCAGCCAATTCCTCTTTTGCCTTCAATCTTCCCCTCGATTATCAGGATACCTTTCATTTCGTATCACATGGCCAAAGTAAGCTGTTTTCTTACGTTTGACTGTGGTTAGCAGCTCGCGGTCTCTTTTTACTATTCTCAAGATCTTTTCATTTGTTTTCCTTTCTGTCCATAGAATTTTAAATATTCCCTCTCGAATGCTTCCAAGTTGTTCACGGTATTCACTTTCAACGTCCAACTTTCCACACCGTACAAAAGCACTGCCCACACACAGCTCTACATAAATCTAACTCTGAGGTAACAGTAAAGCCAGTGCTAATGAACACTTCGTTAAATTTCGTGAATGCATTGCGGGTCTTCTCTGTTGTGCATTTGATGTCTATGTCCGATGATCAATTTTCGGACAACCACGTCCCCAAGTAGTTAAAGTAGCACAAATGTCTTTGCCGACTAGAGTCAAATGGTTAAAATGGCCCTAAGCACTATGGGACTTAACTACTGAGGTCATCAGGCCCGTATACTTACAAGGGAACCTCCCCATCGCACCCCCCTCAGATTTAGTTATAAGTTGGCACAGTGAATAGGCCTTGAAAAACTGAACACTGATCAATCGAGAAAACAGGAAGAAGTTGTATGAAACTATGAAAAAATAAGCAAAATATACAAACTGAGTAGTCCATGTCCAAGATAGGCAACATCAAGGATAGTGTGAGCTCAGGAGTCCCGCGGTCCTGTGGTTACCGTGAGCAGCTGCGGATAGAGAGGTCCTTGGTTCAAGTCTTCCCTCGAGTGAAAAGTTTACTTTCTATATTTTCGCAAAGTTCTGATCTGTCCGTTCATTCATTGACGTCTATGTTCACTGTAATACGTTTAGTGTCTGTGTTTTCCGACTGCACCGCAAAACCATTTTCGCAAAGTTATGATCTGTCCGTTGGTTCATTGACGTCTCTGTTCACTGTAATAAGTTTAGTGTCTGTGTTTTGCGACCGCACCGCAAAACCGTGCGATTAGCACACGAAAGGACGTGCCTCTCCAATGGGAACCTGGTATTTTCTATACGACACTTGGGACGGCATGTGCGTCACATGACAGGAATATGTTGTCAACCCACCTAACTTGTACACTTGGCGAATGGGTAAAAAGATTCTTCTACCTTGCCCGATTTAGGATTTCTTGTGGATGTGATAATCACTCCCAAAAAAGTGATGAAAACATAAGAGTTTGTCACATAAACTGAAAATAAAAAATTAAACTTTTCATTCGATGGAAGACTTGAACCAAGGACCTCTCGTTCCGCAGCTGCTCATGCTAACCACGGGACCAGGGCGCTCCTGAGCTCACACTGTCCTTAATGTTGCCTATCTTGCCCATGGACTACTCACTTTCTATATTTTGCTTATTTTTTCATAGGTCGCCAAGACTCAGCGGAGGAGCGCCTCTGAGGATGTCCGGCGCAGTCCTGGACGAAACGTCAGGAACAGAAGAGCTTCTTGGACCACAACCTCACATACCGAAAGGTTCACCAGCTTGCTATGTATAATGTTTGACAGTAATCTTCGTTGGCTTTGTAGACAGTTGAGTGTGGAGTCTGGAACTGAAGCGAAGGACACCGCAGCATCTTCTCAGTTGAGGGTCCGTAGCTCGTGGTCTAGTGGCTAGCGTTGCTGCCTCTGGACCACGGGGTCCCGGGTTCGATTCCCGGCCGGATTGGGGATTTTCTGTGCCTGGAGACTGTGTGCCTGTGCTGTCCTCATCATCTCATCACTACCACCAATTGTGACAGATAGATTGGACTGTGTAAAAAATTGGACTGTGAAAACAAATGGGACTTCGTGTGGGCGCTGATGACCGCACAGCTGAGCGCCCCACAAACCAAACATCATCATCATCATCGTCATCATCATCAGTCCAGGAAACATCGGCCTGTAAGAGGAGCGGCAGTGAAGAGTGCAACTATGCTTTACACTGCGAATGACTGCAGACAGCCCAGAAGCCATCAGCAGCTGCCATCAGTTTGTGCGCAATGAAGAAGGAAACTATGTTTGATGTAGCGAGTTACATGAAACAGTTTATGTGTAAATGAAGGACCTACACAATAGAGACTTACTGAATGACTCAGAGCAGCTGTTAAGACACTGACCTCATATTCGTGAGGATGGAGCTCCTCTGTCCGGCCAAACTGATTTCGGATCGCCGGCCGTTGTGACCGAGCGGTTCTAGGCGCTTCAGTCTGGAACCGCGCGACCGCTACGGTCGCAGGTTCGAATCCTACCTCGGGCATGGATGTGTGTGACGTCCTTAGGTTAGTTAGGTTTAAGTAGTTCTAAGTTCCAGAGGACTGATGACCTCAGATGTTGAGTCCCATAGTGCTCAGAGCTATTTGAACCATAGTAGTTGAGGGGGTACAAATCGGGGCTGTTCGGGGACCAGAACTCCTTTGACCAGAACATGTCGTCGTCATCCGAGAGCCGGTTTTGGACTAAATGGCTCGTATGAGGTCCTCCTCTGCCGTCCGACGCATTGTTCGCTCGCTGACATTCAGTACTGACTCCAATCTCCAGAACTATTGCCCCGGGTCCTCTGAACCGTCGCGTGAGCCTCTTCGATGACTGCCGCAGTTAGTGACGCGCGTTTACTCGAATGAGGTCGCGTTAGTGTAACCTTTACCAGACTTCTCCGAAACATTATCCTAAACAATTGATCTCGGGTACCCGAAGAACCGAACTATTTCAGTACGCGAACGCCCAGAGCGAATACTTTCGTAAATCGTGGTTTTTCGGTTGTGCTCCGCACTTGTTCGAAACATCATGGTCATTTTGGGGCTCTGACTGTTTACCACAAAATGGCTTGGTTCAAATGGCTATGAGCACTATGGGACTCAACTGCTGAGGTCATTAGTCCCCTAGAACTTAGAACTAGTTAAACCTAACTAACCTAAGGACATCACAAATATCCATGCCCGAGGCAGGATTCGAACCTGCGACCGTAGCGGTCTTGTTTACCACACGACTGGCCATTAAAACTGCTACACCAAGAAGAAATGCAGATGATAAACGGGTATTCATTGAACAAATGTATTACACTACAACTGACATGTCATTACATTTTCACGCAATTTGGGTACATAGATCCTGAGAAATCAGTACCCAGAACAACCACCTCTGGCCGTAATAACGGCCTTGATACGCCTGGGCATTGAGTCAAACAGAGCTTGGATGGCGTGTTCAGGTACAGCTGCCCATGCAGCTTCAACACGATACGACAGTTCATCAAGAGTAGCGACTGGCGTATTGTGACGAGCCTGTTGCTCGACCACCATTAACCAGATGTTTTCAATTGGTGAGAGATCTGGAGAATGTGCTGGGCAGGGCAGCAGTCGAACATTTTCTGTATCCGGAAAAGCCCTTACAGGACCTGCAACATGCGGTCGTGCATTATCCTGCTGAAATGTAGGGTTTCGCAGGGATCGAATGAAGGGTAGAGCCACGGGTCGTAACACATCTGAAATGTAACGTCCACTGTTCAAAGTGCCGTCAATGCGAACAAGAGGTGACCGAGACGTGTAAGCAATGGCACCCCATACCATGACGCCGGGTGATACGCCAGTATGGCGATGACGAATACATGTTGCCAATGTGCGTTCACCGCGATGTCGCCAAACACGGATGCGACCATGATGATGCTGTAAAGAGAACCTGGATTCATCCGAAAAAATGACGTTTTGCCATTTGTGCACCTAGGTTCGTCGTCGAGTACACCATCGCAGGCGCTCCTGTCTGTGATGCAGCATCAAGGGTAACCGCAGCTATGCTGATAATCCATGCTGCTGCAAACGTCGTCGAACTGTTCGTGCAGATGGTTGTTGTCTTGCAAAGGTCCCCATCTGTTGACTCAGGGATCGAGACGTGGCTGCACGATCCGTTAGAGCCATGTGGATAAGATGCCTGTCATCTCGACTGATACTGATATGAGGCCGTTGGGATCCAGCACGGCGTTCCATATTACCCTCCTGAACCCACCGAATGCATATTCTGCGGACAGTCATTGGATCTCGACCAACACGAGCAGGAATGTCGCGATACGATAAACCGCAATCGCGATAGGCTACAATCAGACCTTTATCAAAGTCGGAAACGTGATGGTACGCATTTCTCCTCCTTACAGGAGGCATCAGAACAACGTTTGACCAGGCAACGCCGGTCAACTGCTGTTCGTGTATGAGAAATCGGTTGGAAACTTTCCTCATGTCAGCACGTTGTAGGTGTCGCCACCGGCGCCAAGCTTGTGTGAATGCTCTGAAAAGCTAATGATTTGCATACCACAGCATCTTCTTCCTGTCGGTTAAATTTCGCGTCTGTAGCTCGCCATCTTCGTGGTGTAGCAATTTTAATGGCCAGTAGTGTATGTTCCAATAGCTTTCAAGAACTATTGTCGGGACCTCCGTATATCACAGCATTTTCTTCCTGTCGGTTAAATTTCGCGTCTGTAGCACGTCATCTTCGTGGTGTAGCAATTTTAATGGCCAGTAGTGTATGTACCAATAGCTTTCAAGAACTATTGTCGGGACCTCCGTATATCACAGCATTTTCTTCCTGTCGGTTAAATTTCGCGTCTGTAGCACGTCATCTTCGTGGTGTAGCAATTTTAATGGCCAGTAGTGTATGTACCAATAGCTTTCAAGAACTATTGTCGGGACCTCCGGCGGAACCACGATATGGTGGGAAATTGAAATAGAAATTTGTCCGGATTTAAGCGCCGCACATGTATAACAATGAGCCATACGGTGTAATTTACAAGTTACATAATCAGGGTAAAGTGCAAATTGCCAACAGGCGAAGCGATTTAAACCGTGAGAGCGCGAGTCGTACTCTTTCTTTTGTTACGCAGCGTCTTTACGACGCTAGGCGAGAGGACGCGCGATAAACTCACAAAACGTTTCGATGACGCGACAGCGTAGCGACAGAACGCAGAGATGACGTTTCAGTAAACTGCTGGCGCAAATGAGCGGCGTCATTCACGGAATGAGACAATCGGAGCTTTGCCGCGGCGGGCTCTGTAATCGAGCCGGCATTCACAGCTATTCCACTCGTGACGTCACAGAGTGGAGGCACGCCTCGTGGAAGCAGGAGCGGCGCGCGGAAGCCCGGCCTCTTCAGCTCACAGCTCTAGGCGGGGCGATCTACGAATGGTCTAGGCGGCCCTTTCTCTTGCTACACACGCCGTGAAGCGCTGACTCGAGCACTAACAAGAACTGATGTGCTAGCGATGTTGAAAGCTCGGCGGTAGAGAGAGAGAGAGAAAGAAAGTATCTCTCCCAGTCGGGGTACGAACTCCGTACCGCTCGGAAGGAACGGCTATACAGCGACCATCTTCTAGAGCCGTGATTACACTTGAGAAGCAGTCCTGATAGAGCAACAATTAAAAGGCAATACGCGAGCACTTTCATTCAATATTCATAAAGTTTTAATTATCGCCTCGAGAAAATAAAATTACGAAGTTAATTTTTTGGTTGTTTACAGTTGATTGTGTGCAGTCCTGGTCCACACTGAAATCCCGTAGCACACCACCACTGGAGCGAAAACAAAAATGAAGCAGCCTATTGATAAAATGGAATGTTGTTGATTGGTTTGTTGATGTGGGGGGAAGGGACCAGACAGCGAGGTCATCGGTCCCATCGGATTAGGGGAGGATGAGGAAGGAAATAGGGCGTGCCATTTCGAAGGAACCATCCCGGCTTTTGCCTGGATCCATTTAGGGAAATCAAGGAAATCCTACATTAGGATGGCTGGACGTGGGTTTGAACCGTCGTTCTCCCGAATACGAGACCAGTGTGCGAACCACTGCGCCACCTCGTTCGGTGGAATGTTGTGCAGTAACTTCTTTTGTGCATGTGTAAAGGAAAAGGCTGCAAAAATACATTCTGAATTGGTCGAATCATACGGGAACAATGCACCAGCATATGATACAGTGGCAACCAGCCACAGATGTTTATATTATGGTCCTACATGCCTTATGACGACATATTATACCAGACCTCCTTTAAGTCGCCGTCTCGCTCTTGTATTATTTCTTCGAATTATGACGTATCGCAAAGTGACAGTAAAAAAGAAAACTCTGCTATTAATACACTCCTGGAAATTGAAATAAGAACACCGTGAATTCATTGTCCCAGGAAGGGGAAACTTTATTGACACATTCCTGGGGTCAGATACATCACATGATCACACTGACAGAACCACAGGCACATAGACACAGGCAACAGAGCATGCACAATGTCGGCACTAGTACAGTGTATATCCACCTTTCGCAGCAATGCAGGCTGCTATTCTCCAATGGAGACGATCGTAGAGATGCTGGATGTAGTCCTGTGGAACGGCTTGCCATGCCATTTCCACCTGGCGCCTCAGTTGGACCAGCGTTCGTGCTGGACGTGCAGACCGCGTGAGACGACGCTTCATCCAGTCCCAAACATGCTCAATGGGGGACAGATCCGGAGATCTTGCTGGCCAGGGTAGTTGACTTACACCTTCTAGAGCACGTTGGGTGGCACGGGATACATGCGGACGTGCATTGTCCTGTTGGAACAGCAAGTTCCCTTGCCGGTCTAGGAATGGTAGAACGATGGGTTCGATGACGGTTTGGATGTACCGTGCGCTATTCAGTGTCCCGTCGACGATCACCAGTGGTGTACGGCCAGTGTAGGAGATCGCTCCCCACACCATGATGCCAGGTGTTGGCCCTGTGTGCCTCGGTCCTATGCAGTCCTGATTGTGGCGCTCACCTGCACGGCGCCAAACACGCATACGACCATCATTGGCACCAAGGCAGAAGCGACTCTCATCGCTGAAGACGACACGTCTCCATTCGTCCCTCCATTCACGCCTGTCGTGACTCCACTGGAGGCGGGCTGCACGATGTTGGGGCGTGAGCGGAAGACGGCCTAACGGTGTGCGGGACCGTAGCCCAGCTGCTTGGAGACGGTTGCGAATGGTCCTCGCCGATACCCCAGGAGCAACAGCGTCCCTAATTTGCTGGGAAGTGGCGGTGCGGTCCCCTACGGCACTGCGTAGGATCCTACGGTCTTGGCATGCATCCGTGCGTCGCTGCGGTCCGGTCCCAGGTCGACGGGCACGTGGATCTTCCGCCGACCACTGGCGACAACATCGATGTACTGTGGAGACCTCACGCCCCACGTGTTGAGCAATTCGGCGGTACGTCCACCCGGCCTCCCGCATGCCCACTATACGCCCTCGCTCAAAGTCCGTCAACTGCACATACGGTTCACGTCCACGCTGTCGCGGCATGCTACCAGTGTTAAAGACTGCGATGGAGCTCCGTATGCCACGGCAAACTGGCTGACACTGACGGCGGCGGTGCACAAATGCTGCGCAGCTAGCGCCATTCGACGGCCAACACCGCGGTTCCTGGTGTGTCCGCTGTGCCGTGCGTGTGATCATTGCTTGTACAGCCCTCTCGCAGTGTCCGGAGCAAGTATGGTGGGTCTGACACACCGGTGTCAATGTGTTCTTTTTTCCATTTCCAGGAGTGTATTTGATAAGTCCGATATCATTGCGAAATTCTCACAGTACTTCTGACCGACAGTATCTCTCACCGACATTATGTAACTTCCTGGCAGATTAAAACTGTGTGCCGGACCGAGACTCGAACTCGGGACCTTTGCCTTTCGTGGGCAAGTGCTCTATCAACTGAGCTACCCAAGCACGAATCACGACCGCTCCTCACAGCTTCAGTTCTGCCAGTATCTCGTCTCTTACCTTCCAGACTTCACAAAAGCTCTTCTGCGAACCTTGCACAACTGGCACTCCTTGTATAGAAGGATGGAATCATAGCTCAGCAGCATGTTCATCGTCCTTGAACATGTTGGTCAGGTGCACCGATGAAATACAGACTCAGCATACCAGAGAAATGATGGGGACACTCCGAATGGGGTGTTTCGATGCCTGTGGACGAATTGCAGCCCATTTTCCTCAAGAGCGGAAACCAGAGAAGATAGTGCTGTTAGACACTAGAGCCTGGAGTGAAGTCTTCGTTCCAGCTAATCCCAAAGCTGCCGTATCGGGTTCAGTTCGTGCTCTTGGCAGGCCAGTCAGATTCAGGAAAGTTATTGTCCACAAACCATTACCTCACAGATACTGCACTATAACAGCGTGCATTGTCACGCTAAGACAAACAGTAATCATCACCGCACATATCCTCTAATGCCCACAGTATCGACGATCTAAAATATCTTAATATCTTTCGACATCTGAAGTTTTCTTAAGTGCTATAAGAGGAGCACATCCTAATCACGAAATATACTCCCATATCGTATATGACGGCAGGGAACATTCTCCAGGCAGTCGTCAAACCCAGACGCTTCTATCGGATTGCCACAGAGTATGCAGTCTGTTCAAAAAAATTCGGAAATTTTGCTCACAAAATATTTCTAAGCTTAACTGTCACTTATTGAGCGTGGTCTCCTTCGAAATACTCTCTTCCATAGTTGATACACCGCTCCCAACGCCGTTTCGACTTCCGAAAGCAGTCTTGGTACGTTTCTTGCTGTATTGCGCGGAACGTCGTCTGCGAATTTTCATTAATCTCGCCTGTCGTTGCAATTCTTCGCTCTTTCAACGGGGTTTTCATCTTTGGAAAAGAAAAGAGTCCGCAGGGGCAACATCTGGAGAGTACAGAGGATAAGCCAGCACAGTGATTTCGTTTTTTGTGCAGTAATCACGCACTAACAGGGATGAAAGTGCGGGAGCGATACCGTGATGCAAGAACCATGGATTGTCTCATCGCATGTGAGGCCGTTTTGTTCTCACATTTTTTCACAGGCGTCGCAAAACGTCACGGCAGTACCATCGATTAACAGTTTGTCCCTGTGGCACGAATTCATGATTCGAAGTAAAAAAAAAAAGAAAAAGGAACTATCAGCATGGATTTGACATTTGACCTGAACTGACCTGACGAGCTTTTTTTTGTCCAGGAGAACATTTCCCGACCAATTGTGATGACTGCACCTTGGTTTCAACATCATAACCGTAGACCCATGTCTCATCACCAATTATGATCCTCTCAAGGAACACTAGCTCTCATTTGCGCGATCTACCCTTCGCAGATTGCGAGGAGAAGGTCTTTCTGGTCTTGACTCGTGAGCAGTGGGACGAATTTAGCGACAACACGATGCATTCCAAGATGGTGTGTCAGAATTTCATGACATCATCGACCTGAAATATTACTTTCTTCTGCAATTCTCGAACAGTCAGTCTTCGATTAAACTAAACTAAACTCCTCTCGAAAGGCCATGAAGGCCCAACGGCACCGACCGGTCGCCGTGTCATCCTCTGTGTCTTCTCAGCCAATAGGCGTCACAGGATGCGGATATGGAGGAGCACAGCGCGCTCCCAGTCGTATGTTAGTTTTCGAGACCGGAGCCGCTGCTTCTCCTCAGTTTGCCTCACAAGGGCTGAGTGCAACCCGCTTGCCAGCAGCGCTCGGCAGACCAGATGGTCACCTATCCAAGTGCTAGCCCAGCCCGACAGCGCTTAACTTCGGTAATCTGACGGGAACCAGCGTCACCACTGCGGCAAGGCCGTTGGCACCAAGTTTTCGGCTGGCACGCACAATTTCGTTGACGTTCCAGACATGAGCGCCGTCGATGGAAGTCGAAGGGCATCCCGAACGGGGGTCATGTTTAACTTCCGCTAGGCCATTTTTAAACACCTATAGTTCAATTATTTTATCTTGGCGGCTCGCGCATGCCCGCCCAGTGGCCGGAGATTGCTGCGTTGCCAGTTGCACGCGCCAAGAGAAGCAGCGCGATAGTATAGTATCGTATAGTATAGTTCGCAAACTTACGTTTAGGGGAGAGCGCGCAGTTTATGAAGTAAAGCCACCACGGCCGCATTAACCCTTTCGCTGCTATAGAGACGTGCTCCCCGCATTCCGCGCTGTGCGCGATTTTGTCATCACTGCACTGCTCGCCTGTGCAGTCACAAGGTGTTCCGACTGCATTGACACGCTTATCATTCGATTTCACAAAAACTATTTGGCCCAAAAATTTGATTTTTACACATCTTCTTGACTGATACCTTCCCCCCATAAATGACTTAATTTTGTTTCGATGTTCAACGCAGTTATTGTGCAGTATTAAATGTAGTAAACCATTGCACGAAATTTTGAAGAGTTTGCAGAGGTAAAAGTCCACAGCGTATACTTTCCATATGGTTGATTTTAGCTGCCACTAGAAATTAAAAAAAAATTACATTCAGACGAATAAAATTCATGAAGTAAGACACTTCTATATTGTTTTTAAATAAAGAAAATATTATGCACCGAACAAGGTTTGAACTCAGAACCCAAACAGCTTAACCATTACGCTAACGCAGCTCGTCATACTACAGAATTCCTTGAGGACTTTAAAGAATAAAATGACGCCAAATATCGACAAACACTGTTGGTATGACTATGAATTACTCACGTTTCGTCGAAGTACATCAGGAAATAAACAATTACCGCTGTTCTTTATAGCGAAAAAGCGGTTAGTGAGAATGAATTTCCTTGCTATTGCCTGAATTACGAGGCTTATTGCTTGTTAGGTTTAATTAATTAATAGAATATGAAGCAATTGGTATAAAGAATGCTTTTTTCCAAATTTCTTTTATAGAAAGTCTGCTATCAAGACATTGCTTTTGTGCAATTACTTTATTTATGACTGAACGTTTCTAACACTGAAGACACTCGTCCGTACTCTGCAAGCTCTGGCAACGTCGTTCTCTGTTCATTGGCTGACTGTGTTTTGTGACGTCAGATGCGCAGAACGAAACTAAACACGGCCGCCGTTGTAAATGACGTGCACTTTAGTACGACTTAAGCGCTCATCACCGTACGCTTCCTGCATCATTTGGTGTGTCTTTGTAAAGGTAGACGCGTCGCCCCTCTAACTCTGCCATCTCGAAATCGGCAAACTGTGCGAGACAACGTTCTACTCAGTACAGCACTGAACAATGACGTACAACAATGAAACTTCAAGCGGTTACGCATTAAACACAGGCGTGTGTGTACAGGGATGCCAACCGCATTTCGCTTCAACACACCAACGACGCAAAATTGTGAATGTTTCGGAATTTTTTGAACAGATCTCGTATCGCATGAATCATCATTCCAGATCACTTGTTTCCAGTCACCCACTGTCGTGCTGTTCGACCACTGTACCCCATTCTTTCCAACTCTCTACGCCAGCTGGACTGCTGGAAGCACCTTGGAGCTCACGAGTGACTCCTCCCGCTGTTTTCGTGACATTTATACAACCATCCTCTACAATCCTCAACAGTACATGAACTCTCCCTGCTCTTGGTGTAGCTGTGGTTGTTCCTTCACGTTTACACTTCACAGTCACAGCCCCAACATCCGATTTCAGCAGCTTCAGACCGGTTAAAACGCCACAGCTTAGCAAAAGATCTGGCAGAGAACCCGAGAAAATTCTGGTCTTACGTAAAATCGCGAAGCGGGTCTAAGGCTTCCATTCAGTCCCTTGTCGACCTGTCTGGTGCGGGAGTTGAAGACAGCAAACCGTAAGCAGAAGTTTTAAATCTCACTTTCAAGAAATCGTTCACACCGGAGAATCGTACAAACATACCGTCACTTGACCATCGGACAGACTCCCCTACGGACGACATAATATACTACTGGCCATTAAATTGCTACACCAATAAGAAATGCAGATGATAAACGGGTTTTCATTGGAGAAATATATTATACTAGAACTGACATGTGATTACATTTTCACACAATTTGGGTGCTCAGATTCTAAGAAATCAGTACCCAGAACAACCACCTCTGGCCGTAATAACGGCCTTGATACGCCTGTGCATTGAGTCAAACAGAGCTTGGATGGCGTGTTCAGGTACAGCTGCCCATGCAGCTTCAACACGATACCACAGTTCATCAAGAGCAGTGACTGATGTATTGCGATGCGCCAGTTGCTCGGCCATCATTGTCTAGACGTATTCAATTGGTGACAGATCTGGAGAATGTGCTGGTCAGGGCAGCAGTCGAACATTTTCTGTATCCAGAAAGGCCCGTGCATTATCCTGCTGAAATGTAGGGTTTCGCAGGCATCGAATAAAGTGTAGAGGCACGGGTCGTAACGCATCTGAAATGTAACGTCCACTGTTCAAAGTGGCTTCAATGCGAACAAGAGGTGACCGAGACGTGTAAACAATGGCACCCCATACCGTCACGCCGGGTGATACGCCAGTATGGCGGTGACGAATACACGCTTCCAATGTGCGTTCACCGTGATGTCGCCAAACACGGATGCAATCATCATGATGCTGTAAACAGAACCTGGATTCATTCGAAAAATAACGTTTCGCCATTCGTGCACCCAGGTTTGTCGTTGAGTCCACCATCGCAGGCGGTCCTGTCCGTGATGCAGCGTCAAGGGTAACTGCATCCATGGTCTCCGAGCTGATAGTCCGTGCTTCTGCAAACGTCGTCGAACTGTTCGTGCAGATGGTTGTTGTCTTGCAAACGTCCCCATATGTTAACTCAGGGATCGAGACGTGGCTGCACGGTCCGTTACAGCCATGCGGATAGGATGCCTGTCATCTCGACTGCTAGTGATACGAGGCCGTTGGGCTCCAGCAGGGCGTTCCGTATTACCCTCCTGAACCCACCGATTCCATATTCTGTTAATGGTAGTTGGATGTCGACCAACGCGAGCAGCAATGTCGCGATACGGTAAACCACAATCGCGATAGGCTACAATCCGACCTTTTCCCCTGCTTACACGAGACATCACAACAACGTTTCACCAGGCAACCCCGGTCAACTGCCGTTTGTGTATGAGAAATCGGTTGGAAACTTTCCTCATGTCAGCACGTTGTAGGTGTCGCCACCGGCGCGAACCTTGTGTGAATGCTCTGAAAAGCTAATCATTTGCATATCACAGCATCTTCTTCCTGTCGGTTAAATTTCGCGTCTGTAAGCACGTCATCTTCGTGGTGCAGCAATTTTAATGGCCAGTAGTGTATTGTCAAAAATGGTTCAAATGGCTCTGAGCACTATGGGACTCAACTGCTGTGGTTATCAGCCCCCTAGAACTTAGAACTACTTAAACCTAACTAACCTAAGGACATCACACACATCCATGCCCCAGGCAGGATTCGAACCTGCGACCGTAGCAGTCGCGCGGCTCCGGACTGGAGCGCCTAGAACCGCACGGCCACTGCGGCCGGCAGTGTATTCTCAGTTCGAGTAAAATAAATTTTCTTGTCACTGTAAACTGATGTCCACGAAACAGCATGGTTTTAGAAAGCATCGCTCGTGCGAAGCTCAGCTTGTTCTTTACTCACACGATATACTGAGAACTATGCATGGAGGGCAACAGGCAGATTCCATGTTTCTAGATTTCCGGAAAGCATTTGACAGGGTGCCCTATTGAAGGCTGTTAGCGTAGGTACGAGCAATTGGAATAACTACACAGGTGTTTGACTGGCTCGAATAATTCTTAAGTAATAGAATTCAGTATGTTGTCCTGGACGGACAGTGTTGATCAGAGACAAGGTATCGTTAGTAGTAACACAGGGAAGTGTGATAGGACAGCCGTTGTTCTCTGTGTACAGAAATGATTTGCCAGACAGGGTGGGGAGCTATCTGCGGTTGTTTTGCTGATGATGCCGTGGTGTACGGTGGGGTCTCGAAGTTGAGTGACTGTAGGCAGACACAAGATGCCATAGACAAAATTTCCAGTTGGTTTGGTGAATGGCAGCCAGCGCTAAATGTGGAAAAATACACTGAAGCGCCAAAGCATCTGATATAGGCATGCGTGTTCAAATACAGAGATATGTAAACAGGCAGAATACAATGCTGCGGTCGGCAACACCTACATAAAACAACAAGTGTCTGGCGCAGTTGTTAGATCGGTTACTGCTCCTGCAATGGCAGGCTATCAAGATTTAAGTGAGTCTGAACGAGGTGTTATAGTCGGTGCACGAGTGATGCGACACAGCATCTCCGAGCTGGCGATGAAGTGGAGATTTTCCCGTACGACCATTTCACGAGTGTAACTTGAATATCAGGAATCCCCTAAAACATCAAATCTCCGACATCGCTGTGGCCGGAAAAAGATACTGCAAGAACGGGATCACCGACAACTGAGGAGCGAGCCGCTGTGGTCGAGCGGTTCTAGGGACTTCAGTCCGGAACCGCGCTGCTGCTACGGTCCCAGGTTAGAACACTACCTCGGGCATGGATGTGTGTGGTGTTCTTAGGTTAGTTAGGTTTAAGTAGTTCAAAGTCTAGGGGACTGATGACCTCAGATGTTAAGTCCCATAGTGCTTAGAGCCATTTGAACCATTTGAACAACTTAGGAGAATCGTTCAGCGTGAAAGAAGTGCAAGCCTCCAGGAAATTGCTGCAGATTTAAATGCTCTGCCATCAACAAGTGTCAGCTACGTACCATTCAACGAAACATCATCGATATGGGCTCTCGGAGCTGAAGGCCCACTCAAGTACTCTTGATGACTGCAGGATACAAAGCTTTATTCCTCGCCTGGGCCCGACAACACCGACATTGGACTGTTAATGGCTGGAAACATGTTGCCTGGTCGGACGAGTCTCGTTTCAAATTCTATTGAGCAGATGGACGTGTACGGGTATGGAGACAACCTCATGAATCCATGGACCCTGCATGTCAGCAGGGGACGTTTCAAGCTGGTGGAGGCTCTGTAATGGTCTGGGGCACATGTAGTTGGAGGATATGGGACCCCTGATATGTCTAGATACGACTCTGATAGCCTCATCAGCTGCATCCATTCATGTCCATTGTGCATTCCGACAGACTTGGGGAATTCCATCAGGACAATGCGACACCTCGCACGTCCAGAATTGCTACAGAGTGGCTCCAGGAACACTCTTCTGAGTTTAAACACTTTCGCTGGCCACCAAACTCCCTAGACTAGAACGTAATTGAGCATATCTGGGATACCTTGCAAGATGCTGTTCAGAAAAGATCTCCACCCCCTCTGTTCTTAAGGATTTATGGACTGTCCTGCAGGATTCATGGAGTCAATTCCTTCCATTAGTCCAGTTCATGCCACATCGTGTTGCGGCACTTCTGCGTGCTCGCGGAGCCCTACACGATATTAGGCAGGTGTACCAATTTCTTTGGCTATTCAGTGTGTAAGTTAATGTGTGTGTGTAGGACGATCAAACCTGTCATGTTCGGATACTGTGTTACTAGTGTCCTGCTTGACACAGTCAAGTCGTTTAAATATCTGGGCGTAAGGCTATAAAGCGATATGAGGTGTAATGAGCATGTGAGTACTGTGATGGGGAAGGCGAATGGGCGACTTCGATTTATTGGGAGAATGTTGGGAAAGAGTGGTTCACCTGTATTGCAGACCGCATATAGGACGCTGGTGCGACCTATTCTTGGGTACTGCTCGAGTGTTTGGGATCCGTACCAGGTCGGATTGAAGGAAGACATCAAGCAATTCCGAGGCGGACAGCTCGATTTGTGACAGGTAGGTTCAAAGAACACAGAAGTGTTACAGAGATGCTTCGGGAATTCGAACGAGAATCCTTTTGGAGGAACACTATTGAAAAAATTTAAAGAACCGGCATTTGAAGGTGACTGCAGAATGATTCTATTGCCGCCAACATACATGGCGCGTAAGGACCGCGAAGATCAAGATACGCAGATAGTCGTTTTTCTCTCACTCTATTTGTTGTGACTTGGCAAGACAGCCAAGTCACTATGAGAGGAAGCCGAAAGGCACGCGCTTAAGCTCACGCAGGCTGGCGCGAGGTCTGGAACAGTTATGGGAATTAATAGTAACAAATAAAGTACGTAGTTGATGTAATACTTAACTTTAATCCATAAGTGGTGTACATCGTTCTGACGGTACAGGCATCACAAGTTAAATATCTATTGATAAAGGTGCCTTGCTAGGTCGTAGCAAATGACGTAGCTGAAGGCTATGCTAACTATCGTCTCGGCAAATGAGAGCGTATTTGTCAGTGAACCATTGCTATTAACGTCGGCTGGACAACTGGGGCGAGTGCTAGTAAGTCTCTCTAGACCTGCCGTGTGGTGGCGCTCGGTCTGCAATCACTGACAGTGGCGACACGCGGGTCCGACGTATACTAATGGACCGCGGCCGATTTAAAGGCTGCCACCTAGCAAGTGTGGTGTCTGGCGGTGACACCACACTATTTGCGAGTGGAACAGGAAACGAAATGACAAGTGGTACAGAGTACATTCCACGACGCACCTTGCGGTGGCTTGCGGAGTATCTGTCAAGACGTAGGTGGAAATGAGGGTCACTATAACCATGGGTTCGGTGTGGGGCCGCGGTGGGGTGGGTGGACTGCTGTGGCCTGTTGTGGGCTTGTGAACCACTGTGGGCTACGGCGGGACGAAGCCTCTCCGTCGTTTCTAGGTCTCCGGTTTAATACACACACAATACATATGTATGTCCCTGGCCGACTCCCAATCAGTAGTCCACGTTCGAAGTCACTGAGCTCTCTTGATCGATTCATTCTGTATTCAGCTCTCATCTTCGAAGACCACAACTGACTTGTACATGTCTCTGGTTTAACGAAGACAAACGTACCCTACTACGTATCGACTGGGCCGCTAAATCGCTCGACCTCAACCCCATAGAATGTCTATGACTATTTGGAACAGTAGGTGAATCCTAACAATCAATAACCTCGCAGACAGAATTAAAATTCTGACTATCTGACGCTGTCCGGTATGACCGCAGCTTTCGTATCTTTTGGTACGTTCTGCTGTAACATTTAGTTTTAATTTTGTCCGAAGAAGGTGTCCCTTGTGACACCGAAACCTAGGTAACAAATTAATTGTGTTCGCGACTGAGGGCTGTTTTTTTTTTTTCAAAATTTAGAATCTGTTTTCTGTTATTCTATCAACATGATGGTTCCATTTCATTCTATTCTCTTTTATCTTGTCATTAACTGCAAAGATTCTGAAATCGATCTTATTGTTTCACTTCTTATTATATTTATTTTATTACATCCCACACGTATCTCATGAACTTCACCCTCGTGGTTCTTGCGCGAAATGTACGTTGGCGCAACAGAATCGTTCTTCAGCCGTTCAAAAATGGTTCAAATGGCTCTGAGCACTATGGGACTTAACTTCTAAGGTCATCAGTCCCCTAGAACGTAGAACTACGTAAACCTAACTGACCTAAGGACATCACACACATCCATTCCCGAGGCAGGATTCGAACCAGCGACCGCAGCGGTCGCGCGGATCCAGACTGTAGCGCCTACAACCGCTCGGCCACCGTGGGCGGCTCTGTAGCCGACTTCAAATGCTGATCCTTTAAATTTCCTCACCAATACCTCACGATAAGAAAGTCGTCTGCCCCACATGGTTCACCATTTGAGTTCACGAAGCGTGTCAGTAATATTTGCGTGACGATCGAATCTACCGTGAACGAACCTAGTAGCTCGCCACTGACTTGCTTCGATGTCTTCCTTGATTCCGACTTAGTGGGAGATCCCAGACACTCGAACAGAACTCAAGAATGAGTCCCACTAGCGCTCTACACGCCGTCTTTATGGATGTGCTACACTTTCCCAAAATTCTCCCAAAAAAACGAAGTCGAAGGTTCACCTTCCCTACTACCAACGTGAGGTGCTCATCCATTTCCTAACACTTTGCAACGTTACGCCTAGATATTTTCCAAGATGCTACTCCAGGTGGGTGTGAATATAAATGTGCGCAACGGAAAATAATAAACGCTAAAATGAAGATTTGGCTCTGTCTAACTACCCCCTGAAGCAGATCTTAGGATGTCTTAATGGACTTTAACATATAAATTACAACCTAAACATAAATGAATGACTAAGGCAACTAATCCTACTAAACGATAAACGTTGTTCCTGCTTATATATTCACTGTAGATTAAAAAAAACCTTCATATTACAAAGTTTACATTTCCTAAGTAAAATTACTAATCAGTTGCCCAAGTCTGCCCCTTATTATGACTGCGCGATCTAATATCAATAACGCGAAATGACTGACATCATCTACGTACCAAACACTAGAAGACACTGCTTTCAAAGGTGATCTACGCTGGTGTGGAAACCCAGTAGAAATAAACTAACGTGATCACAGCTGTTTAGCTTTTATAGCCCTATTAAGACGAAGTAATTTGCGATATCACCGTATGTACTGCGTCCGGTGCGTCGAAGTGATGGTTCTCGTACTCGTCAGCGACGATGGAAGTGTGGTGTCACCGCCAGACACCACACTTGCTATACGCCGGACCCGCGTGACGCCACTGTCAGTGATAGCAGACCGAGCGCCACCACACGGCAGGTCTAGAGAGACGTACTAGCACTCGCCCCAGTTGTACAGCCGACTTTGCTAGCGAAGCTACACTGACCGATACGCTCTCATTTGCCGAGACGATAGTTAGCATAGCCTTCAGCTACGTCATTTGCTACGACCTAGCAAGGCGCCATACCATTTGATATTTATCTTGTGAAGCACGTACAGTCAAGAGCGATGTACACCAATTGTGGATTAAAGTTAAGTATTATATCAGCTACGTACTTTATTTGCTACTATTAATTCCTTTAACTGATCCAGACCTCACGCCAATCTGCGTGAGCTTAACGCGTGCCTTTCGGCTTCCTGTCATTGTGACTTGGCTGTCTTGCCAAGTCACAACAGGAAGAACTCCAACTACAAATAAACTCTTTCAAACTCTAGGACGGCAGAAGCCGGTCCTCTGGCTAATATACTCTAATACTGTCTTCTCGTCTCTGTTTTCTACAGACGAGAAACGCCAACTCCCAGCCACGAGGACGGAGTTCAGATAACGTCTCAACGTAAGTATAGGCAGAGGAAGTGCTCTCAATTACTGAACGCTACGTACTCAATGACGATTTCCAACCCGGAGGTGAAGTTCAGAATCGTATATGAAATTACAATTAAATGAATACCAATAGCTGCTTAATCAACGGGGACAGATGAAAATGTGTGCCCCTACTGGGACTAGAAGCCGGGATCTCCTGCTTACATGGCAGACGCTCTATCCTTCTGAGCCACCGAGGGCACAGAGGATAGTGCGACTGCAGGGATTTATTGCTGGCACGCTCCCCGTGAGACCCACAGTCTCAACTTATAGTCCACGCACTACATTCGTAGTGCCCCTGCCATTATACGGGGTGAGTCACCTAACGTTACCGCTGGATAGATTTCGTAAACCCCATGAAATACTGACGAACCGATTCCACAGACCGAACGTGAGGAGAGGGGCTAGTGTAATAGTTTAATACAAACCATACAAAAATGCACGGAAGTATGTTCTTTAACACAAACCTACGTTTTGTTAAATCGAACCACGTTAGTTTTGTTAGCACATCTGAACATATAAACAAATACGTAATCAGTGCCGTTTGTTGCATTGTAAAATGTTAATTTCATCCGAAGATATTGTAACCTTAAGTTGACGCTTGAAACCTCCGACGTTCAGTTGCGTGTTGTAACAAATAGCTGCAACATACATCGCGTTTCTACAGAATGATCTGCCAACGTTGCTCGAATATGTCCCACTGGAAACGCGTCGACGTATGTGGTATCAGCATGATGGTGCACCTGGACATTCCGCAATTAACACTAGGCTGACCCTTGACAGGATGTTCGATGGGCGTTTCATAGGACGTGGAGGACGCATAAATTGGCCAGCCCGTTCTCCTGATCTTACACCTCTGGACTTCTTTCTGTGGGGTACGTTAAAGGAGAATGTGTACCGTGATGTGCCTACAACCCCAGAGGATATGAAACAACGTATTGTGGCAGCCTGCGGCGACATTACACCAGATGTACTGCGGCGTGTACGACATTCATTACGCCAGAGATTGCAATTGTGTGCAGCAAATGATGGCCACCACATTGAACATCTATTGGCCTGACATGTCGGGTCACACTCTATTCCACTTCGTAATTGAAAACGGAAACCACGTGTGTACGTGTACCTCACCCCTCATGGTAATGTACATGTGCGTCAGTGAAAAAGACCAATAAAAAGGTGTTAGCATGTGGACGTAATGTGCTGTTCCAGTCTCTTCTGTACCTAAGGTCCATCACCGTTCCCTTTGGATGCCTACGTAATTCGGTGCTCTCCGATACACACGATCGAACAGCAGAGGAGTGGTACTCAAGCGTCAACTTTAGGCTACAATATCTCCGGATGTAATTAACATTTTACAATGCAACAAACGGCACTGATTACGTATTTGTTTATATGTTCAGATGTGCTAACAAAACTAACGGGGTTCCATTTAAAAAAACGTAGGTTTGTGTTAAAAAACATACTTCCGTGCATTTTTGTATGGTTTGTATTAAACAATTACACTAGCTCCTCTCCTCACGTTCGGTCTGTGGAACTGATTCGTCAGTATTTTATGTGGTTTACGAAATATATCCAGCGGAAATGTTAGGTGACTCACCCTGTATAGTCCAGTGAAACTGTCAGAAAAAAGCCTGTACCTTGCAAAAGGTGGGGTAGAAGATTTTATTTTTTTAACTCGTTCATATTGTTGGAAAGGTTAGAAAACCAAGTTTTGCCAACAAAATTTCTCTTGGGAAAAGTTTCTGCAGTCAAAAAACTTCGAAAATTTCGGACTTTTTTCAGTTTTTTCAAAATATCTCAGTTTCATTTGCTCTTATCGCTTTGACGTCTATTTTCTTTTTTAAAGAGCACAAAATTCTCTACAAATTGGATTTTTACCATTTTTTTCTGCTCCCAGTGTCTAAGGCGCTACAGCGCGCCAAAAATACCAATTTTCCACATTTCGAGCAAAGTCGCAAATTACCTAATTTTTGAACACTGTTATTTCAGTTTCTGTTTGTGTGGTATAAACATATTACTCATCATGTTGTTCACTGGAATTTACCATCTCACTCTGCTGCAGGGCCAGGACAAACAGCATCATATTCAGTAACAACGAACACATTCACGTCGGATTGCGTGAAGTTTATTTGTGCTACAATATGTAATACGATTGCATGCAGGTGCCGTACATTTTCCACAGTTGATTGACGTTCATGATCAGTTATAAGAAAAAGTATGTAGGAATTGATCTTTAGCGGACAAAAGCGTATTTATTCTTTGGCGGGCGGAAGGCGATTATCTCTGGTGATTGTTCACAGCGCGCTGACAGCTGTTAGCACACAACAATAAGGGTCCTACAGTTTGGAGTCGCTTCCATTCAGTATATGTTGTGGTGCTGAAAATGAGTATGTCTGACATGAATTTGTGTTTCATTTGCGAAAAAACTGTGGTGAGTGGTGGACGCAATGTGAAAAAGAAAGGACTGAGCACACTTATCGATTGTAGTGCTAAACGCAGGGAGTCTGCTCACACCCGTTTTTTGAAAACGCTCAGTGAAGTGATGGTGCATGAAGCATGCTACAAGAAGTACATTAATGAGAGAGTGATAGCAGCTAGCCTTCGACATCCTCAGGAGCCAACAGGCGTGCTACGTCGGTCGCAGAAAAAAGGTCAGTTCAATTTCAAAGAGAAATGCTTTTTATGTGCAAAAGGGAATTCTGGTGACTTTTTAACCAAGCAGTTAAGATTGCCATACGACAAACGAAATTTTGTTTACAAAGTAATGATATTGGAAGTGCAATCGACAGTATTAGAACAAGCTAAACGACGTGGTGATGAATTTGGTCAACAAGAGATAGAGCGGATTCAAAATGTAAATGATTTGGTTGCTGCAGATGGGTGGTACCACAGATTTTGCTACAGAAAGCTCTTTCACCGTGTTTCAGCTACTGGACAGAAACGGGGTTACCGACCTGCAACACAAGTAGATGAAGGCGTGGAGGCTATATTTGCCTACCTGGAAGCCAATACGGAAGAATGTCAGTTTTGTATGGACGATCTGTTAGAGCAAATACCCATATCACCTCGTCCTGATATTCGAGCTGTCAAGGCTCGCCTTTTCCAGAAATATGGTGACGATGTGGTGATAGCTGAAACAGCTTCAAAGCCAGCAGTCGTATGTTTCAAGAATGTTGGGCACTAGCTACTCAGTGAAAATTGGTACACCAAAAGAAATTCAGATCCTCAGCAAGAAAGACTACGAATCCTCAAAGCAGCTGCAAATATCATAATAGACGATATAAGATCAGTAGTGTACGATGTAAAACAGTACCCTCCCTCTGATAATTTTTTATGTGATTTAAAGTCTGTTATGCCAGAATCTGTAAGATTGCTCTTTGAAACTATAATTTTGAAACACAAACGGTCTCCCTGAAAATGGGGGAAAATTGTGTTTATCTTGCTCATGCACTCACAAGTGGTGCGAGGCCACGTTCATTTATTTCATCACTTTTGACTGCTATTAGTGCATACTTGTACCGGAAGTTTGGCTCAAAACATCTCATCCAGGTTTTGTCTTCCCTTGGCTTTGCAGCATCTTATACGAAAGCTGCCCTATTGGAAGTGTCTTCAATCTTTCAGCTTGACAACGAAAGACAACGAAGTGACGCATTTTGCCAATTTGTGTTTGATAATGCGGATTTCAATGTGAACATCCTAAATGGAACTGGTACTTTTCATGCAATGGGATGCATAACGTGTGTTACTCCTCAGAAAAATATTAAAAAGTTGAATCATCGTCCCTCAGGTCAAATTGTTAAGTGTAGCCGGAAAAAATGACATACAGACATTCCACAGAACACAAGTTGGAGGGCTGAAGGCTATAAAAATTGAAGATTTGGACATAATTGCTCCTGCAAAAGGTGAGATCGTCATCTCAACAGCGGAAATTACGTGGTTATATTGTAAATGGTCTCAGAATGCAGTTGTTTCAGGATGGAATGGTTACATGGAACGCTTGACGGCAGGCAAAGAATATGAACTTCCTAAAATAAAGTGTCTTCCATTTCTTAATTCATCACCAACCCATTATGACACCATATATACTGCTCTGATGATAGCCAGAGATGCATGTAAAAGACATAATCAGATTACATGCTTTGTCACATTTGATCAGCCTCTGTATTGGAAGGCTAGGGATATTGTGGAGATTGATCTTCCTGAATTTCACAATGTGGAGGTCCGACTTGGAGGTTTCCATTTCCTTATGTCGTTCATCCGATGTATCGGTATGATCATGGGTGGAAGTGGATTAAATGACTTATTTGGTGTAATATTCGCTGAAAACAGCGTTGAAAAGATTTCGTCAGGACATGCTTATTCCACGGCTGTGCGAGCGCATTTATTGTGTCACCTTCCTTTGGCCTGTCAAGTGTGGGATCACATTGAACTAACAGAAGATGAACGTGGGACATTGAATGACTTGTCTTCTCCTTTTATATTTATAATTTCACAAATACCAGGGTCGAGGTGGCCCATAGTGAACTTCAGGTAGTGATGTAAGAATCACAATAGTTGGGTGCCCAGCAATCCTCATGTTGCATACATGTTGAATACCTGAAAGTGAGGTGGTAAATTCCAAAATATAACATGATGTATAATGTATTTATACTACACAAACAGAAACTGAACAAATAGTGTTCAAAAATAAGGTGCCTTGCCACTATGCTCAAAATTTGAACAATTGGAAGCCGGCCGAAGTGGCCGTGCGGTTAAAGGCGCTGCAGTCTGGAACCGCAAGACCGCTACGGTCGCAGGTTCGAATCCTGCCTCGGGCATGGATGTTTGTGGTGTCCTTAGGTTAGTTAGGTTTAACTAGTTCTAAGTTCTAGGGGACTAATGACCTCAGCAGTTGAGTCCCATAGTGCTCAGAGCCATTTTTTTGAACAATTGGTTTCTTTTGAGGCGCTGTAGCGCCTTAGATATTGGGAGTAGAAAAAAATGGCAAGAATCAAATTTGAAGAGAATTTTGTGCTCTTTAAAAAAGAAAATCTACGTTGAAGTGATAGGAGCAAAAAAACTGAGATATTTTGAAAAAACTGAAAAAAAGGCCGAAATTTTCCAAGTTTTTTGACTGCAGAAAGTTTTCCCAAGCGAAATTTTGTTAGCAAAACTCAGTTTTTTAATATTTCCAACCATATGAACGACTTCAAAAAATAAACTCTTCTAGCCCACCTTTTGCAAGGTATATCTGCTGTTTGACTGGACTAATACCCATTACTTGCGGCACACAATCCACCGAGTCCTGTAAGAGTTCAGGCAAGTCGTGTGCACCAGCACTGAAGAAGGTCATCAGCCAATTATCCTTAACGATATGAAGATGGCATCTGTTCTTCCGGACATGTCCAAAAGAACAGATGCCATCTTCATATCAGAATCGTATAGGTTCGCAACAGTACAGTGCCTAACTGTTCTATCTATAAACTCTCCAGAGAGCAACGACAGCAAGTCCGTCTGTACCAACAAAGCTGATATCGAGCGACCGTCACACACGGGCGCTCACAGCGTAAGACTTCGTCTCTCCACCGCTGGCCTCCCAGCAAGGCTCGGCTCCCCACCCTCGTAATTCCGTAAACGGATCATATTCCCGAAACCACGGAATATTCTCCCTCTCTACAGATTCTTCCGAACGCTGACCAACCATATTTTAGTCTTTTGTCGTCCAGCGCGGAAAGTTTGCGAGGAAAAACCAATACTCGTACAATGGTACGCTTCTGAGGAAAAATCCTTGGAAATAACCCGGCCTGCGTGGTTTCCGAGGTGACGCTTCCTCGTTCCTCTCAGCTGCGTCCAAGATTTTCGTACTTTCCTAAGTATAATCCTTCCTGTCCAGCTACAACACCGGCCGGTCGCGACTCTATTGTGCCCCAGAGCTCAGGTGTCCCAACGTCTGTCTTGCTACTTCCTGTGTTTAAGCAGGACCAACATACCTGTGTGGGCCTTCCACCCAGGGCTTGAGTTCCGCTGCTATTTCATTTCCACTGTCGCTCCAACGTCTACTAGTATGGTAATAAAGACACTCCGTCACCTTTCACGCAGTAAGCGTTAACAATTATTTACAAGGTGTACGTGACAATGTCAGTCTCCTTTATGTATATTCATATATACGATGTATGTTATATTGAAGACAGAAACAAAGCCAAACAGATAATTGGAGCATCCAAGAAGAAATCGTGGGAAGACTTTGGAAACAGGTTGGAGACTATGGGTCAAGCCGCTGGAAAACCATTCTGGAGTGTAATTAGCAGTCTTCGAAAGGGAGATAAGAAGGAAATGACAAGTATTTTGGACAGGTCAGGAAAACTGCTGGTGAATCCTGTGGATGCCTTGGGCAGATGGAGGGAATATTTTGAAGAGTTGCTCAATGTAGGTGAAAATGCGATCAGTAATGTTTCAGATTTCGAGGTAGAATGGGATAGGAATGATGATGGAAATAGGATCACATTTGAGGAAGTGGAAAAAATGGTCAATAGATTGCAGTGCAATAAAGCGGCTGGGGTGGATGAAATTAAGTCGGAACTCATCAAATACAGTGGAATGTCAGGTCTTAAATGGCTACACAGGATAATTGAAATGGCCTGGGAGTCGGGAAAGGTTCCATCAGACTGGACAAAAGCAGTAATCACACCAATCTTTAAACATGGAAACAGAAAAGATTGTAACAACTACAGAGGTATCTCTTTAATCAGCGTTGTGGGTAAAATCTTCTCAGGTATTGTTGAAAGGAAAGTGCGAGTATTAGTTGAGGACCAATTGGATGAAAATCAGTGTGGGTTTAGGCCTCTTAGAGGTTGTCAGGACCAGATCTTTAGCTTACGGCAAATGATGGAGAAGTGTTATGAGTGGAACAGGTAATTGTATCTATGCTTTATAGATCTAGAAAAGGCATATGACCGGGTTCCTAGGAGGAAGTTATTGTCTGTTCTACAAGATTGTGGAATAGGAGGCAAACTTTTGCAAGCAATTAAAGGTCTTTACATGGATAGTCAGGCAGCAGTTAGAGTTGACGGTAAATTGAGTTCATGGTTCAGAGTAGTTTCAGGGGTCAGACAAGGCTGCAACCTGTCTCCACTGTTGTTCATATTATTTATGGACCATATGTTGAAAACAATAGACTGGCTGGGTGAGATTAAGATATGTGAACACAAAATAAGCAGTCTTGCATATGCGCATGACTTAGTTGTGATGGCAGATTCGATTGAAAGTTTGCAAAGTAATATTTCAGAGCTAGATCAGAAATGTAAGGACTATGGTATGAAGATTAGCATCTCCAAAACGAAAGTAATGTCAGTGGGAAAGAAATGTAAACGGATTGAGTGCCAAGTAGGAGGAACAAAGTTAGAACAGGTGGACGGTTTCAAGTACTTAGGATGCATATTCTCACAGGATGGCAACATAGTGAAAGAACTGGAAGCGAGGTGTAGCAAAGCTAATGCAGTGAGCGCTCAGCTCCGATCTACTCTCTTCTGCAAGAAGGAAGTCAGTACCAAGACTAAGTTATCTGTGCACCGTTCAATCTTTCGACCAACTTTGTTGTATGGGAGCGAAAGCTGGGTGGATTCAGGTTACCTTATCAACAAGGTTGAGGTTACGGATATGAAAGTAGCTAGGATGATTGCAGGTACTAGTAGATGGGAACAATGGCAGGAGGGTGTGCACAATGAGGAAATCAAAGAAAAACTGGGATGTAGCAGTCAGGGCGAACGGGCTTAGATGGTGGGGTCATGTTACACGCATGGGAGAAGCAAGGTTACCCAAGAGACTCATGGATTCAGCAGTAGAGTGTAGGAGGAGTCGGGGCAGACCGAGGAGAAGGTACCTGGATTCGGTTAAGAAGGATTTTGAAGTAATAGGTTTAAAATAAGAAGAGGCACCAATGTTAGCACTGAATAGGGGATCATGGAGGAATTTTATAAGGGGGGCTATGCTCCAGACTGAACGCTGAAAGGCATAATCAGTTTTAAATGATGATGATGATGATGATGATGATGATACGATGTACAACCTATCACATGATACCTAATTGTGTTTGTAGATCATGGCAACGTATGTGGATGGGTACTTGTAAGGTGCGAGATTATAGCCACCTTACAATTTAATCGAAGTGACACTGTCAAGCACCACCCTACTAATGCTGTATTAGGACTTCACGTGATTGTCTTTCCTACTCATCCACATTAACATACATTTTTCTACCTTTAGAGCAAGCTGCCATTCATCACACGTACTAGGAATTTTGTCTAAGTCATCTTGTATACTCCTACAGTCACAAAGATACCTCCCCATACAGCACAGCGTTATCAGCAAAGAGTCGTAAATTGCTGCTCACCCTGTCCATCAGATCATTTCTGTATACAGAGAATACGAGCAGGCCTGTTGAGCTTTCATGGAGTACTCTTGCCGATATCGTTGTCGCTTTTCAAGAGTCAGTTCAGTTGTACAACTGTCTTTCCCCATCCTATTTCATTATTTAAGTCATCTTCACTTTTTGCGTATTATGGTAACATAACCCTCAGATCCTTACATCCGCTGATCTTATTGGCTCTGCACTCCAGATTCCCTATGATACTGTTGCCAACCTTCAGATATTCGGTTTTTGTCAAACAAATTGTTGTACCTCATTTTTAATATTCCTCTTTTTACTTCCGCAACATGTTCTTAGCAGCAGCCTGGTCTTCTGCTACGATGTCGTAGTCATCAGCGAAGAGTAGTGTGAACAAAATTTCGTCCCCAACACTGAATTCTATGCTCTTCCAGGCTTCAAGTACTTCTCTACACAGATTTTAAATACCGTCGTGCTACAGCAAACCCTTGGCGTAGCCCTTTTGTAACAGGAAATTCCGGTGACAATTTACTACTTTGACAAAACTCAAACGGTCCATATAGAACCGTTTAACTGCTTCGATGTAAGTACTTGACACGGCGCTATTCTTCATACTTGTCCACGGATTGTTTTCTTGCACATTATATATGGTTCAAATGGCTCTGAGCACTATGGGACTTAACATTTGAGGTGATCAGTCCCATAGAGTTAGAACTACTTAAACCTAATTAATCTTAAGACACCACACTCATCGATGCCCGAGGTAGGATTCGCACCTGCGACCGTAGCGGCCGCGCGGTTCCGGACTGAAGCGCCTAGAACCGCTCGGCCATAGCGGGCACATTATATAGGTCCTTGGTAAATCCACAAATATTAAATGAGTCTCTATCCTAACTATTCTCTTATCTATTGGATCGCGTAATGTGAATATTCCATCAATATCTGAGCTAACCTAGTCTAAAACCGTTCTGTACTTCAGATCTGCAGTCTTCCTTTTAAGATTTTCTCGTATAATCGAGGCAGTAACGGCATCACATTTATGCCCTGGTAATTTCGAGAATCCTGCCTATTTGCCTTCCCATAAATTGAAGCAATAAGTCTTCATCTCTTCCTTGGGTACCTGGTCCCGTTCGAAAAATGTATTATCCAACTGGGCCAAGGTATCATTCCTTGCATAAATTTCTTCCCTTGGCAACACTTTGATGTGTTGGCAGAAGAGCCAACACCGTGTTGCTAGAGGAGGCCGAAATGCACGCGTTTAAGCTCACGCAGACTGGCGTGAGGTCTGGCACAGTTAAAGGAGTTGAGTCTAATAAATAAAGTACGGAGCTCTTGGAATACTTAACTTTAGTCCATAATTGGAGAACACCGCTCTTGATGATACATAATTACAATCTCAATATAAACTGGTAATGGCGCCTTGCTAGGTCGTAGCAAATGACGTAGCTGAAGGCTATGCTAACTATCGTCTCGGCAAATGAGAGCGTATTTGTCAGTGATCCATCTCTGGCAAAGTCTGCTGTACAACTGGGGCGAGTGCTAGGACGTCTCTCTAGACCTGCCGTGTGGCGGCGCTCGGTCTGCAATCACTAACAGTGGCGACACGCGGGTCCGACGTATACTACCGGACCGCGGCCGATTTAAAGGCTACCACCTAGCAAGTGTGGTGTCTGGCGGTGACACCACACTATTAGTTCCCATCTGTCGTGGAGTCAGTCGGAACGTGCGAGGAGGAGAGTTGACGGCGGCAGTTGGGGTCGTGAGTTGGGCCCTGGCAGGGAGTTACAACGCGTCTGGAGCGCAGCCCGGGCCAGCCAGTCGCCGGCCTGCAGCAGCAGTGAGCCCAGCGTGGACATCGCCCGCCCGACCGTCGCCGCCACGCATCACTTCAGCCGGGCCCGACTTTTGGTAGATTGTTGGTCGGTCGGTTGGTCCGAGGACATCTGCGTGCTCGACTGGGACGCTGGCGGTCTCTGCGCAGTGTCGGACTCTGTCTGCAGCTGTCCGATCGATGCGAGCATCGTCGCTCGCCGACCCAGGACGTGAAGGTTGAGTGGTTTTGAGCATTACATCGCTGGTTCCGACGTTGGTGTTGTGGAAGTTTTTCTGTGAGCAACAACGAGTGAAGTGTTCGAGATAGCCGCCGTCAGGTGGAATTGATCAAATTTATTTACCCATAGTAAAGTGCACCAGCGGAATTTTCTGTCTTGTGGCCGTTAGTGTTCTGGTTACATGCCCTGGCCGTTAACGTAGTTTTTAGGCAGTTTCCTCTCCTGTTGTTGCTGCCCAACATGGTGTGTAGTTTTGGCAGCTCAGTTCACATACGCGTTTGCTACACCACGAAGATGACGTGCTACAGACGCGAAATTTAACCGACAGGAAGAAGATGCTGTTTATGCAAATTATTAGCTTTTCAGAGCATTTACACAAGGTTGGCGCAGGAGGCTACACCTACAACGTGCTGACATGAAGAAAGTTTCCAACCGATTTCTCATACACAAACAGCACTTGACCGGCGTTGCCTGGTCAAACGTTGTTCTGATGCCTCCTGTAAGGAGGAGAAATGCGTACCATCACGTTTCCGACTTCGATAAAGGTCGGATTGTAGCATATCGGGATTGCGGTTTATCGTATCGTGACATTGCTGCTCGCGTTGGTCGAGATCCAATGACTGTTAGCAGAATATGGAACCGCTGGGTTCAGGAGGGTAATATGGAACGCCGTGCTGGAGCCCAACGGCCTCGTATCTCTAGCAGTCGAGATGACAGGCATCTTATCCGCTTGGCTGCAACGGATCGCGCAGCCACGTCTCGATTCCTGAGTCAACAGATGGGGACGTTTGCAAGACGACAACCATCTGCACGAACAGTTCGACGACGTTTGCAGCAGCATGGACTATCAACTCGGAGACCGTGGCTGCGGTTACCCTTGACGCTGCATCACAGACAGGAGCGCCTGCGATGGTATACTCAAGGACGAACCTGGGTGAACTAGTGACAAAACGTCATTTTTTTCGGATGAATCCAGTTTCTGTTTACAGCATCATGATGATCGCATCCGTCTTTGGTGACATCGCTCTGTACGTACATTGGACGCGTGTATTCGTCATCGCAATACTGGCGTATCACCCGGTTCGATGGTACGGGGTGCCATTGGTTACGCGTCTCGCTCACCTCTTTTCGTATTGACGGCACTTTTAACAGTGGACGTTACATTTCAGATGTGTTACGACCCGTGGCTCTACCCTTCATCCGATCCCTGCGAAACCCTACATTTCAGCAGGATATTGCACGACCGCATGTTGCTGGTCCTGTACGGGCCTTACTAGATACAGTAAATGTTCGACTGCTGCCCTGGCCAGCACATTCTCCAGATCTCTTACCAACTGAGAACGTCTGGTCAATGATGGCCGAGCAACTGGCTCGTCACAATACGCCAGTCGCTACTCTTGATGAACTGTGGTATCGTGATGAAGCTGCATGGGCAGCTGTTACCGGTACACGCCATCCAAGCTCTTTTGAGTCAAAGCCCAGGCGTATCAAGGCCGTTATTTCGGCCAGAGATTTCTCAGGATCTATGCACCCAAATTGCGTGAAAATGTAATCACATGTCAGTTCTAGTATAATATCTTTGTCCAATGAATACCCGTTTATCATCTGCATTTCTTCTTGGTGAAGCAATTTTAATGACCAGTAGTGTATGTATAACCGGTAACATTCATCACGCCATTCGTGCTACTAGATACGAACACGGACGACGCGGCCGCGGCCGCACTTTATGGGAATATGAGGAGCGCGGAGCGGTGTAGTTGGCAATACGCGTCCGCCGTGTAAGCCGCTAGCTGCCGCGGCTCGTAGCGTCGCCTCCCCTCTCGCCTGAGACAATGGAGTGAGGAGGGCTTTTCATAACACCTCGTCCCTCTCGGAATCACTCAGAGCGCGCTTCGACTCCACGCCGGCTCCATTAAGAGCGGCTCCCCACGGCGGCCGTGGTCAGCGCCACTCATATTTCATTTACGACCGGGGCTGCCCGACTTTCCCGGCTCACACATATTTCGCTATATCACGCACGAAAAATATCGATGTTTACCGAGACGAAAAGTCACAGCCGCAAACCGGATGAAGTCTGACCGGCGTGGTTACTTTGACCACTCATGCACCACCAATTTTTTAAAAAAAATGGCTCTGAGCACTATGGGACTTAACATCTGTGGTCATCAGTCCCCTAGAACTTAGAACTACTTAAACCTAACTAACCTAAGGACACCACACACATCCATGCCCGAGGCAGGATTCGAACCTGCGACCGTAGCAGTCGCGCAGTTCCGGACTGAGCGCCTAGAACCGCTAGACCACTTCGGCTGGCATCAATTTTTTTCACTTGGGTGTTTACCATGTGTTGTTCGGCAGTAAAGTTCCACCAATAATCGCTACATCACGCCGTGAAGTGCCGATTTTCTTGCGCGACAGTTGGGGAACCTGTCGCGACTTAATTCTGAACGAAAAAGTGTATTACAGTCTGGTTGTGTGAAATCCACTGCTGTCAATTAACAGCAAAGTCATCGATGTTTTCAACTCTGTCATGTACGTTACTCGGTTAATTCTCAAAACAGATCATTGATTAATTTTTTGGTCACGTGTAGATATCTCCCAGTATATTTCCCTTTTTGAGGTCATGTGTGCGATTTCCCTGTTTTGGGGTTAGTACGACCACAGGTTGTTGTTACTCCAGGATTACCGATACACAGTTTATTAAACAGTGGTAGCACCGGTTCCCGACAGATTATAGAAGTTAAGCGCTGTCGGGCTGGGCTAGCGCTTGCATGGGTGACCATCCGGTCTGCCGAGTGCTGTTGGCATGCAGGGTGCACCCGGCCCTTGTGAGGCAAACTGATGAGCTACTTGACTGAGAAGTAGCTGCTCCGGTCTCTGAAACTGACGTACGGCAGGGAGAGCGGTGTGCTGACCACATCCCCATCCATATCCGCATCCAGTGACGCCTGTGGGCTGAGGATGACACAGCGGCCGGTTGGTGCCGTTGGGCCTTCATGGCCTGTTCGGGAGGAGTTAAGTTTTTAGTTTTTAGTTTATGTCAATGACAGTGTGGAACAAGGGAACACAAACATTAACTATTGTAATTGTCAATGTGCCTCTGACTAAGAAAAACAGACGTCAGTAGTATATTACTCAAATTGCAGCTTGCTGTGGTTCAGTTAGTGATTCAGGGACAAGATATAGCATCCAATAATTCCTAAAATAAGAAATGAAGTTTGTTGCCCACAACATTAACATTTGTAATTGTCAAAGTGCCTATAACTAAGAAAAACAGACGTCAGTAGTATATTACTCAAATTGCAGCTCCTTGCGGTTCAGGTAGCGATTCAGGGACAAGATACAGCGTCCAATATATTCTAAAATAATAAATGAAGTTTGTTGCCCACAAGTTCCAGATATTGTCTCAATATAGGAAGAATAGATAACCTTAAACTGCACCGGGTGTTTTGAAAAGAGGATTTAGGCTTAAGAGTGATGAAATTTAAGCTATTATGCTTGGAGCTTTGTGTGTGGAACTTCTTCGCACTACTTCTCATTATGTACGTAATTTTGGTGACAAATCATACTGTTTGATTTATGTACCTTACTAATTTTTCTCTTTTACGAGGCTCAATAAAGCACTGAAGAAAATTTTAACAATATAGGAAAAGACAGTTCTGCTTACACGTGAAGTTGCAGACAGGCACAATTAAAAGAATGTGTGTGTATGTGAATGGTGTGTGTGTGTGTGTGTGTGTGTGTGTGTGTGTGTGTGTGTGTGTGTGTGTGTTATTGATAAAGACTGTGGCTGGAAACTTTATGTGTCTTTTAGCTGCCTGTCTGCAGCTTGACGTCCCTTCTTCACGGTAACAAGCACTTTGTCAAAATGGTTCAAATGGCTCTGAGCACTATGGGACTTAACATCTGTGGTCATCAGTCCCCTAGAACTTAGAACTACTTAAACATAACTAACCTAAGGACATCACACACATCCATGCCTGAGGCAGGATTCGAACCTGCGACCGTAGCGGTCGCGCACTGTCTTTTCGTACATTGTTGATATTCCTACCTGGAGTTTCCATTGTTTTATTTTTAAGAAAATATTAGGTCCATGTATTTATTTGCAGGTCCTTAACGTTTCGTTGCATTTTTGGAATATTGACGACAAATGGAATGGTAATTGACAGTTGTGGTGGAAGTACAACCTGGTAAATGTATCCTCCTCAATTCCATGCTAACATTGATAACCTACAATTTTTTTCCGTTGCTCCGTTTGCAGTTCAGAAAATGTATTTCACTAATTACTGTATACTACATTCATACCAGCCCCTACATTCACTAACATAAATAGCACAAAAGTTAAAAATCTGTCGAAATATACCGGTTTTACAGCAAGAGGCTAAAAAGTAATGACTAACTTCTGAGCTCTCTGGTTCTCTCGACGTGCCTCATTAATGGCGTTCTTGCGGGTTTTGTACTGAATTATTGCTTCCATTTCCTGCTCAACATTTTGAAGAGCGGCTCTGCCGTCCTATTCAGGTGCTGCGAGTTGTGCTGTTACTCGCACTCGTCGCTTGGACCCCCATCCACAGGGTGAACTGTTGCTGGTCGCGCATTGCTATTCACAGCTTAGTTCGACTCCCGACGCCCACTACGCTCTTTGAGGCTAGTTTGTTTTTCAGCGCCTGCATTGATATTACGTGGAACGTAAATTATCTCAATGTGACCCAGATCATGATGTGATATCTGGCAACAGTTCCGGAGCCGAAGCCTTGTTTGTTTAAACTGAAACCTCCGTGCCTGTTCATTTGATTATTCACCATCTTTATTTCGATAGACTCCTTAATTAGAGTGTCTCAGAAACTTGACCGCATTCGGGAGGACGTCGGTCAAACCCGCTGCCGGCCGTACAGATTTAGGTTTTCCATGTTGCTGTTGTGGTCTTCAGTCCTGAGACTGGTTTGATGCAGCTCCCCATGCTACTCTATCCTGTGCAAGCTTCTTCACCTCCCAGAACTTACCGCAACCTACATCCTTCTGAATCTGCTTTATGTATTCATCTCTTGGTCTCCCTATACGATTTTTACACTCCACGCTGCCCTCCAATCCTAAATTTGTGATCCCTTGATGTCTCAGAACATGACCTACCAACCGGTCCCTTCTTCTTGTCAAGTTGTGCCACAAACTCCTCTTCTCGCCAATTCTATTCAATACCTCCTCGTTAGTTACGCGATCTACCCATCTAATCTTCAGCATTCTTCTGTAGCACCACATTTCGAAAGCTTCTATTCTCTTCTTGTCCAAACTAGTTATCGTCCGTGTTTCACTTCCATACATGGCTACACTCCATACAAATACTTTCAGAAACGACTCCCTGACACTTAAATCTATACTCGATGTTAACAAATTTCTCTTCTTCAGAAACGCTTTCCTTGCCATTGCCAGTCTACATTTTATATCCCCTCTACTTCGACCATCATCAGTTATTTTGCTCCCCAAATAGCCAAACTCCTTTGCTACTTTAATTGTCTCATTTCCTAATCTAATTCCCTCAGCATCACCAGACTTAATTCGACTACATTCCATTATCCTCGTTGTGCTTTTGTTGATGTTCATCTTATATTCTCCTTTCAAGACACTGTCCATTCCGTTCAACTGCTCTTCCAAGTCCTTTGCTGTCTCTGACAGAATTACAATGTCATCGGCGAACCTCAACGTTTTCATTTCTTCTCCATGGATTTTAATACCTACTCCGAATTTTTCTTTTGTTTCCTTCACTGCTTGCTTCCTTACGCTCCACGAATGCAGGTTCTCTAAGTTTCTTCAGTAGTGTTTCTCGAAAAGAACGTCGCCTTCCCTACCGGGGTTCCCATTTGAGTTCCCGAAGCGTCTCCGTAACACTAACGTGTTGTACGAACCTACCGGTAACAAATCACGTGTTGTACGAACCTACCGGTAACAAATCTCGCAGCCCACCTCCGAATTGCTTCGATGTCTTCCTTCAATCTGACCTGGTACGCATCCCAAACTCTCGAGTAGTACCCAAGAATAAGTCGCACCAGCGTCCTATATGCGATCTACCCGGTCATCAAAAAATTAGTATAAATTTGAAAACTGAATAAATCACGTAATAATGTAGATAGAGAGGTACAAATTGACACACATGCTTGGAATGACATGAGGTTTTATTAGAACCAAAAAAATACAAAGGTTCAAAAAATGTTCCACAGATGGCGCTTCATCAGAATAGCAATAATTAGCATAACAAAGTAAGACAAAGCGAAGATATGTTCTTTACAGGAAATGCTCAATATGTCCACCATCAATCGTCAACAATAACTGCAGTCGAGGAATAATGTTGTGGACAGCACCGTAAAGCATGTCCGGAGTTACGGTGAGGCATTGTCGTCGGATGTTGTCTTTCAGCATCCCTAGAGCTGTCAGTCGATCACGATACACTTGCGGCTTCAGGTAACCCCAAAGCAAATAATCGCACAGACTGAGGTCTGGGGACCTGGGAGGCCAAGCATGACGAAAGTGGCGGCTGAGCTCGACATTATCACCAAACGACGCGCGCAAGAGATCTTTCACGCGTCTAGCAGTATGGGGTGGTTCTAACAAAACCCCATGTCATTCCAAGCATGTGTGTCAATTTTTACCTCTCTATCTACATTATCCCGGGGTTTATTAAGTTTTCAAATTTATACTGACTTTTTGATCACCCTGTACTTTACAGGTGAACCACTCTTTCCTAAAATTCTCCCAATAAAGTGAAGTCGATCATTCATTCGCCTTCCCTACCACAATCCCCAGATGCTCGTTCCACCTCATATCGCTTTGCAACATCACGCCCAGATATTTAAACGACTTAACTGCGATCAAGCAGGACGCTAGCAATACTGTATCCGAACATTACAGGTTTGATCTTTCTACTCATGCGCATTAACTTACATTTTTCCACATTTAGGGCTACCTGCCATTCATCTCACCAACTGGAAGTTTTGCCTAAGTCGTCTTGTATCTTTCTACAGTCAATCAGCTTCCATACCTTAGCGTACACCACGGCATCGTCAGCAAACAATCACAGATTGCAGTCCACCCTGTCCGCCAAATCATTTGTGTATACAGAGAACAACAGTGGTCCAATCACACTTCCCTGGGGCACTGCTGACGGTACCCTTGTCCCTGGTGAACATTCGCCGTCGAGGACAACGTACTGGGTTCTGTTGCTTAAGAAGTCTCCAAGACACTCACATATCTGTGAATTTATTCCATACGCTCATACCTTCGATAACATCCCGCGCTAGGGCACCGTATCAAATGCTTTCCGGAAATCTACGAGCAAGGAATCTGCCTGTTGCCTTTCATGCAAAATTCGCAGTATATCATGTGAGAAATGGGAAAGCTGAGTTTCGTGGTAACGAGGACGATGAAGTGTTGAGATAGGTCGTAATTGTGTGAGTGTTGCATTTCTACGTCTACATCTACATAGATATTTCGCAAGCCACCGTACGACGCTTGGCGGAGGGTTGCCTGTCCTGCTCCACTCGCAAATAAACAGCTAAACTAACCTTGTTAGTCTCAAGAAGGTTTATTGTATTCGAAGTGAGAATGCGTTCAAGGATTCTGTAGCAAACCGAAGTTAGAGGAATTGGTCGGTAATTTTGTGGGTCTATTCTTGTACCCTTCTTATGTACTGGAACCACCTACACTTTTTTCCAGTCGCTTGCGACTATGTGCTGGGAGAGAGATTCTCAATAAATGCAGATTATGTAAGGAACCAATGCTGTAGAGTACTCTTTGTAGAACCGAAATGGGACTCCACCCGGACCCGATGATTTCGTTGCTTTCAAATCTTTCAGTTGTTTCTCAACGGCAGGAATGCTCTCTGACGGTAGAATGACGGAATGTTTGTGCACTTGTCCTGCACGCACGATTTCTTGTACGTGGAATTTAAAACGTCAGACTAATCAATAACGGACTGAATGGAAGCCTTGGACCGGCTTAGCGGCTTTACATAGGACCAGAATTTTTTTTGGGATCTGCTCTTTACGTTCTGTTCTAGTTTCATATTGGAAATGTAAATGCCGTGTGGCTACGGCCTTCCGTCGGGTAGACCGTTCGCCTGGTGCAAGTCTTTCGAGTTGACGCCACTTCGGCGACTTGCGTGTCGGTGGGGATGAAATGATGATGATAAGGACAACACAACACCCAGTCACTGAGCGGAGAAAATCTCCGACTCAGCCGGGAATCGAACCCGGGCCGTCACGTTTGACATTCCGTCGCGCTGACCACTCAGCTACCAGGGGCAGAATAGTTTCATATTAATTACAAACTACACAACAGTCAGATAGACACTACTGCCGTTAGGCTATGTACGAAAATTTTGTGGATTAACACGAATAATAATAATAATAATAATAATAATCCGAAATATTAACTAAAATTTCATTATAAAAGATGATAACATGATTTTTCTGTGGAAAACATATGATGCTGAGGCTTGCTTAAGAAATATGTCAAAACTATGAGACTGGTAGTTTGCATACAAATTTGATTTTTACAAATCTCAAAACTTTTTTTCTGTGCTTTTACGGTTCTCAGAGCCTCAAATCAAATACCATGAGACCAGCATCGTACTGTAATCGTCAAGTTTCTGGAACAGCGCAATTAGGGAGTCTGGGATGGAGGTTTCAGTTTATTAAGACCTCGCCGGCCACCTCATGCAAGAATGCTGGGAAAAGCTGAGAAAATGTCGGCCTACGAGTTACGGAATATCAATGCGGGCTGAGAAAAGTAAAAAAGTGTCATAGGGTACAGTAGCCGCCGAGAGTCGAACTCCGCTATAAACAGCGACCCGAGACCAACAACACTCCACAGTCTGACTGGAGTCACGCAGCAAGTACACGGAACAGCAAGACTGGCAGCGCCCTGGAAAAACTGCTCGGTCGCTCCTTCAAACATTGTGCACTAAGATAGAAACAATAACTTGACGGGACGCCCGGTAGCACGCCGTTACTGACCAATCTGCTTCGTAAAAATCGTCGAAAAAGGCTCGTAGAATTTGTAGCGTTAATCTCGACCACCGCACATAATATTTTGCCCAGAAATAAAACTAGAAATGTATCCACAAAAGTTGTTTTAGCTGCCACAGGGACATTAACCACCATGGTTACCCCTCTTACAACTTTATACGTTGGCACATTGAGTCGTCCATGACGTGTCTCCGGATCTTTCCATCACATCAAATTTTATTGAATCGTTTGAATTCTTCTCGGAACATGTTGTCAATAGTACGTTTCACCGCAAAATATGAAGAGTTAGTTTTTCCAATTTGTTTAATTTTTATACCATTTTGCGACTAGAAAATCTGGTTTTTCATTACCATCCAAGACATAGTGACAAGGTATCCACTGAACTTCAACTGTCTTGTTCTTCTGTTGTAGAAGTTTAATTACTTCTTCGACTTCTTTAGCATGAATGATTTTTGGAATTTGTTTATTGATTAGCTACTGGCAATGTTGTTGCTCTAGAATCAGAAAATGTAACTGCTTTGTCGAATGTGTGTGAAAAGTAATTTACATGACTTATCTCAGTTCTGACGGCTTCAGTTTCGCCTTCAAAATTAGGTCGGTGTGTCAGATAGAAACAAAAAAATTTACTGTACGTTACCGCGACAACGTTTCCTTGTTTTTCTATTAATGAACCATCTGTGTGTATGTGAAACAATGGGTCATCACGCTATCTCATATTTATTGTTTCCAATGGTATAGATCTAATTTTTAATTTATCTCTATTGCCTTTTTTATAGTCATCCATTTTGTCTGTATTGTTGAGGATGCATAACTGGAAGACATGAGAAAATAGATTCTTCAGCGTCAAATTTCGGCAGCTTATATCGTTATCGTATGTTTTCCACTTTTTGGCTGAAGCCAATCTATGTTCTCAGCAGTCTATGATTATTTTCATAGATCATGAATCTTTATATTTTAACCACTTAATATGATTGGGTAGACGAATCAGTTTCTCATACTGTAGCAGGGAGCGTCTTTGAATACTTATTTGAATAGGTTCTAATTCAGATCAAATTTTCATGGATACTGTTGGCATTTAAATGAATGATACAGTGTCATACGTTTATTCCACTGGTCTTGAAAAGTAGAAGTGCATTACCGAATAAAAAATGCAGCGTGCTATTTAAAGAAGACGTACTGCTTTTCATATCTTGGTTACGAAGTTATAGGAATGGCAAGCATGCTGATCACTGTTCCCATGGTAGCTAAGCGTTATTTGCTTCGTAAATTTGTTATCGTGCTCCTGGGTAAAGTGTTATTTGAATTGGCCAGGATAAATGGGACACAGCGTGTATAAAGCATGAAACCACGAAGGTGATAAAGAGTTTCGGAAAGTAAAATAACGACTTGCTGGACGTACTATTGGGAACGACGCCTTAGTGGAAGAAGCTACGGGTTTTTCCTGACTTAGTAGCAAGGTCACACATGATGACCAAAATAGAGACGATATATCAGGGAGACTGGCAGAGGAGAAGAAACCTAAAGACCTAGTGCATGATCAAACTTGACAGTCAAATTCTCTTTTTCCAATCCAGATGTATGTCAAGCAAACTTATAGATATACCAACCAAGTTTATGACTTTTGAAACAGACGCAGTCTGTGTCGCGAAGTATTTTGACACTAATGGGAATAGCTGCTGACACAAACAAAGCATTTCTTGCTTTGACTTAAGTAGTATGTATAAAGAAGAATAATGTAATAAGATGCTGGTCCAAGGAATGGTTGGAATAGAGAAAGAAATATACCAATGAAACTCTGCCAAAGAAAATATTGCACTCAGAACATGCCGATTTATTCAACTTTATCCGAAGGTACAAACTTTTGATAACTGAGATACTTCGTCCTCACAATGGAAACGAGGACACAAGTATGCGAAAATTTACTGTCTTCTACTTTGTCCTCTAATGACACTTCTTTGAAATACCAGGCACAGATACTGTACATCATCTGTGAAACAATCGAAGATCTTCGACTCTTTTATTTTATATATTCCCATCTGTATGTTGTACATAGAATACTGATTTTCTTCTTTTCCTCTTCCTGCGTAATATGTGGCTGCGAAGGACTCAACACTTCTACCATTTTCGCAATTGCCTGGACTATTTTGTTTTTAACCTTGGTCGAAATTCTCTTACTTGTTGAAACTCAAGATGTACTGAGCTAATAAAATTCTTCACACACTATGTTTGACAAACTTGTTAGTACAGCACTCGGTCAAATATTTCACAAGCCCAGTAAAGTTTGATAAATTGTTTCATCGTGTACGGAGCCGGTAAAGCAGTTCTACTGATACGAGACGACGTTGTCCGCGGAAATCCAGAGAGGAAGAACTTACAAGCATTTCACATTCGGGCTATCGAATGATGTTAAAAATGAATAGAGAGATGAGGTAAGAAATGAACAAGCGCTATAAAGAATAGATGAGTAGATTAGTGTGTGGAAGACCCTTGCCAGCAAAATGACGTCTGCTACTGCAGAGCTGGCTCTGGAAGGTGCAGTACGGAGGAAAATGTATTTGGGACAGATAGGGTATGGGATATGCAAAACAGGCTACGCAGGATACTGGATGCTGTAAGTATGTGGAGACGACAATTTTTCGTTTAAGCACGACTGCTGTCGACGGAGCAACAACATATTTCAGTGAGTTGAATAATTTGGATAATTACTTACTCAATTATTTTCATTTTTTGTGGATCATAATTGTCATCTATGATTTGGAACGTGGTAGTCTACAAACACAATACACTTTCTAAGCGAAACATATGGAAAGAGTAAAGAGTATATATATACTTCGCTCTCTAAGCGCTTTAGAAAGTGCATTACATTTGTAGACTACCACGTTCCAAATCATATAAACCTCCTGTGTGCATACTGTTATTCATTAGCAGAGATTTAACGCGTCTTTTTTTCTCCTACTGAGTGTTGTCGTAAACATGTGACTGTCTTACAGACTACACATACCAACAATACAACAACACTAGAACTGGTAATTTATCAGTTATCAGTCCAAAATTGTTAATTAATAAAATTGTTACCTAATTCAATAAAATATTGAGCAATGTTCCTGGTATTCCCAAATATTAATTTTTATTTTCACAGATGGCGTTAACTGTCGTTACCGTCTGACGCATTAACTAGAAAATGATCGCCAGGAGATTTCCAGCCAACTGCAAATCCTATATGTTAAAGGACACCATATTCGCCGTTGACTATAAAAATTATTTATTTCACACTTGTAATTTCCGCCTTTGAGCCATTTTCAAATGGTACTGCAAAAAATTTGGCTCCAGCATAGGTCAAACTCAAGCAAAATCTTTTGCAGTACCACCTGAAAAGACCCAAAGACCGAAACTGAAATTACGAAATAAAAAATTTCTACAGTCAACAGCGAATATGAAGTCCCTTAAAAAAATTCTACATGACTGTATACCCCAACCATGAGAAGTTAATCAGTAGTAGGTTAAGTACGCTTAGTTCAGGGAATATTCGTGTACTTCGAATTATAGTTCAAATAATGATTTATCGTAAACATATCTAACCTCTGTTCTTCCTGGAATGAACGAAGAAAATTTTTGTAATCCTGTGAGGAAGCCATAGTAGCGGTGAATATACTCGAACGTGATCTGATCATCGCCACTATTAGCACAGTCCAGTATATGCTGTCGTGACCCTCACCACTCTGAAAATTGTTACCGTATGACAGTTGGTGCAACACTAGCGCACCAAGCGGCGAGAAAGCAGCTGTAAAATTAAAGTGTGTTTTTAATCATTATTCTAGTTAATTAGCGAAGTAGTTATTAAATTTTTCCGTCCCAAGCTTTAATAAATTATCAAGAGAAATGGATGATCATCAGATATATATAAAAACAGCCGAATATCCCTGATCCAGAGACGTAAGCTACAACTTAATGTTAAAAAAAATACTTTCGAATATGTGTGAAAACGAGAGTATGAATTCATATGTCGCGTATGAGACGAATATATTTCTTTAGTTGTCTGTTCTTGTTATGACAGGCACTATAATTGACACGTAACAACTTTGTAGAGCCTACTATTTCACAGTCTTACACTTCACTTGACTTTCTAATACATAAATATTTTTGTAACTTCAATTACTATTACTTCAAAAGCGAACGTGTAGAAAATTCTGACCGTTTGTGGCTCATATGCAGCAACAATGGTGGAACTGCTTCTTATGCGTTGGGTAACAGTTTTATTGCTTTTGTTCTTTCACTATCATGTTTGTATGGTTTTTCCTTCAGCAACAGTTTTGATATTTTATCTGCTAAATTAAATAATGTAGGTATTGCATTCCATACACGTTACCTATGTACCAGATTCACTGATTTGACTGGGAGTGTAGTGACGAAAACTTCACTTTTTGAGTAGACATAAGATTCTTTTCCACAAAAGCATATTTTTTTTTGTTCTTAAAGACCATGACATTTGCCAGTAAATACGTGTAGGTTACAAGAAACTGGTAAATAAACTGTTCTGTAATACTTTGGAACCACTGTTACCAAAATTCATGTATAATATGTTGTTAGCATTTGGTGACTGCAGATATTCAAATTTATTGCAGCAGTAGCAACAACCCAGACTTTTTTACTTTAGTTGGTGCCATGTCGCCACTGAATTGAGTTTTGGGTTGTATACCGTTTTCGCCACACGTATTAGCAGTACTAATGAGGAAGAAACGAAGTGATCATCATACACTCGCAAACAGTTTTTCTAATGTTGCTGCTCTTTATACATTTTGGTAACAGTATCCATAACGTAGCACTATGTAAGCTAATTTTTCATTCGTAGAAATCGTCACAGATTTAAAAATAATTCATTGCTTAACAAAATGGGTCTGAGCACTTTGCGACGTAACTTCTGAGGTCATCAGTCCCGTAGAACTGAGGGCTACTTAAACCTAACTAACCTAAGGACATCACACACATCCATGCCCGAGGCAGGATTCGAATCTGCGACCGTAGCGTTCGCGCGGTTCCAGACTGTAGCCACGGCTTAACAACCAAGAAAGAGTTCAACTGTTCAGTAGTTTTCACACCAAAAAGTTGTAAATAATCCTTAAGCAAATCACCAGTATACACAATTCACCCAGACAGTGAATTCACTGTATTTCATTAAAATACGTAGTCAGACATATATACTCCGATGTAGTATCTTATATCTTGCCGAAAGAATTTACCATTGAATTAAATTCCTGTTAGTGCGTTAGTGAAACTACCGCAAGAACGATATAAGCCTATGTAACCCGTAATTTATTTTCCGTCTCGTGATAGCAATCTCACCGAATATGTCTTATAGAAAACTGATATAAAACAAAAGAATCTCAGCACATTTCTGCATTAATTTCGATGATTTTTATGGTGACGAATCTGTTTCGATTATTATTTAATGAGTGTCGTGTTGCTAAAATTGACAAACAATATCATTATTTACAAAAACATTTTTTTTATGGAAGAGTGAAAGGAAACAAACGGCGTGTTGTTTCCCTAATGCTTGCCTACTACAAATGATTTGTGAGACCGTCACACTTTACGAAATGCAGTGTATTCTATATTAATGATGGAGGTGACTTATTTCGTGCGAGAATATTTTGATATTCTTAGTACATCTCTGTACATCATTACTCGTCGCCAGCGTTAGTGGTCCTACTCCAAATTCTCTCATGTTACAGTCCTAATGACTTTGTCATACAAACAAATTAGACAGTACTAAACAGTATAGTATTCCGTTCCATCCATCAAAACAGTATTTTTCTGTCTATTTTCCTGCTGAAATCAAACGATCCAGTTCCAGCTATGTTGTAGTTTCCCACAACCGATGTCTATTGAACTGCGAATCGTAATAAAGTATATTAAATGTGTATGCCGCAGACCCCACGATCATATAATAAAATGTGAGTTCGGAAGACATGCGTTGTTGTTATCTGCTGTAAAAATGCCGTTAGTCACCGAGCCACGCGTTATATGAACTGCCGAACTCAATTTGTAGGAAATCTTTGGAGCAGAAGCCTAACGCAGACATTCCTGACATTCATAGAATTGTTCAAGGTATCGAAAAAAAAACAAAAAAAGAGAGACTTGCATGGAACAGACTAGCATGGAAAGCTATATCTAATCAGTCTTGGAACTAAAAATTACAAGAATTTCAACAACAACTGTAAATCGTACTGGAATCCTGATCGTCATAGTTATTCGCATATACAGTGCGTAAGCAACGATGCCATACGCTCATTTTGCCAGGAGTTAACAATATCGTGAAATCTACAGAAAGTTATAGGGTAAACCTGCGGTCGACACCCTGACACGTAGATCAGTATTTCGACAGTCTCTTTGCTGACCAGTAGTTGGAAACAAAGTTTAGTTAATACTCAAGTTTTCTGAACACATACCATATCTTGCTTCAGTTGGAGTCCATATTAGACAGGGTATTGCAGCAACCTGACAGCGGTTTTAATTCCGATGAGACTGTATCGATGTAGATTTTGCAGACTTCCCATAACCACGTGTTAACATCTGTACAGAACTACAGAAGGAACCGCGAACACATAAGTTTCATTTGCTACCAATACATCTACTCATTACCTATTTGTGTACACATCTGTGGTTCCCGGGAATAGGACTATAGATCGGGAAACGTCCAAAATGAAGTTATGACCACTACTGCATACAGAAGGCAATCGGATTCACTTCAGTAATTATATACATGTATCGTATCTCCACTTCACGTATCATAAGACATTTAAAAAAAAAATATAAACATAACGTTGTGGTAGATGAAGTTTGGGTAAAGGGTATTACGTAATATATACCCATAACGCCAAAACAGAATTATACCTACTTGCTTGCATCGATGAACAGACGTTAATGACGACTGACAACAGTGCGAAATGAATTCGAAATGAATTCTCTGTTACGAATATCTTGGCTTCAGCTGTGTTAGGTATGGATGTGCTACCTACTAAAGGCTTAGAGTGGTATAGCAACATATATACGAGGTGACATTTAGAAGTTGGGTCAGACCGGGAAGCGTGCGTGGGTAGCCTAAGTGGTTAACGCGACCGTTCGCGATAAGCAGGAAATACAGATTCAAGTCCTGTTCCAGTACAAGATTACATACGTCACTGACAGATAGTACATCTATACCTGTCACAGCTGATGCGATATATTCGCATCCAGCGAATTTATTTCAGGTTAAACATATCTCTTCTTTTAGGTTAAATGTATCTCTTTACAAGGGCACCACAAAATTTTGACGATAAATTCTACCCTTATTTTTGTCTCGGATTCAAGTCAGCTACTGTATATCAGTCAGACACACAAAAATATACATAAAAAACATTTTCCTTTCGTAAGGCTAAGTGTGACAACTGCATCATTAACAGTTTTTTATTTAGCATTTGCGATCACCAAGGGTTTCTTTCTTTCTTTTTTTTCTCTAAATATGACCGGTTTCGAATTGACGAACACCCCGTCATCAGATGTCTTTAAGATCAGACAGAATAATGAACGCAAGATTCTGCAGCTGTATTGGCGTTGCTTCTTTTCCTTGGGACTTGAGAAATATTGGAAAAAAACCTTGACGATATCAGAACCATAAAAAAAATAATTCATATAAAACTTGTTTAGCTGGCTATGGGGAAATGCAGTAAATGTCCATATGACTGTTCTTTTTTAGCGTTAGTGACGGAAACACGAAGAATTATTCTGCTTATAACAATGTTTTTTTTTCTTTTTACTTCATAGAGTCTAACCTTTTTAAAATATAACGCATTAAAAAAATCTAATTAAAAAGTAAACTATTTGTCTATAGGTGCATAAAGCAGTATTAAAACATATTTTATTTTATTTGAACGCTACAAATGCAGACTGAAAAATATAGACTGTTAATTTTCCCCGGTGCTGATTGCAGATATCGGTGTCACCAAATTAAAGAAATAATTCCGTGAAGCGGAAACTAATAGCCTGCACATCAGTCCATAAACGCAAATCTCTTGTAAAAGACAAAGAAATGTATGAGAAATTATAAAGTTTAGGCTGTCCTACTGTAGCCATAAAGGAAATCGAATAACAGAAACACACAGTTCGGATTATTTATAATTTTTCACTTTTAAAAATTTTTATTTTGCATTAGCAACATGCCACTGCATTTCGCCATGTAATATTGCATACACGAACTGTTGTAAAAATGGAGGACTGGCATATATTGACTAATATTAACAAAATTTCAAAATGGAGGTTTCAATGTCTGTTTTTTGTGACCGCTTGATGACAAGCTTGTAGAAAAAGTTGTTTATTGGCTACATTACAATTTGTGGACATTTCTTTCCAAATGATAATAAAAAAGGGACTCTTACCAAAGAAAACTGCCCACCGGCAGTAAACGACTGAGCGCGTGTTTTCAGACCAGACATTTGTGAATTAATTTTTTACCACTCCTTGCCGTATCGATGGAAAGCTAGGTGTCACACGTGAACATACACGAAATACCGAGCGCTGCGGAAAGGATACGAAAACGACACGTTCTTTATGAACATTATTGTCTTTATTCTCGGTTCATGTAAGACAGTAATTATTATTCCATTGGTACTGCAGTCAACAAGGACTAAATAAACTATCCGGCAAACGGCTCAAAATACTTTACTGTTGTGTACGCAGCGATTATAAAGAACGCTAATATACTGTAGGTAAAAGAAATGGAGTACAGGCTAATTAAGTTAGTTGATGCTGGAGGAATTGGATTAGAAAGTTACACAACGAGAGCAGTGGATGACTTTTATTATTTGGACAACAAAATAACTGACGAAGAGTGTAATAAAGTAGATATAAAATGCAGACAGACAATAACAATACAAGCTTTCCTGAAAGCGAGGAAATTGTGTTTATTACCAAATATAAACTTACGTGTCAGGAAGCCTTTTCTCAAATCTGAAGTGTAGCGTTATATAAAGTGAATAGAGAATAAGTGCTTTTGAAATATTGTGCTACGGAAGAATATTGATTAGATCGGTAAAGTTAGTTAGTTTCATAGTCTATGGATTATTTGCCACATGAAATGTGAAGTGAGTCGTTTTACATTCTCATCCCAAATTAATTTGTAACAATGGCTACACGCTTAACATTTATAAGACTGTTTTTTATTTCTTTTTTTTTGTTAATAATGTACAAATGCGAGTTAGTAATTGCTGCCACCGCCTTTTACACAATTTTTACTTTGCTGTCAGACATTGTTTTCCACGGGGTAAGTGATCAAAAATTTTTGTTGCAGCACTGTGCACCTCTTTTTGTACACAACCTTAATGTGGAGCAACGAATGCCATTTTTCCTTCTGGTATTATTATGATGTACATCATTGTTTCTTTTGAATTGCAGTGGATTACTTATAACAAACTTCATGAGCGAATAATCATACTGTGAAGCGGTAGTCAGAATACCGAACTCCTCAAATTGATGCCTACAAGAAGATCCTGGGTGAGCACCACATATCTGTCTTGCCTCACGTTATTGAGGAGCGAAGACTTCCTTAAAGATGAGTTACACCAGAACATTATTCCACATGACATTACTGAGTCAAAACAAAATATATTAGCTTGCTGATTTGTCTCTACCCAAGATTTGCAATGATTCTAAGTTCAAATGTGCCTAACCTAAGTTGTTTTAGGAGTTCCAAAATGCGCTTTTTCCATTCTTAATTCTCCTCAATATGGGCACCTAAAATTTTGAAATTTTTCCCCCTGTTTATTATTTCGTCACCATGTGTTACACTTGTCACTGGCATAGTACTTCTAGATGTGCAGAAATGAATATGTTCTGTCATTTTGTAACTGAGGATGAGACCGTTCGGAGTAAAACTGTCAATGATACTTTTAACAACGCTGTTTACCATTTCTTCTGTTTCTGTATGTACGCTTGGACTGATTACATTATTAATGCCATTCGGAAAGAAGAACTAATTCTGTTTCTTGTTATGTTAGACGGAAGAGCGTTTGCATATAGGAGGAACAACAGTGGACCTAAACTGAGTCTAGCGAAAACCCATACGTGATTTCTCCCCAAACAGAATTACGTCGCCGGACTGTATTGATTGAATTAGTAAATACAGCTATCTGCATGACATTATTCGTTGGTTGGCTGTACCAATCCCATAAAAATTTAATCCATCTAGGGGAATATTGTTATTCACACAGTCAAATGCCTTAGACAGGTAGCAGAAAATGCCAACCGCTGCTATTTTATTATTGAATGCTTCTAAAATTTGGTGAGTGAACTTGTAAATGGCATTTTCACTAGATCGGATAACCAGTGAAGAAGTAGTGAACCGGATTGGGGGAGAACGTTGATTTATGACATCTTAGCCAAAAGTAGGTATAGGTTGATTGGAAACATTTTGAGCATCAAGAAATAGTAAATTTGGTAATGAAGGGAAGTGCGGTGGCGATAAATGTATAGGAAGACTGAGGCGTGACTACAGAAACCAAGTTTAAATGATTGCTTGTTGCAGTATTCATGTAGAGATGGAGAGATTTGTATAGGGTAGATTTGCGAGGAGAGCTGTATCAAACCAGTCTTGGAACTGAAGACTACAACATAAAGCGATTAACCATATCAATAATAACAAACCACCTACGGTGATTATGAAAAACTACTTCCTAGAAATAAAACACCTTAGCAATCAGGTCACTCCAGGAAACTGTCAGCGAAATGAAAACTAGTCATATCAGAGACAGATCACCATACCTATATTCTATGCTAGTTTAATTAATCGTAGACAGTGTACTCACTGTTGAAGTGATACTACGAAAAAAAAGTGCGCACCGTAAATTTTTCGTGAGAACATCGAAATAAAATCTTAACAAGTGTTTCGTATTGATATATAATTATATTATCGATATCTTGAATGCAATGGTTACACAGAGTAGTGCATTGGTTATGAAATAGATAAGTCGCAATTTTCGACATTCGCTGGCCGCCGTATGTCCGATGGCCCAGCCAGGTAATCGCTTTACGTTGTTTTTTTCCTATTTCCCTTTTTATTTCCCGATATTACCGTAGCTATCGTATTCACTCGGCACTGGACGTTTGAGATGGTTTTGAATTCCTTTCGACGCAAGATTTCCTTATCCTGAGCATATTTACGAGTCTTCCATTATTTTGTAATATTCAATTTATTAACTATTTTCACTTACTTTACGGTATTTTTACTGTCTCACTTTGATTCCTAATAGTGCTCCGCAAATTCTTCACAATGGCACCAGAATCAATGTCCTAGCTAAACACGTTTACACGCTACACGAATTTATGTCTCTACACAAAGAGAATTCGTAACAACGTACGATGACGTCATAGGCAAAAAAATACTGCGTGACAAACACGTTACAGACATGTTCTATCCGTTGTGGGCTCAACATTATTAGCGACTGATATCTGACAATATATCACACATGAAAGTGTGGACGAGGGCAGACGCGTTTTTACGTAAAAAAAATAAAATAAATAAATAAAACTTACATACATGTCAGTACCGTTGGGCCCTAGGGGAAATTCAGAGAATGTGAAATGTATCAAGATAACGCACTTTTTAAGATGCTGGATTAGGATGTGGGAGATCCTCCCCATTCATTCTGATTCCATATACTGCTTTTCCTAAGTTGCTTAAGGAATCTTCCGCGATGAGGCCTTGGCAATGGCGCTCCTGCTATGGGCCTAATGGGACGAAAGAGTATAGGTAAAGTAAAGGGACAGACGAGTAATGTGTAATATTTCCGAAAGCCTGATAATAAAGTTCAGTACAAACAAAGCTATGAAGAAAGATCTGGACAGCAGCAGAAATGAGAATTGTAGCTTGCTTAGTGCGACAACTGGAATCGACATTCTAGTAGAAGAACTTAAGGAGTTCTCCTATTTAGGAAATTAGGTTACACTGTGTAGCTGAAGAAAGGGCAACGTCGTTAATACATTCGAGCCGGTAGAAAAACAGCTGTCCTGAGCAAAAAAGTTCTACTGGAGTCAGAGGTTGACGTGAACGTAAATGAATATGATTGCGATATTGTATGACTGGAGCACAGTATTGTGTGGAAGTGAAACATGGAAAAAAATACCGAATTGGTTCTAAAGTGGTGCCACAGAAATAAGATAAATTTTGGTCAGACGATACACGAAATGAATAGGTATACGAACAACAGGTGAGGAATATGCCTATGGATAACCAGTACTGTGTTAGTCGGATCTTGAGAAGTAATGTATGGCAAAAATTGCGGGGACAGAAGAAAGTAAAAAAAAAAAAAAAAAAAATTAAAGCAGATTATAGAATATGTTGGCGAATAATGCTATTGTTCAAACAAATGTTTCCAGTTTCTTTAGTTTCTCACCGACTGTTTGTTCTATCACAGTGAGTCGTTATGACGCCGGTAATCTGTCAAACATTTTATTTTATTCGGTTTGTCTGTAGTAAGATTACAACTACACACTGGTATAATGTGTAGCATATCTTGGAAACAAGCATCTAAATAAGAATACATAGTAGATATAGGGAAAATTGTGTAATTACGCATAATTGTATTACATATATAATAATTACATTAACCGTAACTGTGGACTGAATGCTACAGATATAAACTTCTGCATTAGATGCGATATGTAATAACAGATGAAATTCTTGCAGGCTTTGCTTTTTTCAACAAGAGTCTATAAATATGCGCATTGTTGCAGGATTTTTTAAATGAATTTCGCGTCATCACGATTACTTCTATCAGTTTTTTCTCTTATTGTGAAAGAGAGAATTACTTCATTTTTCTACAGTCGTTATTTTCGAAGATACAGTGAAAAATAATAGACACTAATAATAATAATAATAATAATACACTTTTTCGCTATTATTATTACTATTATTCACTTTTTCACTGTACCACTATCACTATTGTTATTATTATTATAATTGTTATTTAGTTCAGCGGGCGTCATGTATTTTACTTTTCTACCGTTGTTGTATTATCTGTGCATTTTTTTTGTTAGAACTGCCGATATCGTAACGGAGACATATTTTTCATAGCCTTCTGCAGCATACCGAGAGAGCGTGTGTGATAATTTCCTCATCAAAGTCCCATTTTAATTAATAATAATTATTATTGTTATGTACTTTTTTGACTGTACCACTATTATTATGATGTACTTTTTCACTATACAACTATTATTATTATTATTGTTATTATGAGGTCGATCGGACGCTATGCGATCACACAAGCTTTGTGAATCAAGTTTCAGTATTTCCATGCTGCTCTCAGTTTTTCCTCCTGAATTCCTTTCCTTTTTCCAGTCTTTTTTTTCAGTTTTATTCCCTTACCGAACTTCCCACCAGGACTCTTTTTTTGTTTGAACGAGTTTCTTTCTTATTATCAAGAGGAATCTATCTGGTATCTTTCTAGATCTTTTTTGATTTTTTGAATCGAGGGTACAATTTTCAGCCGCGTACGTTCAATTTTTGTGGGTAAGTCTTTTTGCTAGGAGTCTGTGAATACTTACATGAGTATGTACTTATACCAATACATATTTTATTCTTGAGATGTGGGTGTTCATGTGCATTAACTGATATTTAAAAAAAAAAACCTTAATTTTCTCTACGGTTTGTTACAGCCTTCGATACCGTTTTCCGCACAGAACATTTTTCCAGTAAATTGAATGAAGTCTTCATTAATTTTTCGTGTGAAAATAAAAACCTTCTTTAAGTGCCATGGGTTTTGAGAATAGTTAGTCATATTTTATTACTCTGGCATAAAGGATATGTGAAAACCTACACACTTTTCTAGATTCTTGGATTGCTCCAGTGGTACGTTTAACACACTCTTCTAAATATTTTACGCTTGGAATGAAACGCCATTTATCCTATTCTAAGCTGCCGTGGATACCAACCCATCCGCTTCAGTCTTCTGAACTCTTGAAGACAATGCTGCGATTGTTCCTCAGCCCGGTGTTTCTATTAAGTAATGAAACGTTACTTTTGATTTTGTAACGGGATCGATCATTGTAGAAGAAATTTTATTCGTTGTCTTCAATACCGTACGGTGTGTGGAAATTTTCTTAACAAGGTGATATTCAAATTTTGAAATTTTTTCCGTATTGTCGTCTATACTGAAATGCTCTCTCCTGCTGTTACAGTATCGCCGATGGAGACGGGCAAATACTTACGAGAATACTGAACTCTTATCTGAGTTTGTGACGTTGGAATTTCAGAGGGGTGCATTTTTTTCGCCTGGCATCATCACTTTGAAAGTTTGCGGTATTTGTGTTTTCCGTAAATTGTTTCGTTATAATTAACGAAACGTTACATTTGATTTCGTAACAGAGACGTATTTCTCGTAACATTCTACAGCATACTGCGAGAGAACATTCTACAGCATACTGCGAGAGCATGTGTGATAATTTCCTCATGAAGGTTACAACTTTGAATGTTTTTCCTTTTGTTGTCCACACAGAAATTGTTAATTTCTCTTACCACGTTGTCTATTGGAACGTGGAAACTATAAAAAAAATAAAGGGTGCAATGAATATTTCTCTGGGCATGACCATCTATGAGAGTCATGTGCTAAGCTTACATGAGACACAACTTTCGGAAGACGAAAACCGAATTTCGGGAACCGTTTTTCATTGTCGTGAACACATGTTTAGGCGTGGCACGGTTTTTCTGTAAGAGTCAAATTTCGGTTTTCCAATCGTCAGCTGTTTTCTGGAAATCAACTGTTCCGGTTTCTGGCTTAGTCAGCATAACGCGTTTCTCTTCACATAAACCTAACCTAACCTAACCTCTGTGTGTTATTTATACTTCCCCTTCATTTCGCAAAAAATCACTGTCTCCTGAATAACAGAATTTTTTAAAAACATGACACACCGTGACAACGCAAATTCGCTTCAAAACCAGTTTTGTATGGGAGCAAATATCGGTTGTAGAAAGAGGAAATCTGGCGGCTAGAAAAACGTTCCGGGAATCGTTATTGGAGTGTTTACATGACAAACTAGACGCGGTGTTCGAAAACATGTTTGTAAAGTCCAGTGTTGGGATCCCTTAGCTTAGTGATGGTGGATGTAACATGTGTGTGTGTGTGTGTGTGTGTGTGTGCCAGGTTTTATTACGAAAGCTCGGGGACAAAAAAGATTTACTCAAATCTTATCTGAGCGCGTCTGTTGGAATTTTGGCTAAACTTTTTTACCTCAGAGCATTTCCCCTAGAATTTGCCGTTTTGTGGACTCCTGCAGACTTTGTGTAGTCGGCCATTGGCGGAAAGTTCGTGCTAAACGGATTACAAATCATGTGGTTTTCTTGGCGCATTGCTAGTGACGTTAAAAGCGATTTATCGCTACAGCCGAAGCGCCGGAACATACTTCCCCTCTTTCGCCCCCACCCTGAGCGCTCCACAACAGCGTTTCCCCTAACTCTCCCCTCCCACTCCTTACGTAGGCATCCCCCCCCCCCCCCCCCCCCCAGGCGCAGGACAGGCCAAAAGAACTGCGGTTCTACTGCGGCACAGCAGAATAAACACAACACACACGCCGCGCGCGGTCGGAAGAATTACGACGTGATTTTCCGTGTGACATCTTTCGCGTATTTTCTCTACTCTGAATTATGCATGAGCGGGATATACACAATTCTTTTTCCCCCGTTCACGCCGACCTCATCGCCACACGCGAACTGCCGATAAACTCAACTGCCTTTACACGGCTACAACACACGATTTCGCTTTCTTTTTTTTTCTTTTTTTTTTTTTTTGTTATTGTCACCCATCGACGCGGGATTGTTTCTTCGCTACATTTCTCCGGGGCCACTCGTTCGCTCGTTTCCGCGCGAGCGCTCACTGGCAGGGGTCTTATTAGGACAGCAGCACGCCGTGCACCGTCGATGTCTTCGTCGTGAGCGACGCCTCGGAGGAATAGCTTGTTTGCCCGGCCCGACCGTTCCACAAAGAGGACGCCGCTTCCTTTTATGTCTCATTCTTTCATCCCTTTCTGTTCTCTTTTTTCGCCCCTCTCTTTGTTAGCCTTGTTTCGGCGCAGCACTGCAGCAGTAAGACGTCCGTCGCCTATCTTTTATTTTGCTACCACCCCCTCCACCCCCTCCTGCCGCGTCACCACTCGTACCCCGTTACGGTCCCACTTTCTGAAATTAAATTACTCGTTACTGCCGTGCGCGGGGGAGAAGCAAAAATAAGAAAGAGAAGAACGGCCGCAGGAGAAAAAAAAGGGAGGTACACAGAAAATTTCACAGGCTGCGCGGAATATCTATCAGGGCGGCGCATCGTCGCTGTCAAAGTGAAAGAGGACAATGAAATCCAGTTTTCCAATATTAATTTACTCGCTGACGTCTACTAAATGGGTTCCAGGTTTTTGGGGGCGGGGACGTTTCTCGTTTGTTAGGCTGGCCATATGCGCCGAGCCGAGAGCTGTTTTCTGCTATAAACACGGCCTCGTCATTCGTGCGATGTTAATTTTTCAGAAAGATTTAATTTCGTCGCGTCCCAGCGGATGTCTCGGTAGGGACAATATTAGAGGAAGGAAATATTGACGAAAAATCGTTATCGTCCACCACTCAGCTGTTTAGCATGTTTCGGGTACAGGTAGGTGTCAATAATTGCGTTTGCATCAAACAGTCGAAGTAAATCTCTTTATTTCAGTGAAACTGTCGAAGCTTGTAAGGTTTTTAGACAAATTACACGCTTAGATTTACGGTTTAACCTCATTTAAATAGAACGCAAACGTAAGTGTATAATGAGTTCTACTTCGACATCTGCATGACTGCCCTGGAATTTACATATAAGTGCTGGGCAGAGAGTTCACAGTCTCGAATGAGATAAACAACATCTATATCATACTGTGCGAGCTCTGATTACTCTTATGGTACAAAATGTCGGTGATTGGAATTCCATGGAGCGTTCTCACCGCAATGAAATACGCCTTTGTTTTAGTGATTGTCACACCAAGTCGAGTATCGTGTATGGATGTGTGTGATGTCCTTAGATTAGTTAGGTGTAAGTAGTTCTAAGTTCTAGGGGACTGATGACCTCAGATGTTAAGTCCCATAGTGCTCAGAGCCATTTGAACCAAGTCGAGTATCATATTCATGACACTCTCTGCCCTGTTTCGCCGTAAAACAAAACAAGTTGCTCTTCTTTGTACTTTTTCGATGTACACTGACAATCCTATCTGGTAAGGATCCCATAACACGCAACAGTATTCCAATAGAGGACGGAGAAGCGAAGTGTAGACAATCTCTTTAATGGATATATTGCTTCGTCTAACTTTCCAGTCAATAAAACGGAGTGTCTGGTTCGCCTTGATGTAATACCGACGAAGACTAATATCGCCTGTTGAAAAGGAAATTTGAGAGTTATTAACAGTCAAAAAAGTCACATTCGTATTAACTGACAGAAAGTCATCAAGCGAAAGAGAAGTGATATTTGGGGTTCCCAAGAGAAGTGTTATCTGTCCTCTGCTGTTCCTAATCTATATAAGAGACAATCTGAGCAGCCTTCTTAGACTGTTTGGAGATGATGATGTCATTTACCCTCTAGCAAAGTTATCAGAAGTTCAAAACCTGTTCCAAAATCATTTAGACGAGCTACCAGTATGTTGCGAAAATTGGGAGCTGACTAAATAATAAACAGTGTGAGATCATCCACATGAGATATAAAAGAAATCTGTTGAGTTTCGGTTACATGATAAATCACATAAATCTAAAGGCTGTCAATTAGACTCAGTGCCTATGGATTACAACTACGAACAACTGAAATTGGATCAATCACGTAGATAATGTTGTGTGGAAGGGAACCCAAGGACTGTGTTTTATTGGTAAAACGTTTAGAAAATGCCACAAATCCACATAAGAGACTGCCTTCACTACAATTGTCAGCCCTCTGCTGGAATATAGCTATACGATGTGAAATCATTACCAGATATGATGGCGGAGGACATCGAAAAAAATCGTCCTATGGCGAAACAGGGGCGAGAATCTCATGGATATAATACACGAGATGACGAGGTTATCATTAAAATAAAGACGTTTTTTCTTTTAGCGATATTTCAAACTTCAACTTTCTCCTCCGAATATGAAAATATTTCGTTGACGCCCACCTGCATAGGGTGAAATGATTCTCTTAATAAAACAACTGAGAGCTCCCACGGAGTTGGTTTATACCTCGGAGTTGGTTTATACCTCGCCCTGTTCGAGAGTGGAACGGTAGGGATATGGTGCGAAAGAGGTTTGATGAACCTTCTGCCAAGTACTTAAGTGAGATTTGCTGAGCAACCATGCAAATGTAAACAATCAGAATGTGGTTAGTCTCTGTAGCAGGTTCGTTGCATCTTACAAGTGTTCTGCCAATAAAACGTTACTTCGATTCGCTTTCCCCGAAATATTTTCTGTGTGATGGTTTCGACCCAAGTTGTTAGTAAACGCAATCCCTTGGTATTTAATCGACAACCCTTAAATTGTGATTCATCGTGTAACCAAAATTTAACTGATTTTGATTAGTACTCATGTGCCGGACCTCACACTTTGTCTTGGTTAGGGTCCGTTACCACTTTTCGCATCATACAGCTATCTTGTCTAAATCATTTTTCAACTCGTTTTAATCTCATTACTTTACGAGACAGTAAACGTCTGAGTCTTCTGGAAACTAAAAGGGCTGCTTGGACTGTCCCATAAATCGTTTATAAGGATTAGGAACAGCAGAGAGCCTATAAAACGTCCTTGCGGAACCCCAGATATCACTTCTATTTCATTCGATGACTTCCCTTCAATTTCTAAGAAATGTGAATTTTCTGAATGTGCGTAGCTCTCACATTTTCTTTTTAACAAATCACATTAATCGTTCTCGATAGTATAAGCTACTAATTTTATACGCTGTGCACAATGTGAAATTTTTTTTTATCAGCCTAAATCTTCCCTACACAAAATATGCTGATGGCGCCACTGGAATGATTGTTGTTTTCTTCTATCAACAAGCCTGAAGGGTGGCTTGATACAACTCTATATGTGTTTTGACAGCTATCCTCTTGTCTTCTTTTCTGGGATTATATCAAAAACGTCGAAATGACGGTAGTTTCACAATTATAAATGGGCAGTGTGTCTGGTTTATTAAAATTTGGCTTAAATGATACACAAGTTAATTTTCAATGCAGTATCCACCAACACTGTTTTATGTAACTTAACCGTCACCAAATAGGGCTACAGATTGAATCTCAAAACAATGTGTAAATATTTAATCTCAGCTGGAGTACTTTAATTATACATATATCTAGCTCTGCTCAGACAGATGAAGTGTTAAAGTTAGTTTTATAAAAAAGATGTGGACGCTAGTAAGTTACAGGTTTCTGGTTTGGGTCGGTGATGTTTCAATTCCAGCAGTTAAACTGATCGTTTTAAAAGGGTAATTGTTCCATATTCCACTGATTTAACTGCTTGTGCTATGGGTATACAGCTGCCATAAAATTTTTAAATGACGTGGTTGAAATGGCTCTGAGCACTATGGGACTTAACATCTGAGGTCATCAGTCCGCCAGACTTAGAACTACTTAAACCTAACTAACCTAAGGACATCACACATCCATACCGAGGCAGGATTCGAACCTGCGACCGTAGCAGCAGCGCGGTTCCGGACTGAAGCGCCTAGAACCGTTCGGCCACAGCGGCCGGCTTAAATGACGTGATGTTTGCTTTTTGCTAGAACTGTTTTCTTGCGCTATTGTAAATTAGGCTTTTGTGTCGTTTTTAGGCAACTAAAGACACTTCCTACATCGTATTAAGAGAAGAGAAGCGTTACATAAGCATATGAACATGTACAACTAATTTGCAGTCTGTTAGCATACTTGTCATACTTCAAAGTTTGACGATATATTATGGCTTACAAATAAGCTGGATTGTGCCATCGTAATAGTCAATGGATATTGTCAGTGAAATGAGCAGATTTGTTATTTAATGTGGAGGATAGAGAACAGCGCAAGGTCTATGTACATCATAGAGTAACTTGTCAGCAATACATTATCGAACACGATACGCCGTTTCGTGTAGTGTAATCTTGAGTGGACCATGTGCATTACAAGCACAGTTTATGTCTCTAAAAGTGTGTACTTATAGAATATGAAATACCTAAAACAACCCTTTTGTTTTCGGTTATGGTTTGAGGACGCTGTTAATATCAGTTTGTTCGAGATCGTCCTGTGCTCTACCCTTATTCACCTTATACAGTACGTTCAACCTATACAGTACACTCTTAAAACCATCAGTTTCATCACTGGAATTGAAACATTACTGTCCCACACCAGAAGCGTGTAACTTACTTGCGTCCACCACCTTTTTTATAAAACTAACTTGAACACTTCATCTGTCTGAACAGAGCTAGACACATGTATAATTAAAGTACTCCAATTGAGATTCACCCTATACAGTGCCTCCTCAATCCTGGTGTAAGTAGGCTGTTTATGTGTTCTTATTGGCAACGTTACGTAGCGCTCTGTATGAAAATCACTGGCTGTGCTGTGTGCAGTCTGTGGCTAGTTTGCATTGTTGTCTGCCATTGTAGTGTTGGGCAGCTGGATGTGAACAGCGCGTAGCGTTGCCCAGTTGGAGGTGAGCCGCCAGCAGTGGTGGATGTGGGGAGAGAAATGGCGGAATTTTGCAATTTGTAAGACTGGATGTCATGAACTGCTATATATATTATGACTTTTGATGACTATTAAGGTAAATACATTGTTTGTTCTCTATAAAAATCTTTCATTTGCTAACTATGCCTATCAGTAGTTAGTGCCTTCCGTAGTTTTATTTAGCTGGCAGTAGTGGCGCTCGCTGTATTGCAGTAGTTCGAGTAACCAAGATTTTTGTGAGGTAAGTGATTTGTGAAACGTATAGGTTAATGTTAGTCGGGGCCATTCTTTTGTAGGGATTTTTGAAAGTCAGACTGCGTTGCGCTAAAAATATTGTGTGTCAGTTTAAGCACAGTCATGTATAATTGTTCTAAGGGGACGTTTCATATGTCGACCCTTAGCCTAGGATACCTCACTGGAATCTTCTGATTTTTTTCTTGTAGTTTGTACAATTAGTGCAGCCTTTGTTTATTGCTAGCGCGTAATTGTAGAGAGAATTTCCATTGTAGTTCTAGTTTTTCATTCTTGTACAGTAAAACAGTTGTGGCATGCATGTAGATTTGCACCAAGTATTTCGCAGCTGCGCTTGCAATTAACGAGATATTATTTTCAATGCTATGTTAATGTGTTTTCTTATTTTGCTCTTCAATTTGTGCTTTTCTGTGTTGTCGTGTGAAATATTGTGACAATAATGGCGTGTGAAAAACGTAATACTAGGCTCCAAAGTAAACTGAGAAATGACAGTGAAGACGAAAGCAGTGTGTTAGCGCCACATTGTAATGAATTAAGTAATGTTCAAAGTAGTAATTTGGTAATTGTGCGTAGGGAAATGGAGCGGGCTGCAAATAATGGTGTAGGCAGTGAAACAATTAGTGAACAGGGAAGCATTATCGATCGATCGGTCGGCAACAGCTTGCCTCAGGAATCCGAAGTAACAGGACACAATCCTGCAAATACTGTAGATTCAGGTTTTGCGTCCTCACCGTTTTCTCAAATAAGTCAAAACACATTTCCTGCTTTTGAAAATGCGAATATTGCCGGTTCAAATGCACTGCCGAATAACACTGAGGAACATGTTTCAGACACCAGTGCATTGTTATTACAATTAATGCAACAAATGGGACAAAAGCTTCAAAAGTTAGACACAATGGAACAAAATCTTCAAACGTTAGACACAATGGAACAACACCAGAGACAAACACAGCAACAGCTAGACACAATCGAACAAAATCTTCAAAAGTTAGACACAATGGAACAAAATCAGATACAAACACAGCAAAAGCTTCAAAAGTTAGACACAATGGAACAAAATCTTCGGAAGTTAGACACCACGCTTGAACAAACACGTGAAGATTTAACTACTGAGTTACATAACATTGAATCGAAATGTCAAAAAGTCTGTAATGACGTAAAAGCACAAATTTGTGAGCATTTTCAACCTATTTTTTCGCGGCATGAAAATGCATTACAGAATCACGAAGCAGCCATAAAAGAACTGCAAACTATTGTACATGAAAATCATGAGACATTGCAAGCTAAAATTGACTCAGTTGCATCTACCGATTTGGTTACGCAACTTGCAAAAACTCGGGAAAACTTAAAGGACACAGTAGATACTCTGAAAATTGGTTCAGAAAGACACATGGAGGAAATTAGTTCATTATCAGAGAAAGTAGTTGAACTTTCGGATCAGCTAAATAATTTATCTACGAAGGTAGGTGATAATCTGAATGACACAAAACCGGTAGTCTTTAATGACACAGAAGAGTGCGAACAAATTAGGAAATTCGAACAAAATCAGAATCAAATTAATACGCAACACCAAAGAGAATCCGGAAAGTACAAGATCAGCTGACACAGGTAATACAAGAATTACGTATTTCAGAGGACACTTGCCCCCCAATACGGAAAGAGGGACATAGAAATACGGAACAGCCACAAAATAATAACACAGCGCATTTCGGAAATTATGAAAGAAATTGGCAAGGTGCACCGAATTTTGAAATGGAACCGCCGAAACGACGTAACAATGACCGATATGCGACTCGCCGACATGATGACTTTGACTGTAAGCTGTTCATTACTACACGTAAATTTAAAACATTTAAGAATTCGGACAACGACATTCATCCACAAGCGTGGCTCCACCAATTATCTCATTGTTTTCCTTCCAACTGGTCACTAGAGCACAGATTAGAATTTATGTGCGGCTATTTAGAGAATGAACCAGCTGTAAGAATGCGATCGGTCATTCACGATTGTCACAGTGAAGGAGAATTCTACCATGCCTTCCGCTCAGCATATTGGACTCAAACTACACAAGTCAGAGTAAAACATAGCATCATAATGATGAAACATTTCGAACAATCTGAATTTTCCAGTCTTGTGAAATATTTTGAAAACATGTTGCACAAGAATCAGTACCTGTCAAACCCATACAGCCCCTCATAACTCGTCCGCATTTGCTTAATCAAATTACCTGAACGTTTACGACATACACTCCTGGAAATTGAAATAAGAACACCGTGAATTCATTGTCCCAGGAAGGGGAAACTTTATTGACACATTCCTGGGGTCAGATACATCCCATGATCACACTGACAGAACCACAGGCACATAGACACAGGCAACAGAGCATGCACAATGTCGGCACTAGTACAGTGTATATCCACCTTTCGCAGCAATGCAGGCTGCTATTCTCCCATGGAGACGATCGTAGAGATGCTGGATGTAGTCCTGTGGAACGGCTTGCCATGCCATTTCCACCTGGCGCCTCAGTTGGACCAGCGTTCGTGCTGGACGTGCAGACCGCGTGAGACGACGCTTCATCCAGTCCCAAACATGCTCAATGGGGGACAGATCCGGAGATCTTGCTGGCCAGGGTAGTTGACTTACACCTTCTAGAGCACGTTGGGTGGCACGGGATACATGCGGACGTGCATTGTCCTGTTGGAACAGCAAGTTCCCTTGCCGGTCTAGGAATGGTAGAACGATGGGTTCGATGACGGTTTGGATGTACCGTGCACTATTCAGTGTCCCCTCGACGATCGCCAGTGGTGTACGGCCAGTGTAGGAGATCGCTCCCCACACCATGATGCCGGGTGTTGGCCCTGTGTGCCTCGGTCACATGCAGTCCTGATTGTGGCGCTCACCTGCACGGCGCCAAACACGCATACGACCATCATTGGCACCAAGGCAGAAGCGACTCTCATCGCTGAAGACGACACGTCTCCATTCGTCCCTCCATTCACGCCTGTCACGACACCACTGGAGGCGGGCTGCACGATGTTGGGGCGTGAGCGGAAGACGTCCTAACGGTGTGCGGGACCGTAGCCCAGCTTCATGGAGACGGTTGCGAATGGTCCTCGCCGATACCCCAGGAGCAACAGTGTCCCTAATTTGCTGGGAAGTGGCGGTGCGGTCCCCTACGGCACTGCGTAGGATCCTACGGTCTTGGCGTGCATCCGTGCGTCGCTGCGGTCCGGTCCCAGGTCGACGGGCACGTGCACCTTCCGCCGACCACTGGCGACAACATCGATGTACTGTGGAGACCTCACGCCCCACGTGTTGAGCAATTCGGCGGTACGTCCACCCGGCCTCCCACATGCCCACTATACGCCCTCGCTCAAAGTCCGTCAACTGCACATACGGTTCACGTCCACGCTGTCGCGGCATGCTACCAGTGTTAAAGACTGCGATGGAGCTCCGTATGCCACGGCAAACTGGCTGACACTGACGGCGGCGGTGCACAAATGCTGTGCAGCTAGCGCCATTCGACGGCCAACACCGCGGTTCCTGGTGTGTCCGCTGTGCCGTGCGTGTGATCATTGCTTGTACAGCCCTCTCGCAGTGTCCGGAGCAAGTATGGTGGGTCTGACACACCGGTGTCAATGTGTTCTTTTTTCCATTTCCAGGAGTGTATTATTTTGGCAGGACGTTGCAAAGACGACATTGAAGCTTTTCAGGGACTGTTACAAGATCTGGAAATTGACACTGACAACTGAAAACAGGAACACAACAATTACAGGTCACATCCGTCGCAATTCCGCGATGAAAGAAATAATAACTGGACACGACAAGGCTATTCTCACAACACAAATCGTGACCAAAACAGGCACCACCCGTATGACAACCGTTGGCAGAGTAGTAATAATTACAGGGAAAGATCGCCTCTCCGCGGTAATGACTATCACAGAGACAATCAGAGAAATAGACAATATGGGAACCAAAATAATTACTATCAAGGGAGACAGAATAACTTCAGACGCAACGGTCCAGCGCGCAGTTACGATTCAGGGAGAAATTCTCCACCATGTGACCGACAAGAAAGAAACTATGGAATCTACCGACATGACGACAGTCGATATAATCGTAACGACAGACCTGAATTTCATCAGAACTGGTGAGTTTCAAACAGGGCAGGGCCCTCTTGGCAAGGTGAATTTGTAGAAGTTAGGTCTCCTAATTCTAATAACGACGCGCGCCAACAAAGAGGCAGACAATGACTCGCACTGCAGGCAGCCACGTGCGCCGGCTGGCTCAGAGAAAAATAACATACACGCTAACCTTGAGAAAAATTTTAGCATTCCTTACCGACGTATACAACATGATAATTGCTTTTCAGTTGAAACTCTGCGTACTAGGAAGAGTAAAGGTTTACAACACATTTCACATGTGAAACCATTTATTGAAAGATAATCTGCTTTTTAACTTTGTCTTTGCCATAAAACTTTTCACTTCACATTTCTAGTATGCATTGTCAGACTTAGAAACTGTTACCATGCAACAATGTTTGAAGTTAAATATCCAATCAAGAACCAAGAGAACTTATTTAAACAGAAATTACGAATGCATTGTTATAGTGAACAGATGTCACAGTGTTATTGTGTGTGTACATTCTTGCTTGTTAGTTGCACGATTACGTAATGACTATAAGGCTTACATACTTAGAAAATATACTGGTACTGCTAATGAGATTTTAATGCAACATTTTGGTTTACTTGAAAATACATTCTGGATTTAAAGTACTTTCAGTGAGATACCAGATGACACAGTGGTTAGTTTATGTGACAGCTACACGATTTTATCATGACGCTACTAATGAGTGACAATATACAATGTTGCTTCTGCAGTGTTTCTGTTTTATATATGCACAGTTTTTCTCTATTATTCCGGAAAGTAATACATGTTTTAGTAGTAACTTTTGTGGTATAGCTACAATGAGACTGCCTTTTCTGTAGCACAACAATACGTTACAGCACAATACTTTCATCATCACGGCAATAAGCTTAATAACTAAGATATCCATACGCAAAGCATTTCACTTTCGTTTATGATGAGGTAAGTACATTGACTTCAGCAGAACTTTGCTTACAGAGGACGATAACTACGACACTTCCACAGAATTATCTTACAGCAAGACGTACATTTAGCGCTACAGGACACGCATTTGAGAGATTAATTTTGTACTTAAGCCATTTATTTTTCAAGATTTTTGAATTACAAAGAAAGTTTTCCATGATACATTTCATTCCATTGCTGTAATCTGTAACACCTGAGGGTATAATTACATTAATCCTCAGGGGGGTACACGCTTACTTTGTGTACCCTGTGTTTGGCAAGCACAAGGAGCTCTAGCTAATATGGTATATGCTTATACAACTTTACACAACGGTACCATATTGCTGTAACACAGATTTACACAGCTATCTGATCATTTAACTGGGCGAGACAAACATTTATTTTACTACATCAGTGACAGATGTTTACGTAATTACACAGTTGAATAACTTCACACTTATGAAACTGTATTTTGTCTGTACTTTGTGAACTGTTCATATTTTTTCGGAACCATTGTGATACTATGAGCGCTTTGAATGATGTATTTGGTACGGGATCATGATTTTTAAAGTACGTTTGAGGTGGATGACACTACTGAAATGAGCAGAGAATTCTTTTTAGGTTTTGAAATTATTGCAGAAAGCTACGACGATTTTGAGGTTTGACTGAGGTGTTATGATGTTATTATTACGACGACAATGTGTATTATGCTGTTGAGGTATGTTTATGATCAATAAGCTGATGTTATATGAGGAATTTGATTATGCTATGTATTCATTATGATGAAATATTGAAGACATGTTGATGAGTATGAATATGTACATGTGTGATAAGGTAAGGAATAAGGAGTAGTGGTTAGGGACTCTGACTTGTGAAAAAGGATGTTGGAAACCAAGAATCATACTTTAAGAGTTATGAAATGTGTGTAAATGCGTGAATGTATCACAATGCAGGCGAAAATTTTTTGTACACTGTTATATTCACAGGATTTTGTTTCTACACATTTGCAACGCAAATTCTCGACCTGTGAAATTTTTAATATGAGACTGTCACTGTAGTGCAAACTGGTGTTGTAAATATTTCGGGAAGAAAGTTAAGTGCCCTTCACGTAATGCGTTGTGGGCACCCAGCTGCGCGACAGTCGCCTGGAAAAAAAGCCATTAGTGTGTGCCTTTCAGATGCACAGGTGGAGAAAAAAAAAGGAGGCCATTATCCTCGCTATTGACATTCCTTTGTAGAAAGCATCGCAAATACGACACGCTCAAACTTGAAAACATATAATTACACTGTGGAGCTCTTAATTTGTGATATTTACTAAAATGCCTAATGAAATGATGAGAAAAATTTTACATCTGTTGTCTTTCTAGTTGAGAGGTTTGCTCATTTTGTTTAATATCTAGTTCCTAGCTGCACTGCAGCATTGGTTAAAATAGAATTTTATAGATGTACTAATATAAATATTTTCTGTCTACAGATCCAGTAAATACTAATTTTGTAATACACTTCCCAAGAAAATGAGGGAGCGCAAACACATTTCCCTTCACGGGAACTGCATACATAATTTTCTTTTCAAGTACTTGGTAATTTATTTCATAGAAGAAGTTTTTTTGGTGCACCACTTTAATTACATAGACATTAAGATGTGAATATACATTTCCCTTGTCTGCATTGTTGTCTTTAGTGTAATATTTTTTTCTGCTTGAGGTATGTCATGTTTAGTTATTGCATTTGCTGCTGCTGTTTGCCAGGCATAGTGCTACTAAATTTCACTTTACATTACTCTGTTAAGCCAGTTTTACTACTGATTTATTTTTCTTGTTGCTGCACATTGGCTCATATTTGATGTAATGTTGCATTTGCTTGGTAATTTAGGTTTACTGTAGCTTGCTTTGACGATTTCCATTTTTTCCATTGCTGTTTGTATTAATTGTTTTGTGCTGCTGCATTGCCTCATCCCTTAGTTTAGCATCTGAGCTCAGTAGATTTAAGTTAGCTTAAGAGGGGGTAGACTATATAAGAGAATGACTTATGATGAAATGGAAGAAATGCATTGAGAAGCTATAAGAAAATGGTTTGGCCAAAAAAGTAGGGTACAGTGGAGAAAAACTATTTTTGAAAGAGGATGTGAACAGAATACAGAAAGCATGCTTGGATAGGATTTTTTTGGTGGAAACTAATGTTGAAACAAGAGGAAAGATCTACAGAATGAAGTTTTGGGTTGGACTACTGTACCAAATGTTACACTGAGAACAAACCCTGTCCTTTCCTTTTGTGTTATCCCACTATGTGTTTGTGTGCCCTTGTGTATTTGTTTTCTTCCTGTCTCTGTGTACTGTTTCATAGAATTTTTTCTCTTCTAATATTAAGCTACATTCACTATGATGAGGAATACTGTTATCCTCAAATATAATTTGCATTAATAATGTTATTTACTTCTTAAAGATGTTTGGACATTATTTATTCTGTTTTGTTTTAATGCTCATGTGTGAAGATGATGTTTCAAAAGTTATTCTGATCTTTTATGTATTTACTTGTGTCAGATTTCTTGTAAGACTAATGTATATGTTAGTTCGATTCCTTTTTAAAGCCCGTATTACTGCAAATGTTATCTGTATTGTTATGTTCTTTAATGGTATATTTTGTACCTTTCTTATTGTATTCTTATGTTATAAAGTTGTAATTGATACCAGTTCATCAAATTAAGTAACTTGTAAGTTACATTTCACTGCAAACGTTTCTGTTGGTCATAGTATATGGACAATATGTGAGAAGTTGGGACTGTTAGTGTTTGCACGTGTGTTAATAATTCAGCAAGGGACTGGATAACAGCATTGCTGGTTCTAAGGACAATTCCAAAAACTTTGTGAGTGCACAAGTGGTGGTTTATGGACTTGCTATATTCTCCGCAAGACTCTTCGATGGTGATTGTGCACCTGCGCAGTCGCAACAGATGGCTGTTGGCCGTCTCTACAACGTCTACAGTGGGTCTGCACCTTTGATGACCCACCAATACCATTATTTCTACAAGGACTGCACTGGGTCTGCACCTCTGGTGGCCACCAACACCACAATCTCTACCAGGACTACAGTGGGTCTGCTCTGTGATGACCTACCTACCAATATTCTTCAAAACTTCGGCTGACTCTGTTGTGGGTTTGCTCTCTTGTGGACTATTACCTGTCTGCATGTCAAGAGTCAGCACTGTCTTTCCGTTGGAAGGACAACACTACTTCTTCAAGACTGCATGGAAATCCACTACTTCCGTGTGCATTTTCTTTTACTGCTCAGACTTTGAAAAAAAAAAAAAACACTGCAATTTTACTGTGATGAATGATCAGGACTGTCTTTATGGACTGTGAGAAAATTTTAGCTGTTGACCAACATTGTATCAATAAGTGTGTGCATTTGATATCTTTGTTATTGTAATTATGAAAAATTTTATCAAATCATTATTGGCCACTGCCCAAAACAATTTGTAAAATTTTTTGTGGGGAGCATGGGGGCTATGTAAGTAGGCTGTTTATGTTTTCTTATAGGCAACGTTACGTAGCGCTCTGTATGAAAATCACTGACTGAGCTGTGTGCAGTCTGTGGCTAGTTTGCATTGTTGTCTGCCATTGTAGTGTTGGGCAGCTGGATGTGAACAGCGCGTAGCGTTGCGCAGTTGGAGGTGAGCCGCCAGCAGCGGTGGATGTGGGGAGAGAAATGGCGGAATTTTGAAATTTATAAGACTGGATGTCATGAACTGCTATATATATTATGACTTTTGATGACTATTAAGGTAAATACATTGTTAGTTCTCTATAAAAATCTTTCATTTTTCTAACTATGCCTATCAGTAGTTAGTGCCTTCCGTAGTTTGAATCTTTTATTTAGCTGGCAGTAGTGGCGCTCGCTGTATTGCAGTAGTTCGAGTAACCAAGATTTTTGTGAGGTAAGTGATTTGTGAAACGTATATGTTAATGTTAGTCAGGGCCATTCTTTTGTAGGGATTTTTGAAAGTCAGATTGCGTTGCGCTAAAAATATTGTGTGTCAGTTTAAGCACAGTCATGTATAATTGTTCTAAGGGGACGTTTCATACTGCTAGTGGTACCATTTAAACTACGCAGATGTGCGGTAAATGAGGATTAGCATTTCTCTCTCATGTTTGTGAGCTATCTGAATGTGCCTCATGTTGACTGATTCCAGTCTGCTTGTAAATAACAAATATACTCATTCCATTGGCAACAGCCATTGCCAATAATCATCAAAAATGACGCAGTCCTACAAGAATGTTGTTTTTAAGCTACTACATTGCCGTAATATGATATAAAATCTCTTATGTATGTGAATGTTAACAGACTGCTAATTTGTGTACATACTGTCAGTATCATATTATGTTTTTTTCTTAATACGTTGTGGTTATGCCTTTGTAGATGCTTGGAAATGCCCCAAGAGCCCTAATTGCTGTAGCGCAACAAGAGAGTTACAGCTAAAAACGAACAAGGCGTTATTTAAAAAAAAATGAATAATTTTAGCTGGTTTACGTCCCCCCTGGGATATGAGGAAGTCACACTCTTAATTTCAGCATAACTGCTGCGTATAACATCGTAACAATACCTCGTATCTAGACTGGTCCTGTGATTCTTTCTTCCAGCAACCTTTTGGGCAGATTTTTCACCAACGGCTCACGCCGTAATAAGTACGTAACCATTTTACAACTACGTTTCATTATGTTCTTTCGGGGAAGATCAGTTTGGATTCTGTAGAAATGTTGGAACACGTGAGGCAATACTGACCTTACGCCTTATCTTAGAAGAAAGATTAAGGAAAGGCAAACCTACGTTCCTAGCATTTGTAGGCTTAGAGAAAGCTTATGTTAATGTTGACTGGAATACTCTCTTTCAAATTCTAAAGGTGGAAGGGGTAAAATACAGGGAGCGAAAGGCTATTTACAATTTGTACAGCAACCAGATAGCAGTTATAAGAATCGAGGGGCATGAAAATGAAGCAGTGGTTGGGAATGGAGTGAGAAAGCGTTGTAGCCTCTCCCCAATGTTATTCAATCTGTGTATTGAGCAAGCAGTAAAGGAAACAAAAGAAAAATTCGGAGTAGGTATTAAAATCCATGGAGAAGAAATAAAAACCTTGAGGTTCCCCAATGACATTGTAATTCTATCAGAGACAGCAAACGACTTGGAAGAGCAGTTGAACGGAATGGACAGTGTCTTGGAACAAGGATATAAGATGAACATCAACAAAAGCAACACGAGGGTAATGGAATGTAGTCGAATTAAGTCTGGTGATGCTGAGGGAATTAGATTAGGAAATGAGCAGTAAAGGAGTTTTGCTATTTGGGGAGCAAAATATCTGATGATGGTCGAAGTAGAGAGGATATAAAATGTAGACTGGCCATGGCAAGGAAAGCGTTTCTGAAGAAGAGGAATTTGGTAACATCAAGTATAGATTTAAGTGTCAGGAAGTCGTTTCTGAAAGTATTTGTATGGAGTGTAGCCATGTATGGAAGTGAAACATGGATGATAACTAGTTTGGACAAGAAGAGAATAGAAGCTTTCGAAATGTGATGCTACAGAAGAATGCTGGAGATTAGATGGGTAGATCACGTAACTAATGAGGAGGTATTGAACAGAATAGGGGAGAAGAGGAGTCTGTGGCACAACTTGACAAGAAGAAGGGACCGGTTGGTAGGGCATGTTATGAGGCATCGAGGGATCACAAATTTAGCATTGGAGGGCAGCGTGGAGGGTAAAAATCGTTGAGGGAGAACAAGAGATGAATACACTAAGCAGATTCAGAAGGATGTAGGTTGTAGTAAGTACTGGGAGATGAAGAAGCTTGCACAGGATAGAGTAGCATGGAGAGCTGCATCAAACCAGTCTCAGGACTGAAGACCACTACAACATCATACATTTCTTTTCTCCGTTCACTGGTCGCAGGATGTCTTAATCCCTTACTCGATCAAACCCTCTGATATTCAACAGACTCTTTTTTTCACTACATTTCTTCTCCTTTTTCTAGCGCCTGAGCGTCCCGATTGTTGGTGACCATCATAGTTGAGTCACTTTGGCTTGCTCCAAAAAGTCCCTCGCTCGCGTGCGGTTTATTTGTCATTAATTGGCCGTGGTACTGTAGTTTTCTGCATTTTACCATGTTTAGCACTCCTTAACCTCATTTGGTGCAGATTTACATTGTTAGTCATTTTATCTGCCCTTGGCGCTCTTATCCTGTACAGCCACATCTGAAATACCTCACGTCGTTTGCCCGTCGTCTCAAACTGCAGATTTCACAAGGGGAGAGTCTGATATGCGGATCACTGATTTTGATCAAGTTTTGCAAGGACGTTCTATATTGAAAATAGAGAGACCGCTGTTCATTTTTTTCATAGACAGTGCTTACTTGGTGAAAGCTGACGACAGAAAATCGTATTTTCAATGCTACACACCGGCAGATGGTCTAAAAACAAACGTTTTTTATCAGTATAACACGGGGACCAAAGCTAATAATAGGCTGTCAAATTAAATACCTTTCAGCCGTCTAGTTTGCAAACCTATTTTATGTGGCTGCCAGTTTCGGCGATTTACTACGCCATCTTCAGGCCCCTGACCGGCGCGTAAGAAGATTCCACCTCAGTTATAATCAAAACAGAGACCAGAAATACTAGTGTCAGTAGATTTCTGCTTGCTGTAGTGATCACATTAACTATCATCTGCCGTGTGTTCTACCAGAAACCTACTAATAGCAGCATTGCTGGCCTCTGTTTTGATCAGAACTCAGGTGGAATCTTCCTACACGTCGGTCAGGGGCCTGAAGATGGCGCAGTAAATCGCCGAAACTGGTGGCCAAATAAAATAAGTTTGGAAACCGGACGGCTAAAATGTGTTTGCCGGCCGAATTGGCCGTGCGGTTAAAGGCGCTGCAGTCTGGAACCGCAAGACCGCTACGGTCGCAGGTTCGAATCCTGCCTCGGGCATGGATGTTTGTGATGTCCTTAGGTTAGTTAGGTTTAACTAGTTCTAAGTTCTATGGGACTAATGACCTCATCAGTTGAGTCCCATAGTGCTCAGAGCCATTTGAACCATTTGAAAATGTGTTTAATTTGACATCCTGTATCGAACAGCCGAGTCCCGCAACCATCTCTGAAAAGATGGACACACAGAAAGTTAATAATGTTCGGTTTGTTAACAATTTTGTGTTTTCGTGCTCTAGCCTGGGTAACCGTCATTTTACACTTCTAGCAGAGTGCGGTTGGCAGTCGAGCCGTCAAGGCATTAGATTTCCAAACCCTTGGTCCCTGTTCGATTCTTGGTCGTGGGCGCTTTTCAATCGATATTTTTCGGTGTATATTATATTATTCTGATAAGTGAAGTATTTCTCTTTGTCTTTTTTTTAAATAAAGCCTGTGATGTGTTGACAGTTATTTTGTCGTGATACATGACGCGCTGTGACATGCCTTTTGAAGATGAAAATGCTCGACAGGCATACTCCGAAATGTACCTCTCCTTATGAGCCATATGACGTTTACTTTTTGCGACAGGTGAATCGTTACGGCGCACAACTTCAGAATCATGCAACATCGCAACAGAGCAGAGAATTACAAGACTGGGCGGAAGCTATCAAGTTTATCCGTTGGTTCATAACCAGCTGTCCGCGCCCGTCTTTCAAGATTCGCTTTTACACGCTTGCTACGCATCCAAACTGATATCTGACTGTCTTTAGCAACGTGAATCAGATATGTAGTCCACGAGCAATGTGCCGGAAAACGTGTCAGTGCAGTGAGATTTCGTTCGTGTCTAGTGCACGCTGCGAAAAATATTTATATTCCGCCTGTTTTGATGATAAGTTTAACCCCGCTGATTCCGAGAACGCTCACGAATAGATGATCAGTTAACAAAAGCGATAATAAACTTTAGATTCCGAGAACGCTCACGAATAGACGATTAGTTAACAGAAGCAATAACATACTTTAGGTGTATTTTTATACCTCGTATCACGATGTATAGTACATTACTAATTACTCCTCTCGATGTTTCACTTCAAAAGAAAGCAAAGGAAAGTATCCATCAGAATATTATCAGCTTAAAAAAAAATTAAATGGAAAAAATGGCGATCACCGAGAATCGAACGCGGACCAGCAGCTTGGTGGTTGACTGCCTTGACCGCTCGCTCGCCATCTTCGTTCTGCTAGTAGGTAGACTGACCGATAGCCAATCTGCATCATGAAAACACAACAACGTCAATAACTCGAACATTATTAACTTTGAAACCTAGATTATATTAATAAAAGTGTTTGTTTTTAGCCGATCTTTCGATGTATAACATTGAAAATACGATTTTCCATTATCAGCTGTGAGATCGATATTTTTAAAACTTGGGAGTGTCTACGAAACAGAGGAAAAACGTGTGTCCTTATTTTCAATATAGAACGTTCTTGCAAAACTTGATCAAAATGTGTAACCCATATGTGAGACCCTTCCCTTGTCAGGCCATAAAAAAGGATGGGAAATTTGAGGCAAAGCAGAAATCTTAATAGTTTTGTCCAATGAGAGGCGGTAGCCCTCGAACACTTCATTCATTTTATAAAACCCAGGTCTCGCTTTCTCAATACAGACCATATTTTTTCGGAGCTAATCCGCTGCTTAATTCCTGCATATGTATATTTGTTTGTTTGTTCAGTTTTTTCACCATTAATGTTTGAATGATAATGTGGTGCTTGCTGATGACCATTAATTTCGTTTTAGTTACGTTGATTTCAATGCCACATCACTCACGTCTTTCGGTGATTCCGGGTACGAGATGTTGAAGACTTTTTAAGCGATCAGCAAATATTACGGTACCATCAGCGTAGTGTATATTGTTCAGTTTCTCTCCATTCAAGACGATTCCTACTCAGACATTTTCAAGAGCATTTTCTGAATAAAGATAAAATATCAGTACCGACAAAACGCAGCCTTGTCTCACTCCTAGGCATATCTTTAAATGTGTCAGTTTACTCATTTTCTACTTTCGCAGCAGCTTATTGGTTCTTATACAGATTAACTAGCTGACAAGCCTGACACTGCCCGAGTATTCATTCTGCCAATTTTCTATTATAATCGAAAATAAAAGAAATAATCTGATTGCCGTGATGTATCGAAAAAATTTCATTTCTATGTATTCATGAAAACACTTTTGAAATTATGAAACAGCGGTACAAAGAAATATGTGTGATTTACAAATGTATAAGTACAGTATCCAAATTAAGGCCGTTTCTGTACGCTGGATGCAGCGACTCTGCGTGTCTACAACGCTACAACGCGATTTTGTGAAAATCTCCATGCCAACGCCTCTTCATAGTTCTATATACGGCTGTCGTTTTCGCAGTTGAAAGCTGTCAAAAGCGCTACTAAAGAATAACTGTGTTAAAACTTCATGCATGATACGGCATCTTTACACATGTCACAGTGTTTATGACGTCATAAATCTTGAACTACGTGTCGTACAATGATATATTTATGGAGGTACATTCAGCGGCATGCGTGGATGCTGTCAGCGACGTATGTTACGAATAAAGTTAGTGGAAAAGAAGTAATAAATTCAAAAGTCACGAAAAATTCGGCAGTTTTCCACGCATGTCCGTGTTTATGGCATCATATCCCCTGAAATAAATGAGGTACTGTGATATACTTTTGTAGGTACATTTAGCGCCACATGTAGATACTACCTGCGAATTTTATTGCGAATACCGTTACTAGCACCGAAGTAATGCCTTTAAACGTTATGCATGATGCGACATTGTTTATGACGTCATATCTCCTAAACTGTGATAGGCACGTGGTTTTTACCCCTGCAGCGATTGCTGCCTGACAGAACGGGATATGTGTACCGAGTTTGGTTGAAACCAGTCTAGTCTTTTAGGAGGAGATGTGGAAAATACATACATACACTCACATATACACACACACACATCCATTTTTTTAATATGTATGGGTTACGATCCAGAGGTCTTTGTCGTCGATCACATTGTTTTTTTAGCAGTTCGGCCAGCTTGTGATGCAGTACTCTATCAAAATCCTTTTCATAATAAATAAAACAGTCACAGACGTTACAGTTCGTGTCTCTACACCCCTGCAGTAATGAGTGAATGCACTGCAGAGCCGCTGGAGTACCGACAGTTTTTCTGAAGCCAAACTGTGTCGGTGCTAACTGGTGCCATTTTTTCTTCATAAACTTTATAGATTCTTCTGTGAATAAGTTTTGGATATACACTCACGTTCAGGAAAAACAAAATGGTTCAAATAGCTCTGAGCACTATGGGACTTGACTTCTGAAGTCATCAGTCCCCTAGAACTTAGAACTAGTTAAACCTAACTAACCTAAGGACATCACACACATCCATGCCCGAGGCAGGATTCGAACCTGCGACCGTAGTGGTCGCGCGGCTCCAGACTGTAGCGCTTAGAACCGCTGGGCCACCCCGGCCGGCCAGTAAAAACAGAACACCTTGAACGAGTAGGTATAGGACATTCGTATTCACATGACATGTTCATTAGTATGTTCTGCAGAAATGATTACTATTTGAGCCAAGTCTGCCCGTGGGTTCAGAGTCAACACTGCTGTCGCGGCTCAACACCACCTACTTCTGAAATGTGCGTGCAGCTCTCGTTGTCGCTATAAACCGATGGTAATGGATCAGTTCGACTTGAGCAGACGTGCAGGATGCCTCGTAGACGTATGCACGAACCGTACCTTCAAATCAGTGAGTTTGAAAGAGGGCGCTTTATTGGCATGAGAGAAGGTATGCATCCAACCGGGAAACAGCTGCTCGTATGGGACGAAGTGTTTCGGCAGTGCAACGGGTGTGTACAGAATGGTTCACGGAAGGCCGTAGAACACGACGAGATGGGCCAGGACGCACCACCCAGACCACTCCCCAAGAAGATAGACACCTCATCCGAATGGCATTGCAAGACAGATCTGTGTCTTCCTCGATTCTGGCGCAACAGTGGAACTGTGCAACACATCGTTCGGTATTAGGGGTGACAGTCCATAGTTGGTTTTTACGGGATGGGTTACGTACGCGTCGCCCACTTCTCCGCTTACCTTTGGCGAATGTGTGGAAACATGCTAGACTGCCATGGTGAGTGGAACGACGTCACTGGGGACAAGAATGACATCAGATAGTATTTTTGGACGAATCCAGATTCCGTGTGTTTGAAAATGGTGGCCGCATTTTGGTTCGCCACAGACAGGGGGAGCGACGTAACAGCGACTGTACGAGGTGCATTCAAGTTCTAAGGACTCCGATTTTTTTTTCTCCAGACTGGAAAGAGATAGAAACATGCGCATTGTTTTAAAATGAGGCCGCGTTCATTGTCAATACGTCCCAGAGATGGCAGCACCGCATGGCAGATGGAATTTTACCGTCAGCGGCGAGAATGAGAACTGTTTTAAATACATAAAATGGCGACGTTTTCCTTACTTGAATAGCGTGCAATCATTCGTTTTCTGAATTTGCGTGGTGTGAAACAAATTGAAATTCATCGACAGCTGAAGGAGACATGTGGTGATGGAGTTATGGATGTGTCGAAAGTGCGTTCGTGGGTGCGACAGTTTAATGAAGTGACAACAAACCAAAACAACCTCGGGGTCGCACAAGCCAGTCTGACGACATGATCGAGAATTGTTTTGGGGGATCGCCGAATGACTGTTGAACAGATCGCCTCCAGAGTTGGCATTTCTGTGGGTTCTGTGCACACACTCCTGCATGACGACCTGAAAATGCGAAAAGTGTCATCCAGGTGGGTGCCACGAATGCTGACGGACGACCACATGGCTGCCCGTGTGGCATGTTGCCAAGCAATGTTGACGCGCAACGACAGCATGAATGGGGCTTTCTTTTCGTCGGTTGTGACAATGGATGAGATGTGGATGCCATTTTTCAATCCAGAAACAAAGCGCCAATCAGCTCAATGGAAGCACACAGATTCACCGCCACCAAAAAAATTTCGGGTAACCACCAGTGCTGAAAAAATGGTGTCCATGTTCTGGGACAGCGAGGGCGTAATCCTTACCCATTGCGTTCCAAAGGGCACTATGGTAACAGGTGCATCCTACGAAAATGTTTTGAAGACCAAATTCCTTCCTGCACTGCAACAAAAACGTCCAGGAAGGGCTGCGCGTGTGCTGTTTCACCAAGACAACGCACCCGCACATCGAGCTAACGTTTCACAATAGTTTCTTCGTGACAACAACTTTGAAGTGATTTCTCTTGCTCCCTACTCACCTGACCTGGCTCCTAGTGACTTTTGGCTTTTTCCAACAATGAAAGACACTCTCCGTGGCCGCACATTCACCAGCCGTGCTGCTATTGCCTCAGCGATTTTCCAGTGGTAAAAACAGACTCCTAAAGAAGCCTTCGCCGCTGCCATGGAATCATGACGTCAGCGTTGTGAACAATGTGTATGTCTGCAGGGCGATTACGTCGAGAAGTAACGCCAGTTTCATCGATTTCGGGTGAGTAGTTAATTAGAAAAAAAATCGGAGGCCTTAGAACTTGAATGCACCTCGTATTCGCTCAAGACATACAGCGCCAACTCAAGGCGATATTGTGTACAACCTCAGATCACAGTTGGTGCATGTCTAGAGAACTGCGACCAGTGTGACCTACGTTAGTGACATCCTGCAACGCGTAGACATACCCTTTCTGTACAATACCCCAGACGCCATTTTTCAGCAAGACAATGCACGACCACATCTTGATGCGTGAACACGTGCCGTCTTTGTGCCACAGGATGTCAGCCTTTTGCCCTGGCCTGCCAGATCACCGTACTTGCAGCCAATAGAAAATGTGTGGGATGTGGTGAAACGTCGGGTACAGTGCTGTGACCCAGTGCCAGCCACCACAGATGAACTTTGGAACCAGGTGGATGCAACATGGTTGGCTATACCAAAGGACGCCTTTTGCGCCTTATACACTTTGATGCCGTCCTGCAGGGAACAGGTTATCAGGGCCCATTGGCGGACCCTGTGTCTACTAGGCAACAGGACACATGGTGAACCTGGCTGACTGAAGTGCAAATCATTTCTGGAGAACATACTAATGTACATATCCTGTGAATATGAACGTCTTATCTCTAGTCGTTCAAGGTGTTCTGTTTCCTTCTGAACGTGAGTGTATTTTCAGGAACTGTTTCATAAAACTTACTGTCCTGAAACTCTCACTTTTCTAGCTTCTCAAATGGTAAACTTACGGGATCACATTCTTATGCGTCTGTCCGTCAATCTTTATGTACGACTGTTCGAAACACATTTTCTCAAGAACGGGTAGCCGTATCAAATTGGAATTTATGTCACATGTTAATGTCTACAATTCCTTCATCATCATCATCATCATCATCATTTAAGACTGATTATGCCTTTCAGCGTTCAGTCTGGAGCATAGCCCCCCTTATAAAATTCCTCCATGATCCCCTATTCAGTGCTAACATTGGTGCCTCTTCTGATGTTAGACCTATTACTTCAAAATCATTCTTAACCGAATCCAGGTACCTTCTCCTTGGTCTGCCCCGACTCCTCCTACCCTCTACTGCTGAACCCATGAGTCTCTTGGGTAACCTTGCTTCTCCCATGCGTGTAACATGACCCCACCATCTAAGCCTGTTCGCCCTGACTGCTACATCTATAGAGTTCATTCCCAGTTTTTCTTTGATTTCCTCATTGTGGACACCCTCCTGCCATTGTTCCCATCTACTAGTACCTGCAATCATCCTAGCTACTTTCGTATCCGTAACCTCAACCTTGTTGATAAGATAACCTGAATCCACCCAGCTTTCGCTCCCATACAACAAAGTTGGTCGAAAGATTGAACGGTGCACAGATAACTTAGTCTTGGTACTGACTTCCTTCTTGCAGAAGAGAGTAGATCGTAGCTGAGCGCTCACTGCATTAGCTTTGCTTCACCTCGCTTCCAGTTCTTTCACTATGTTGCCATCCTGTGAGAGTATGCATCCTAAGTACTTGAAACCGTCCACCTGTTCTAACTTTGTTCCTCCTATTTGGCACTCAATCCGTTTATATTTCTTTCCCACTGACATTACTTTCGTTTCGGAGATGCTAATCTTCATACCATAGTCCTTACATTTCTGATCTAGCTCTGAAATATTACTTTGCAAACTTTCAATCGAATCTGCCATCACAACTAAGTCATCCGCATATGCAAGACTGCTTATTTTGTGTTCACAAATCTTAATCTCGCCCAGCCAGTCTATTGTTTTCAACATATGATCCATAAATAATATGAACAACAGTGGAGACAGGTTGCAGCCTTGTCTTACCCCTGAAACTACTCTGAACCATGAACTCAATTTACCATCAACTCTAACTGCTGCCTGACTGTCCATGTAAAGACCTTTAATTGCTTGCAAAAGTTTGCCTCCTATTCCATAATCTCGTAGAACAGACAATTCCTTGGCTGCGTAAAAAAAGTGAAGCCTCTAACTCAATGCAATCAAAAGGTACGGCCATTTATCATATATTCTGATACTCTCAAACTCATTCATCAAAACCTACAAGGTACTACCCGTCGGTCTAGAATCACGAAACCTGCCAGTAAACAAGGCTTGGGCAGTACAACCAAAGAAAAAAAATCGGCAAATTGTTAATTGGTAATTACATCACATGAAAAAAAATTTTTGTCATTTGTTATCAGACTGCCTGCATCGCCGTCTGCCTGTTATGACCCCTATTTCTCACGAACGAGAAGACCAGTAGAGTTGAAATTTATGTCACATATTAAGGTCTATGATCCTTTGGCGGTACGGTATAATAAACGTTACCTCCTAAGTCAATCCAGTCCAAAGATACGGCTATTTATGTTACATATTTTGATAATCGCGAACTCATTCATCAAACCTTATAGCATACTTTCTGTTGGTTTAGAACCACGAAATTTACCAAGTAGAAGGGTTTCAGGATACATGTGAAGGAACAAATAAGGGAATTGTTAACTTGTAATTACATCACGCGAAAAAATATTTCTTTTGTGATTTGTTATCCGACTTCAGGCTAGAAATTAAAATATTCCAGAAAGCCTTGGAAGCCCTGGAACCGATATCTTGCCAGTATCAATGTCAATAGCAGTCAGAAATCAGAGATACTCGATGCCCGCGATGGATGATCTGTCTATATACATAATTAAGTTTGTAAACGAACCATCAGTGCGCCGGCCGAAGTGGCCATGCGGTTCTAGGCGCTGCAGTCTGGAGCCGCGAGACCGCTACGGTCGCGGGTTCGAATCCTGCCTCGGGCATGGATGTGTGTAATGTCCTTAGGTTAGTTAGGTTTAACTAGTTCTAAGTTCTATGGGACTAATGACCTCAGCAGTTGAGTCCCATAGTGCTCAGAGCCATATTTTTGAACCATCGGTGCGCGGTTCCTCCTCGCACTTGGCCAATTCTTTTTTTTTTCGGTAAAGCTGGAAACTTCTATTGAAGTCGTTTTTGAGGAATGCTGTTCTTTAAATGTCTGTCAACGACTTGAGAACTAGTGATCAGAAGTTGTGTTTCCAGACTTCGAAATTTGTAGTCTCACGTTGCTTGCAGAAAATTGCACATAAACGGAATCCTATCGCATCGTTGTTTCAACTTAAGAACATCCAGCGTGAAGAATTTGTGTATTCTAATCCAGTATTCTACCCACTAGGCCGGCTAGTGTGGCCGCGCGGTTCTAGGCGCTTCAGTCTGGAACCGCGAGACCGCTACGGTCGCAGGTTCGAATCCTGCCTCGGGCATGGATGTGTGTGATGTCCTAAGGTTGGTTAGGTTTAAGTAGTTCTAAGTTCTAGGGGACTGATGACCTCAGAAGTTAAGTCCCGTAGTGCTCAGAGCCCTTTGAACCATTTCTACCCACTACCCCAACTGGGTGGTGCTTTCGTGAGTGTTGTAACGCATGCGCAACCAATATGCCTATGTTCGTCTCTGAAAATGGACTCGACAAGCAACCTGAGCTATCAGTAAACGGAATCTAACCTGCATAACGCTGTGTGCGTGTTGTATGAGTGTCAGTTTCACTGTCCTTTCAGCCGTCAACAGATCGTTACATGAAAAACTTAAAACTAACATTTGCATAAGCTATCTTATAAACAGAAACAGCTGTCAGTACAATGTTTCACAAATTTATTAGCTTTTCACTTGGTCAAATGTAAAAACTATAGCCATCTAATTGATATTGAAAATTCCGGAGAAATTACGTTAATTGTATTGTTGAACGTGTAACACTAATTCAACAAGTAATAGCATTTGTTAAAATCAGTACTTAATATCACCTATAAAGAAGGAAACTGCAAATGTCAATGCGATTGCAGTCTTTCTCGGCGTATTCCAATGATGAATTGTTCTCTTCATGTCGACAAGACGTCGCCACCACTCGGCTAGATAACCCGAGAAGAATTCATAATTGTAAATCGCACTTGGCACAGTACATTATGACAGAAACTGGACTATTTGCCCTCCACCACGTGACTTATTTCTTGGTTTCAGACCTTAACACAGCAGAGATGGCGTAAGTTATTGTTGTCATAGCATTCAGACGGGACACAAAAAGACCTCTGAACTTTTTTTGCTTTTACTCCTTCCTCCCATTCGCTTCCAGGGCTATGAAATAACACTTTTCCTTTGGTAAAATAATGGAAATGTCGTGTGGCTAGGGCCTCCCGTCGGGTAGACCGTTCGCCTGGTGCAGGTCTTCCGATTTGACGCCACATTTTTTTTTTTTTTTTTTTTTTGTTGATCGTTGTGTTTGGTCGTTGCGGACGTCGCAAGACATCCTGTTCAAGTTCGGTGGCTGATCCTTCCACTCAGTTTTTTATTACAGAGGCCAACCGGCTCTCTGACCGAGCACGCTGAGCTACCGTGCCGGCGCCACTTCGGCGACCTGCGCGTCGATGGGGATGAAATGATGATGATTAGGACAACACAACACCCAGTCCCTGAGCGGAGAAAATTTCCGACCCAGCCCTTAGGATTGACAGTCTGTCACGCTGACCACTCAGCTACCGGGGCGGACTCTTTGGTATGAATAAACATATCGTAACTGTTCCTTTGTTTGCTTTAACACATATGATTCTAGTAGTATACGAAATTTATCTGTTGAGACATCAACTGAAATAAGACGTTCCTCAGTATCATGCGACGAAAGTATTTCTGAAATACATATCTTTTATTGCAGAGCGCAATCTACACTCCTGGAAATTGAAATAAGAACACCGTGAATTCATTGTCCCAGGAAGGGGAAACTTTATTGACACATTCCTGGGGTCAGATACATCACATGATCACACTGACAGAACCACAGGCACATAGACACGGGCAACAGAGCATGCACAATGTCGGCACTAGTACAGTGTATATCCACCTTTCGCAGCAATGCAGGCTGCTATTCTCCCATGGAGACGATGGTAGAGATGCTGGATGTAGTCCTGTGGAACGGCTTGCCATGCCATTTCCACCTGGCGTCTCAGTTGGACCAGCATTCGTGCTGGACGTGCAGACCGCGTGAGACGACGCTTCATCCAGTCCCAAACATGCTCAATGGGGGACAGATCCGGAGATCTTGCTGCCCAGGGTAGTTGACTTACACCTTCTAGAGCACGTTGGGTGGCACGGGATACATGCGGACGTGCATTGTCCTGTTGGAACAGCAAGTTCCCTTGCCGGTCTAGGAATGGTAGAACGATGGGTTCGATGACGGTTTGGATGTACCGTGCACTATTCAGTGTCCCCTCGACGATCACCAGTGGTGTACGGCCAGTGTCGGAGATCGCTCCCCACACCATGATGCCGGGTGTTGGCCCTGTGTGCCTCGGTCGTATGCAGTCCTGATTGTGGCGCTCACCTGCACGGCGCCAAACACGCATACGACCATCATTGGCACCAAGGCAGAAGCGACTCTCATCGCTGAAGACGACACGTCTCCATTCGTCCCTCCATTCACGCCTGTCGCGACACCACTGGAGGCGGGCTGCACGATGTTGGGGCGTGAGCGGAAGACGGCCTAACGGTGTGCGGGACCGTAGCCCAGCTTCATGGAGACGGTTGCGAATGTCCTCGCCGATACCCCAGGAGCAACAGTGTCCCTAATTTGCTGGGAAGTGGCGATGCGGTCCCCTACGGCACTGCGTAGGATCCTACGGTCTTGGCGTGCATCTGTGCGGCGCTGCTGTCCGGTCCCAGGTCGACGGGCACGTGCACCTTCCGCCGACCACTGGCGACAACATCGATGTACTGTGGAGACCTCACGCCCCACGTGTTGAGCAATTCGGCGGTACGTCCACCCGGCCTCCCGCATGCCCACTATACGCCCTCGCTCAAAGTCCGTCAACTGCACATACGGTTCACGTCCACGCTGTCGCGGCATGCTACCAGTGTTAAAGACTGCGATGGAGCTCCGTATGCCACGGCAAACTGGCTGACACTGACGGCGGCGGTGCACAAATGCTGCGCAGCTAGCGCCATTCGACGGCCAACACCGCGGTTCCTGGTGTGTCCGCTGTGCCGTGCGTGTGATCATTGCTTGTACAGCCCTCTCGCAGTGTCCGGAGAAAGTATAGTGGGTCTGACACACCGGTGTCAATGTATTCTTTTTTCCATTTCCAGGAGTATATATATCAAAGGTCGCAGGTACAAATTATGTACTACCGAGGGAAATTCATTTCTACAGTCAGTTCTTTCAAAGATGAAATTCGACTTCCGTGATCATCCATGGGGGCTCCATGATATCTCTGGAGTGAACACTGCTTCTGCTCATGTTGTCGACATTAAGCTGAAATTGTCATGCGATATCGAGACGACGCTGTCCAATTCACATTGTCCGTCACGCCACGTCACGTCTCGTCAAAACATTCCACAATGCATTTCAAATGGCTGCATTCACGCAGGTCGTCAACAGACCGTCACCTCATGTTACGTCACGGCACGTCAAGGGTTGTCGAGAAGTATGTTTTTATAGAATCGTCGTCTGCTTACATTATGAGCTGTATGTGCTCCGCGCTCACTCGTGTTATAGCAGTGGATTTCGTGCTTTGCAAATGTTCCATGACGACTTGAATATTCTTTCCGCTGAGTGTTCTTACACAAGCAAGGTCAGATATCTGAAAGCGAAAAATTATATAGGTTTTACAGCAACAGAACAGAGCTGACACGGACAATGTATATGAATAAGAATGTAAGTTGATGAAGCAGTTTCCATTAAATAACAACTTAAGTGAAAAGGTCAGCTTTAATTAACTAGAGAAGTACTGTTGGTTATAGCGTTATTAGTAACTTAAGAAAAAAATTAACAGATAAAGTAAATAGGCTCCGTTTATTCCTGTATAGCTATGTCTCATGTGTTTGTATGTATATATTTTCCCTAGTAAATAAATGTCGATGTTTCGAAATTTTACCAAACAAAACTGATAAAGAGCTTTGGCAATTATTAAACTTTGTCATTGTTAGTTCCTCAATTCCGGTACTAAGCTGTACTATTATATCGCAGATCGTGCGTCATGACCTCACTTTCGCCCTTCTGAACTGGTCTAAGTGAATTGACGTCCCGAGAAGGAGAGAGTGATATGACGGTGCCGTGACGTATGCCAATTTATTTTGCTCTTCAAAGCTAACGGCTCACCTTATTCCAGGTGTCAGACGCAGATCGTTTTCGTGTGCACAAAACGCCTGTACCGAATCCAAAGCGTCTGCGAAGGGAATCCGTCTGTACTAGTGAATGATATGGCATTCAGAATACAGTGGTGGAAATGTTTATTGCATCACTCTTAGAATTAACAATTTTTGTTACAATCATTGAATAACTGAGCTAAATTTGCCTGATATCTCTTGATTTCTATCAGAAATGAATATACACAATAATTTTTGTCAATTCTTTTTATTCTTAATTTTTGTTTCTATAAAAATGTTTTTTTTTCATTTAACACTTTCTTGAAAAATGGGTGTAATTGGACCTGTCAGCTATTCTGAAATATGAATACTAATGTTGAAAGAAACACTGCATGTCAATGTTGTAACATAACACTGATGGATTTTAGTTCAAAATGGTTCAAGTGGCTCTGAGCACTATGGGACTAAACTTCTGAGGTCATCAGTCCCCTAGAACTTAGAACTACGTAAACCTACCTAACATTAGGACATCACACACATCCATACCCGAGGCAGGATTCGAACCTGCGACCGTTGCGGTCGCGCGGTTCCAGACTGTAGCGCCTAGAACCGCTCGGCCACTCCGGCCGGCAAGGATTTTAGTGTTTATATTGCCTCATATGAGCACACTGTTGCATTTAATACTTTGTTGCTCCACCACGCGCCTTAATAACCGCTTGCCATCGTGAAGGCATCGAAAGAATTAACATTTTAATGTACTGCTCACTCAGTTCATGAAACCACCCACACACAAGGGTCTCCAACAACTCCCGTTTATTCCGTGGCTTCTGTTTGGTTCTAACATTTCCCATAACCTTCCAACAGTTCTCAATAGGACTGAGATCAGGGCTGTTTCCAGGCCACTCTAGTACTCGAACCCCACTTTGTCGAAGGAAAGATTTTACCTGATATGTAGAAGTACGTGATAATTAACCAAGAAAGTAATATGCTTCGTGTTTCGTACAAATATTAGTCATAGGACTCTCCTTCAAAGCTCTATGGCAAGGAGCAGAGTCCTCCTGATAAATACAATTGGAAACATCTCCAAACTGGTCTCTAATGGTTGGCATAAGCTTCCTTTCAAGGATGCTTATGTAGGCATCTGCGTTGACACTGCCATTGATGAAGTCCAGACGACCTACTCCGTCACCGGAAATGCACCCCCAGACCATCTGTCCTTGTGGGCGTTTGACTGTATATGTTATGCCTGATGGCAAAAATTCTTCCTTTTCTTCGACGCACGAACACTTTTCCATCTGAGCGATGCTGATTAAATTTGGACTCGTCTGAAAAGATTACTTTGTTCCAAATCTCTGGTGTCCATGTCGCATGTGCCTTTGCCCATTGTAGTCGCTGTTGTCGCATTAATTTGGTCAATAAAGGCTTCCTTCTATGAAGACGGGCTGAGAGTCCAGCCTCCAGTAGTCTACTTATTACAGTTCTACTGGTTACTGAGATGTCCCAGTCTCGCTTTAGTTCAGTTGGTGACGGGCGACAATCGTTGAGCGGAAGCCTTTTCAATACCCTGTCCTGTTTGGCAGTAGACGCCCTTTTCCGACCTCTTCCTTTCTCACGATCAACATTTCCTTTTTCTCTGTATTTTTTGCAGCAACCTCGAAATCGTAGACTGATTAAATCCTGTCTTAGAGGCAATGTCTTTGGTGCCGAGACCAACAGACAAATAAACAAGTATAGCAGCTTTCTTTTCTATTGAACTGACCTACCCATCTTCTCACTGCAAAGTCTCAACTCAAAATGGCAGTATAAACGCTGGTTTCATTGTAAAACCAAACGACAACAACAAACAGTTGTGTATTGTTGGAAAACATGTGTGAAGAAGTCAGACCATTAAGGCAAGAATATGTCAACAAAGTTTAGCAACAATGGCACTGGTATAACCTGAAGAAAGACAAAAAGACGAAGTAATTCATAGTGATGCAACAAATATTTCCAACACTGTATATAGGGCGCATTTTGGACAAACCTATGCCGGGCCTAGGTCACATGACCACGGTGGCAAAGTATGTTGGAAGCGCAAAATCAATTCCGCGCGTCTGAATGTTCACTGCAGAGGTATTTCTACTTTATGGTACACTCTGATGCCGACCTATGTTATTTTTGCTCGGCTTGGTGACAAGAGTGTCAATCACAGATAAATCTTTATCCGACTAAAACAACGTATGCGGGTAGTCAACGATTCCACAGTGCTTGCCACAGTCTAACGTCACAGCTGTGACACTCCCGTCCGTTTTTTCGTTACCCACTGTGATAGCAGCGTGCCAAGCGGCCAGGAAACGACGCATCTGAATTCAATACCGCTTGAGTACGAATACTATTGATTTGTGACGTAGTTTATGCAATAGGGAGCGTACGTAGTGAAATAAAAATCGATAATAACTAAAAAATAAGGTGGCATTAGTCATTCTTTAGTTTCCTAAGGACTCTGGCAGGTATGAAACGGCATCTTACAGGACAGTTTATTTCCGATTCTCTCGTAACATACAGATACACTACTGCCCATTAAAATTGCTACACCAAGAAGAAATGCAGATAATAAACCGGACAAATATATTATACTAGAACTGACATATGATTACATTTTCACGCAGTTTGGGTGCATAGATCCTGAGAAATCAGTACCCACAACAACCACCTCTGTTAATAACGGCCTTGATACGCCTGGGCATTGAGTCAGACAGAGCTTCGATGGCGTGTACAGGTACAGCTGTCCATGCAGCTTAAACACGATACCACAGTTCATCAGGAGTAGTGACTGGCTTATTGTGACGAGCCGGTTGCTCGGCCACCATAGACCAGACGTTTTCAATTGGTGAGAGATCTGGAGAATGTGCTGGCCAGGGCAGCAATCGAACAATTTCTATATCCAGAAAGGCCTATACGGGACCTGCAACATGCGGTGGTGCATTATCCTGCTAAAATGTAGGGTTTCGCAGGGATCGAATAAAGGGTAGAGCCACGGGTCGTAACACATCTGAAATGTAACGTCCACTGTTCAAAGTGCCGTCAATGCGAACAAGAGGTGACCGAGACGTGTAACCAATGGCACCCCATACCATCACACCGAGTGATAAGCCAGTATGGCGATGACGAATACACGCTTCCAATGTGCGTTACTGCGATGCCGCCAAACACTGATGCGAGCATCATCGCAGGCGCTCCTGTCTGTGATGCATCGTCAAGGGTAACCGCAGCCGTGGTCTCCGAGCTGATAGCCCATGCTGCTGCAAACGTCGTCGAACTGTTCGTGCATACGGTTGTTGTCTTGCAAACGTCCCATCTGTTGACTCAGGCAGGGATCGAGACGTGGCTCCACGATCCATTACAGCCATGCGGATAAGATGCCTGTCATCTGGACTGCTAGTGATACGAGGCCGTTGCGATCCAGCACGGCGTTCCGTATTGCCCTCCTGAACCCACCGATTCCATATTCTGCTAACAGTCATTGGGTCTCGACCAACGCGAGCAGCAATATCGCGATACGATAAACCGCAATCGCGATAGGCTACAATCCGACCTTTATCAAAGTCGGAAACTTGATGGTACGCATTTCTCCTCCTTACACGAGGCATCACAACAACGTTTCACCAGGCAATGCCGGTCAACTGCTGTTTGTGTATGAGAAATTGGTTGGAAACTTCCCTCATGTCAGCACGTTGTAGGTGTCGCCACCAGCGCCAACCTTGTGTGAATGGTCTGAAAAGCTAATCATTTGCATATCACAGCATCTTCTTCCTGTAGGTTAAATTTCGCGTCTGTAGCACGTCATCTTCGTGGTGTAGCAATTTTAATGGCCAGTAGTGTATTACTGAAGAATGTCCTTCTTTAATAACGAAAGATTGTTAAATAAATGTCGTCTGGCATCACGGCCTGCTGCAAGCCTTTCAATTCGACTCCACTTCGGCAAGTTCGTGTCCTGAATACCAGCGGCACCTGGTTATCCCCGGACGGACACCCATCCAAGTACTAGCAGGAGCCAACGTTGATTAACTTCGTTGATCGGGCGGTATCCGGTGTTACTAACGTGGGAAAGCCGTTAAACTGTTAGCGGACACTCGAGGACCGGATCTTTTGCAGACAGACGAGGTATGGCTACCAAACACCGTGAAGTTTTGTTCGCTAAACTAATACCCAAACCAGTGAATGTGCAACGTAGGAAAGCTGTACGCAATGTCGTACTTACATTACTTAACGTATAAAATAAAACCCCACGCCTCTAGGTGAAGGGTAGGCCACGCAGACGTTACAGTAAAGCGTCAATGGAAATAAAAAAAAGTGGCTCTAAGCACTATGGGACTTGACATCTGAGGTAATCAGTCCCCTAGACTTAGAACTACTTAAACCTAACCTAAGGACTGCCCGAGGCAGGATTCGAATCTGCGACCGTAGTAGCAGCGCGGTTCCGGACTGAAGCACCTAGAACTTCTCGGCCGCAGCGGCCGGCTAATGGAAATACAACTTTCCCAATACGGAAGAAACCAATTGCACAATAGTTGCACAACTGAACCACAACTGGCGAGAACCTTCAAGATATTCACTTTTGAAGCACAATTAATTACATTTATAAAAATACTGAAGTGTTAGAAAGTTAAGTAAAGAGTAAGAATGTGCAAGTGATTGGATTGGAGTCCATAAAACATTTTACTTGTCAAGTAAAGTCCCTATAGTGATAAGAACACATAACAATAGGAATATATGTTTCTCAAGAATGAAGTATGTGTCTGTATTATCTTGTTTTCAGTGGAGTAAGTTGCAATTATACAGATGGTTCAAATGGCTCTGAGCACTATGGGACTTAACATCTGAGGCCATCAATGGTTATACAGATATTCGAATGTATTTCTTCATGAGTAAGTTGTAATTAATGTGACTGAACAAGGGAGAGTTGGCTGTTTTTACACTTCTTTCACTATAATTTATGTTTCTTGGTAATTAACTAACGCACGAAACGCAGTAAGTAACAAATATTTTTTAATTAACTAGAAAAATAATTAAAAACATTGTCCTTACGACAAACCGCTTAGCTCCAGCTATCAAACAGTAACAACTTTCTCACCAGAGAGTGTCGTGACTGTATGTCTTAGACTGAAGGGCTAACCAAGTATGTGACTGATTATTATGGATGGGGTATGATGGAATACCGGGCGTGAAGACATGGAACAATATTTCCTTTGAGTGGGCAGACGTGAAATGAGGGTATTCGATGACTTGTCAAGCTCATAACTCTCGCCTATGTCGAGCAGGTCGTCTGCTAATTGCATTTCTACAACTTCCTTGACCACTGGATCTTAGTAGGATCAGGCTGTGGCCAGTGCCACGTGGGACTATTGCTGGTGTCCAGTGCGACGTTTTTGTATGACGCTTATTGTTCTACGTACGTTTTACCACATTCACAAAGTAGGCCTATTTCATACATACATGGACAAGCTTGTGTGGTAAAAGATATATAGAACAAACCACACGCGCTGCACAAGAACACTGCATTGGACACTAGCGATATACCTGCCTTCTACAGCATAAAAAAATTGGGCTGGCTGGATATCGTATTTCCACTGGCCATTCCATGAATACGTGGAAGTCTTGATGCTGGCCACAGCCTCATCCTATTGGGATTCAGTGGTCAAGGAAGGTGTGGAAGCGCAATTAGCAGACAACCTGCTCAACCACGACGAAGGTTTCCAGCTCGATAAATGACGGATATCCGTCATTTCATGTCTGCGCTCTCGAAGAAAACATTTCCCCAAGCCTTCAATGCCTGCCATTCCAACATACGAGGCGTGTGAGTAAAGAGACTGACAACACAGCGAGGGATCAAGCAACTTGTGTGGACCGGTGCGTTCATGTGATCTTTGGAAGCGTTTTATATGTGTGCAACGAAAATGGATCAGCGGAATTTAGACCAACGTTATGCTACCAAGTTCTGTGTTTAACTAGGGAAATCCTCGAGTGTGACATTTGAAAAGTTGAAATACGCCTGTCGGAAACAGACCTTATCAAGAGTACAAATTTTTTGCTGGCACAAATCATTTTTGCAATGCTGAGAACATGTTGATGAACCTCGCTCAGTGAAAACTTCAACTACACACATCATAAATAGTTTTGCATCACTCCAGTTCCCAGAACTTCTGAAGACAAAAGTTGGCTGTGGATATTGTATCATAGACACTGTCCCTTTGAGTGCTCAGAGATGCCACTAAATCCGCCCGAAGATGTAAACAACCATGCACGAGCAGCGCCTATTAGATAGAGGGGCGGGGAGGGGGGGGGGGGAGGGGGCGCGACAGCCGATCAGTTCCACTCATTCGACCAGGAAGGAGGTACACGGCTCGTGTTGTCTGTAGTTCAACCATGCCTAGACGCTGAATACCGTGATTCTATCGCGTCCGCATTATTACTTTATGCCAGGAAGGACTCTCAACAAGGCGTCTCGTAGTGAACCAAAATGGTGTTGTTCGAACATGGAGGAGACACAGAGAGACAGAAACTGTAGATGACATGCCTCGTTCGGGCCGCTCAAGAGCGGAACGTGGTACCCTTCATCAAGTGTAATGGATGACCGCTACCTACGGATTATGGCTCGGAGGAACCCTGACAGCAACGGCACCATGTTGAATAATGCTTTTTCGTGCAGCCACAGGACGTAGTGTTACGACTCAAACTGTGCGCAATACCGTGCATGATTCGCAACTTCACTCCTGGCATTCCCGCGCCCGGGTTCCCGGGTTCGATTCCCGGCTGGGTCAGGGATTTTCTCTGCTTCGTGATGACTGGCTGTTGTGTGATGTCCTTAGGTTAGTTAGCTTTAAGTAGTTCTAAGTTCTAGGAGACTGATGACCATAGATGTTAAGTCCCATAGTGCTCAGAGCCATTCACTCCTGACATCCATGACGAGGTCCATCTTTGTCGCCACGACACCATGCACCGCGGTTACAGATGGGCCCAACAACATGCCGAATGGACCGCTCATGATTGGCATGACGTTCTCTTCACCGACGAGTGTCGCATAATCCTTCCACCAGACAATCGTCGCAGACGTGTTTGGAGGCAACCCGGTCTGGCTGGACGCCTTAGACTCGCTGTCCAGCGAGTGGAGTAAGGTGGAGTTTTCCTGCTGTTTTGGGGTAGCATTATGTCGCTGGTGATCATGGAAGGCGCCGTAACGGCTGTAAGATACGTGAATGCCATTCTCTGACCGATAGTGCAACCATAATGGCAGCATATTGGCGAGGCATTCGACAACTTGCGCCCGCATCGTGCATATATTGTGGATGCCATCCTTCAGGATAACGACATCGCTCGACTAGAGTGGCCAGCATGTTCTCCAGACATGACCCCTATCGAACATCCTTGGAATAGATCGGAAAGGTCTGTTTATGGAAGACGTTGCCCACTCCAAGAGATCTACGCCGAATCGCCATTGAGGAGTGGGACACTCTGCAGCAACAGTGCCTTGATGAACTTGTGGATAGCATGCCACGATGAATACAGGCACGCATCAATGCAAGTGGACGTGCTTCTGAGTAGTAGAGGTACCGGTGTGTACAGCAGACCGGACCGCCACCTCTGAAGCTCTCGCTGAATGACGGTACAACATGCAATGTGTGGTTTTCACGAGCAATAAAAAGGTCGAAAATGATGTTTATGTTGATCTCTATTCCAAATTTCTGTAGAGGTTCCGGAACTCAGGAACCGAGGCGATGCAAAACTTTCTTTGATATGTGTATAAAAACCGACGGAAGCGTCGAACTTGTGTGTGCTCTTGTAAGACGTTTCACAATAAAGGTGGTGAGTGATCTGTTAAATACTCTCACCGTGTGTGCATTTGCAACTGTTCGCGGCGTATGAATAGTGCATTAAGTTTCGGGTAGGCACAGGCTGCATTGCCGAAATTTAATAGACTACTTTCACCATACATTAAGTTCTGATCGAAGTTTTGCACATGCGAAAGGTTTGTGCCAAAATAGTGCTGAAAAACCTCACAACTGGGCAGAACGTCCGTCGATGAAACATGAGCGTTGATCTTCTTGAGAGGACTGCCGATGAGCACGAATGGTTCAGTCCTGTGATCGCAGGTGGTTTGTCCTGGATTTTTGAGTGCGATCCTGAGACAAAACAGCAAAGTGAGGAGTGGCACACTGAGACAACTCCGTGGCCGAAAAAAGCTCAAATGAGCAAATTAGAGAACAAAAAAATGGTGATTTTCTTTTTTGAAATTAGGGCTCTCGTGCATTAAGGATTTGTCCTTGTAGAACAAACTGTCAACCAAGTATTTTGCAAAGATGTCCTTGAAAGGCTCACGGAATTTTTGGCCTGATATGGCAGTCCTGTTGTTCCAAAGCCCCCAATTCACCTGATTTGAGTCCTTGCGAGTTTTTTTCTTGCCACGAAATTAAAAATTTTCGTAACAGAACGTCCTTAAGGGACTCTGAAAAACATTTAAATTCAGTTGAAACCTTTCAGCACTGTCACCAAGACTGGAAACAACGACATTGCCGCTGTATAGCTGCTGAAAGGAATTACTTTGAACGGAGTTGTTGTTTGAAGAAATAAATACTTTGGTGTATACAAAATCAGTCTAGTTACTTTTCTCACACACCTTCTACGCTGATCCGTAATAGTCAACCACGTGCATCGTCAGTACTGTGGATTCGGTGACATAGCACTTGTTTTGTTTAATTCTAAGACAAACACAGGTTTATCTACGACTGACGCATTTGTTACCAAGAGCGTTACTTATGACACATGCGTGTTTAATGCAGTGTTGTGTCCAAATGATTCAAAAAATCTTGTAAGCGACTTTCTTTGAGAATGACTGGAAAGTTGTCAGCCGAGATATCGGAACAAGAATGTCCCGGGTGCACGCCTAAAAGATGATGGAATATTCAATCCACCCGGAAAACTTCAAGAGACACATGTTTATCCTCTTTCCAACAGAGCCCAAAACATTAGCGCACCTGCCTAATATCTTGTAGCGCCCCAGCGACCTCGCAGAAGTGCCGCAACACGACGTCGCGTGGACTCGACTAATGTCTGAAGTACTGCTGCAGGGCTGTCCATAAATCCGCAAGAGTACGAGGGGGTGAAGATCTTTTCTGAACAGCACGTCGCAAGACATCCCAGGTACTCTCAATAATGTTCTTGTCTGGGACGTTTGGTGGCATCTACATCTACATCTACATCTATACTCCGCGAGCCACCTTACGGTGTGTGGCGGAGGGTACTTATTGTACCACTATCTGATCCCCCCTTCCCTGTTCCATTCACGAATTGTGCGTGGGAAGAACGACTGCTTGTAAGTCTCCGTATTTGCTCTAATTTCTCGGATCTTTTCGTTGTGATCATTACGCGAGATATATGTGGGCGGTAGTAATATGTTGCCCATCTCTTCCCGGAATGTGCTCTCTCGTAATTTCGATAATAAACCTCTCCGTATTGCGTAACGCCTTTCTTGAAGTGTCCGCCACTGGAGCTTGTTCAGCATCTCCGTAACGCTCTCGCGCTGACTAAATGTCCCCATGACGAATCGCGCTGCTTTTCGCTGGATCATGTCTATCTCTTCTATTAATCCAACCTGGTAAGGGTCCCATACTGATGAGCAATACTCAAGAATCGGACGAACAAGCGTTTTGTAAGCTACTTCTTTCGTCGATGAGTCACATTTTCTTAGAATTCTTCCTATGAATCTCAACCTGGCGCCTGCTTTTCCCACTATTTGTTTTATGTGATCATTCCACTTCAGATCGCTCCGGATAGTAACTCCTAAGTATTTTACGGTCGTTACCGCTTCCAATGATTTACCACCTGTGGCATAATCGTACTGGAATGGATTTCTGCCCCTATGTATGCGCATTATATTACATTTATCTACGTTTAGGGAAAGCTGCCAGCTGTCGCACCATGCATTAATCCTCTGCAGGTCCTCCTGGAGTACGTACGAGTCTTCTGATGTTGCTACTTTCTTGTAGACAACCGTGTCATCTGCAAATAGCCTCACGGAGCTACCGATGTTGCCAACTAAGTCATTTATGTATATTGTAAACAATAAAGGTCCTATCACGCTTCCCTGCGGTACTCCCGAAATTACCTCTACATCTGCAGATTTTGAACCGTTAAGAATGACATGTTGTGTTCTTTCTTCTAGGAAATCCTGAATCCAATCACAAACCTGGTCCGATATTCCGTAAGCTCGTATTTTCTTCACTAAACGTAAGTGCGGAACCGGTGGCAGCGGAAGTGTTTGACCTCAGAAAAGTGTGACTGGAGCCACTCTGTAGCAATTCTGGACGTGTGGGGTGTCGCAGTGTTCTACTGGAATTGCTCAAGTCCGTTGATTGCACCATGGACATGAATCGATGTAGGTGATCAGACATGGTGCTTACGCACGTGTCACCTGTCACAGTCGTGTGTAGACGTATCCTGGTTGCCACATCACGCCAACACGCCAACTGCACACGCTCCACACCGTTGCAGAGCCTCCGCCAGCTTGAACAGGCCCCTGCTGTCATGCAGGGTCCATGGATTCATGAGGTTGTCTCCATACCCGTACATACTCCATACTCGGTACAATTTGAGACGAGACTCGTCCGACCGGGCAACATGTTTCCAGACATCAAAAGTCCAATGTCGGTGTTGGCGGGCCCAGGCGAGCGTAAAGCTTGGTATCGTGCTGTCATCAAGGGTACAGGAGTGGTCCTTCGGCTCCGAAAGCCAATATCGATGACGTTTCATTGAATGGTTCGGACGCTGACACTTGTTGATGGTCCAGCGTTGAAATCTACAGCAGTTTGCGGAAGGGTTCCACTACAGTCACGTGGGAGCAGTCACTTCAGTCGTCGTTCCCGTTCTAGCAAGATTTTTTTCCGGCCGCAGCGATGTCGGAGATTTCGTGTTTTACTGGATTTCTGATATTCACGGTACATGCGTGAAATGGTCGTGTAGCAAAATCCCCACCATCTCTACGCGTCCCATAGCTCGTGCGCCAACTATAACACCACGTTGAAACTCACCTAAATCTTCATAACCTGCCATTGTAGCAGTAGTAACCGACGTAACAACTCGGACACACTATTGTTGTCTTATAGAGTCGTTGCCGACCGCAGGGCCGTATTCTGCCTGTTTACATATCTCTGTATTTGAGTACGCATGATGCCTACACCAACTTCTTCGGAGATTCAGTGTCTTCCGATTCTTTCTCTCTAGTCCATCGTAACTGATGGCTGTATCCTGTTATCTTAGAGGCCGAAAGTCGCGTTAGAAAGTCTGTTAGACTTTTCTATTACCTTGTTGTTCAATTTCAGCAGTTATTTAAAAGCTTCAATTACGTTACAAATCTTCCAGCGAATGTTAGTTGTACGCAATTTCAATAGGTATGTCAAAATACGACTAGGATTTGATTTGAAATAGGATGAGTCGAAATTGTAAACAATAACAAATAAATAAGACACTACATTCTCTGGTTTTGGCTCAAGAGGAAGAACGGGCTGCCATTCTTCATTAGACAACCAGACACCTCAAGACAGAAACAAATTACAAAGTGTAGCTGCTAAGGGGCTTTGAGTTATGTCAAAAGGGAAAGATGGAAATTTGTGCCAGACCGGAATTCGAACCCAGGACTCCTACATATTGGGCAGATTCTCTGACCACTGACCACTGAGACAGCGGTCATCGCAACTACACCGACTATCCCAGCACGCCTCCCGCCAGACTCAAATTCTCGACTTATCCGTTACACGCTACTGATGTGGTGCCCCTTGCACATAATTCTCATTACCCGCAGCGTTTCACCGAGTCCCGTAAGGGTTCGAGTGCGGTGTGAATCTGCACTGAAGAGATCAACGGCCGTCTCAGGCTCATTATATAACTAGAGTCTGTTCTTTCGGATATTTCTGGAAGACTGGACACCACACATGTAATCAGACACCTCTCTGAGTGTGTAGCCAGAGATTTCAAGAGTTGAACCGAAGGAGGACCCATCTGATATTAATGTCCCCTAACAGGTGTCCGAAAAGATTTAGTGAGATAGTTGTAGGTTAGATGATCATACATAATTCTGCAATACTTTTATGAGATGTGTTAAAAAAATAATGGTAATTTTGTAATTTCGCGTGTTGCACATAAGACTTCCGTGATTTTTTTTTATTATTGTCTTGATAACGATGTCTGAAAAGTATCTGAACAATGTTACCCATGTCCGATATTTAGTATCTTGTGAGCTGTCTAAAACGTTACATGTGTTTTTCCAATGTCGGCCTTTACCTATTTTGTACCAAAATGAACCAGAGAATTTGTATTACGTTTTTCTATAAGAACGGAATAAAGTGCAGAAAAACTTTAACAATGTTAAATATTGCTTTTGATCAGTCTCCTAAGATTAAAACACGGGTTTACGAGTGGTGAAAGCGTTTCGAAGAAGGTCGTAAAGACGTCGCAGATGACGAGCCAGCACGTCTTCAGCCGACAAAAACGTGCAAAAACTGAAAGAAATATTTGTGAACTATCGCCGAATAATAATCACAGAATAGTAATCAGACAGGTCGCTCATGATGTTGACTTACCAAGTGACTTATGTTTTTTTTTTTTTTTTTTTTTTTTTTTTAAGTTTCGGTTCTGAAACTTGAGACAGAACAATTTGTTCCAATACTGCTGAATTTCCAGCAGAAACAGCGACGATAGGGAATTACTGAGCAGTCGCTAGACGAGGTCAACAATAAATGCAAAACTGTTGAAATGTGTCATAATAGGTGGAGAAAGATCGATTTACGGATGTGACGTCGGAAACAAAGGTTGAACATTTCCACTGGAGTCTCTGGATTGACAAGTCTGGAAAAGCTCAAGTGCGGTCAAAAGTGAGTGTTATGGTCACTGTGTTCCTAGTGTTCTATGCCACCAGGAGATTTTGCCACACGGGCGACCAAAAAATAGGGAATCTATTCACGAATTCATCGCTGTTTGCGTGAAGCAATTTGAAAAAAAAACATGAATAAAAAAAATAAAAAAGGAACCTCCCACATTTTGACGAAACAATGCATGACTTATGCACCACTAGCATGCCCCTGCCCACACCTCCACGTCTACTTACATAATCTGTACCTCAACGTCCGGTGCATGGTGGAGGGTACCACGTACCACTACTCGTTATTTTCAATCCTGTTCCACTTGCAAATGGAGCGAGGGGAAAACGACTGTCGACAAGCTTCCGTATAATCCCTAATTTGTATCAACTTTTTTCGCTCTTTACGCGAAATATACGCTGGCGGCAGTAGAAACGTTCTGCAATCGTCCTCAAATGGCGTTTATTTACATTTCCTCAAGTGCGCCTCGCGCAAAGAAGGCCGTCTTCTCTCCGAGAAACTTCGTTTCTTGTTCGTGAATTTTTGGCAAAAAATAATACGGTAATGATCCCTCAACCTCCATACTCGCCAGACACGACCTCAAATGACTTTTATGTTCCCAAAAGTAAAGAAAATTTCAAAGGACGGTCGTTATGCAAGGAAATATGAAATTAAAAACGCATCGACGGAAGAGCTAGAAGCTATCGCAAAAATAGTCCCAGAAGTGATTCTGAGATTCAAAAAGGCGCCGGCGTACGTTTAGGATATATAATCGGTGCTTTTTTGAAAGGGATAACATCGATGTTGATGAATAAACGGAAATATAGAAAATTGGACATTGGTGGTAAGTTCTATGTGACCAAACTGCTGAGGTCATCGGTCCCTAGGCTTACACACTACTTAATCTAACTTGAACTAACTTACGCTAAGAACAACACACACACCTATACCCATGTCCGAGGGAGGACTCGAACCACCGACGGAGGGAGCTGCGCGGCCAGAAATCTAGACGATGGGGAAAAGAGCAGCAGTCGATCGTAAAATACATCCTTTATTACAACAAATCTAGATTTCAACTACTACATAGTCATCTTCAGTGCTAAAAATTACAAAACACGAGAATCAGGAACAGATGCAAGACAGTTACAAATACAAACATAAAGACCACATAGTTACATACCATATAACAAAGGGTGACATTCGTCCAAAATTTAATGTAGTAAACAATATTGTTTGATGTAGAGCATAGCGGGATATAACATGAACTGAAGCCGTTGCTTACGTGGTTGAACAGAAAGAAAATGTGACGCCAGATGCGTGTGGTGCCCTGTATTGAGGCACTGGTGAATAGTTAAGTAATATTTTTAAAAAGTGTGCTGAACAATAAAACCACCGGCAATGGTATAACCACGGAAAACATAGCACATGTATTGAGCCTTAGTATAGCCCGCTCAATAGCAATAACCATGTAATGTATTTATGCACTACTGTCTAATGGAAGAATATCCATTTACACTCCCATACAACAGTGAAAAATACAATGTTAAAATAATATATCGAAATGCTTAAAATATAAAGGAATGAAAACAGTAAAAAGAAAACATGGTGTGCCCTCTCTGGGCACAAACAGAAGTCATACACATCGTAACAATATACTAACGCCACCTCTGGGCTTACAGTGTAAACAAAGTGGAGTAAAATAGCCTTACAATATCGAAAGATGTGAAGCTTGTCACTGGCGCGTAACAAACGCACAACTAAATAAAATAAAGGAACGTATCAAAGTTACGAGAAACTAATAATATTGAGTGAACTGAGATTAAGTGAGGATGTGGTTGCATTCAAACGTGCGCCCTCAGAGGGATAATGTAAGTCACGAAACCAGTCAAGGAATAAAATATCCACGATTATTTTAATAATAGCTGACTGCGAAACCGTGGTCTGGTCAGATTAGTCCTATTTCAGTTGGTAAGAGCTGATGGTAGGTTTCAAGAGTGGCACAGACCCGAAGAAGCCTTGGATCCAAGTTGTCAATAACGCACCGTGCATATTTCGGCTATTACAGAAACGCCGCTAATACGTTGAGCAACGAGACAGATTTTGTTTTGGGCTATAAATCAACAGTGTGACAGTTTCAATTAACGTGAAATGTATTGCATGATGAGATAGAGTAGTCCTTCAGTGAGCTAAAACGTTAACAATGTAAATAACAAAACCGTATTAGATTATTAACCTGTTAATCGACCAAGTAAGTAAGTGAGCTGGGTAGGGATTTTTATTGGATTGGGTCTAGTCACCCCTCCTTTTTGCAAAATGTACCTCCAAAAGTTCCTAGAAGTGAGTATTTCTCACCATGCCCTGCTCATTGAGGTTTATAAACCATCCCTTCTCTGCACTATCCAACAACTTAAGATGTGACAAGTATGGAATTGCATGTCATCTCGGGATCGGATGAGCAGCAAAATTTGATTTTTACACCACATGCCTCCGTTTGTGCGCTATATGTTCACGGAACCGAACTTCGATTCTGAGTCCCACTTGTGCTTTGTAACTTGCGTTTCAATCGAGAGTAATAAAATGCTGACTCTTCTGTTTCGTAATTATTAGCACAGAAGATGACTATGCAAAAGCTGAAATCTTGATCTGCTGTAATAAAACGAGGGATTTCGCGATCGATTGCTGTTCTTTCCTCCAGTGCCCGTATTCAACAATCGCTGTGCGCAACGGGATCATATGGATTCCTATCTAACTAAAATAAAACTCTTCTCCAAAAACAAATTTCCCTTTTTTTTACACGCGTCGTACAAAGCTTTTGTTGAAAGAATGTCACATGACCTCCGCAGACCCATACCGGTTGATCACCAGACTACTAACTCAGATCGACACAGGAAGTGGTGTGTCAAGACATCATTTCTTCTGGTGGGACTTAATGTAAATGCATGCATCGCATAAGCTTTAGCAGCCGTCAACAGACATTACGTCACGTGACTTTTGGCCATTCAGCAGGCACCATTTGCTATATAGTATGTTTGACTATTATAAATCGAAAGGTTTCAGTTAGGACAATGAAATAAGGCAATAATTGTGTCCAGAAATCGATATATGCACATGAGCAATCATTCCGACGTTATAAGACTGTTAATGTCTAAGAATACATTTACCCAACAGCTTCGTTGCTGCCACATTGCTATCGGTCAGTTCAATGTGTTACTTTCATTTGTGCGAAACAGAAAGTGTCCCTGAAGTAACCAATCACAGCTCAAGTTGTTGTTCGTGCTGTCAACGTACGAACTTTGAGGCAGCACCATAAATTCCTGTACTGAACAGCAAACATAATTTGTACGTTTAGCATTTGAAGTAGTTGCTTTCAAATGAAGCAATTCAAATGAAGCAGTTGTTTTGAAATGTTGCCATGCGTACCTGGGTGCACCAATGTTAATACACGGAAGGCAGCAAAACTGTATCATGAAGCGTATTCTGAGAGGAGACAGCCAGCAGAGTGTTCACTGAGTCCCGTCTGTAGCACGCAACATGCAGGTAGACCAAGAACAGTGCTCACTCGTATTGCTACAAGTGGATACCATGCTGGGCAGCAGTATCACAAGGACTGCTTCAGCACAATTCATTTCGCTGCCGTGGATATTACATCAAGGACAGTTGTATCCATATCATGTACAAAGCGTGCAAGCCTGATCACACCTAACTGTAGTAATCTGCTGTAATTAACTTCTGTCTTGTTAATTGGCAAGAAATATAACTGACTGGTTCCTTTTCACCATTTTGTTCCTGTCTCAAAACACATCCCACAGCAAAATCAGATGGGTCACATGGCAATGCAAACGGCTTCTCAAAATCAGGGTATATCAACAATAGAGAACTCCCTAAAACATCTTTGAACAATTGTACTGCAGTCTCACGTTCCATAGTCCTCTCAAAAATTACTCCTTTTTCCAAGAAATTTGTTAATGGTTTAATTACTGTGGCAAAAGCCTTGAGAAAACGACGATAACAGTTTCCAAGGCCCAAAATACTCTGCAATTCTTTCAAGTTAGTAGGTGCAGGAAAATGGTTTATTGCTTCATTCAATCATGGATCTGGTTTCACCCTAATTCCCAGATACTGAATCTGTGATTCTGAAAACATATATTTCTCCAGCTTTAAACTCAAACGTGTCCCTTGTAACTGTGACAACACACTCCTTAGTCATTCGTTATATTCCTGAGTTGTCCTGGAGAATAGAATAATAAAATAATATCATCTAAACAAACCTCTTAATAGGAAACCTGCAACTGTTTGAAATGTTGCAGGTGCATTTATTAAACTAAAAGGCTCCCTCAGAAATTCATATATCACCAATGGGCGCAACATAAGCAATAGGAATCCGATGAAAGCTGATTTCATATCAAGAGTAATAGTTCAAGTGTTGTGACGCTATTTCCCATCTGGATATCAACACATAGGCGACAGGATTTCTCAGCATTAACTGAATTTCTAGGAATAATTACAATAGATGGGGCCCAGGGATTGGAAAATGGTTTTATCATTCCAGCATCTAGCTGTTGCTGAAGTCTCTACCAGCACTGACTACAAGTGGTATGTGTCTCAGTATGGATTTTGTGCTACCAGTCTGGCATTCCATCCACAATATCATGGTAGGCTAAGTCAGTGATCGGAAATATTGCCTCCCCTCAAACAAACAAGCGAATTCCTCCAACACTGGATACAAAAGGGTTCATTCTGATTCTGACAAATGTGACTTCTTCTGCAAGCCATTGCTAAGAGATGATGTGATTGTATAAACTTTTCTTATGGTCAATGATTACTGTTCCCTATTCCTCTGAAATTACTTTCCTCCCTTCGGTGCCAACCCCTCATTAGCTACCTACTGTATACTGGCAAGTATATTTCCATGTGGTATTTCAACATATTTACCCCTAAAATTTTCTAAGGAAACTCGATCACATATTTTCATATCCATGATTTCTGAACCACAGTGTTATTTCAGAAATATTTTTTAGGTGCTGTTGATCAAAAACCCCCGACAGCGTAGGTCTATTTGCTGTGTACTACTGTCAAAATAAAAATTACTGGGTTTGCCACCGAGTATAACCAATGCAGATATGGATACAGCTGTCCTTGATGTAATACCCACCATACATTGGATGCGAAATGCATTCTCCTGAAGCACTCCCTGTGATACTGATGCCCAGCATTGTGTCCACATTGTCTTGGTCTACCTGCATGTTGCGTGCCACAGTCTCATGCGGGCACAGATGGGTCACAACGAACATTCTGCTGCCTGGCTGTCTTCTCTCAGGATACGCGTCATGATACAGTTGTGCTGCCTTTCGTGTATTACCATTTGTGCACCCATATGTGAAGTGGAACTCAGCCATTTCTTCATTTGAAACTGTCTGTAGAAGCATGCCAAATGCTTCAAATGCTAAACGTACAAATTGTGTTTGCTGTTCACCACAGGAATTGCTGCATAAAGCAGTGTTCAAGGTGCAGCCTCACTGTTCATGTATTGACAGCACGAGCCAAAACTTAAGCTGCGATTGGTTACTACAGGGTCACTTTTTTCACACAAACAGAAGTAACACGATGAACTAACCGACAACAATGTATCTGTGGTGTCAGCGCCAGACACCACACTTGCTAGGTGGTAGCCTTTAAATCGGCCACGGTCCATTAGTATACGCCGGACCCGCGTGTCGCCACTGTCAGTAATTGCAGACCGAGCGCCACCACACGGCAGGTCACTGACAACTACGCTCTCATTTGCCGAGACGATAGTTAGCATAGCCTTCAGCTACATTTGCTACGACCTAGCAAGGCGCCGTATTCAATTGATATTGAGATTCTATTAATGTATCATCAAGAGCGATGATCTACAAATGTGGATTAAAGTTAAGTATTCCAGAAGCTACGTACTTTTCTTTATAGCATTCATTACGTATCCTGTTTCAGACCTCACGCCAGCCTGCGTGAGTTTAACCGCGTGCCTTTCGGCTTCCTCTCATTGTGTCTAGACTGTCTTGTCTAGACACAACAGTATCAGCAACGGAGCTGCAGGGTAAATGTATTCTTAGACATTAACAGTGTTGTAACGTTGAAATGATTGCAAATGTAGGTTCCCGAACCTATGTTTATTAGAATTTTTTCCTTGTTTCACTGTCCTAACTCAACCCTTTCGATTTATAATAACCAAATATACTGTATAGTAAATGGTGCTTGCTGGTGGCCAAATGTCATGGGATGCAATGTCTGTTGTCGGTTGCTAAAGCTTATACAATGCATACTATGCATAAATGTCCCATCAGAAGAAATGATGTCCTGACGCATCACTTCCAGTGGCGATCTGAATCTGTAGACTGCCGATCATCTGGTATGGCTCTGCGGAGGTGATGTGACATTCGTTCAGGAAACGCTTTGTACGAGGTGTGTAACAACAAAGTGAAATTTGCTTTTGGGGAAGAGTTTTATTTTAGTCAAACTGGAATCCATATGATCCCGAAATGCACACTGATCGTTGGATATGAACACTGGAGGAAAGAACAGCAATCGATCAAGAAAAACCGTTGTTTTATTACAGCAGATCAAGATTTTAGAGTTACACAGGGTAAGCTGGACTCAGAATCGAAGTTCGGTTCCGTGAACATATAACGCTCGAGCGGAGGGATGTGGTATGAAAATCAAATTTTGCGGCTCATCTGATCCCGAGCGGACATGCAATTCCATGCTTGTCACATGTTAAGTTGTTGGATGGTGTAGAGAAGGGGTGGTTTATAGACCTCAATGAGCGGGTCGTGGTGAAGAATACTCACTTCTAGGAACTTTTGGAGGTACATCTTGCAAAAAGGAGGGGTGACTAGACCCAATCCAATAAAAATCCCTACCCAGCTCACTTGCTTATTTGGTCGATTAACAGGTTAATAATCTAATACGGTGTTGTTATTTACTTTGTTAACATTTTAGCCTACTTAAGGACAACTACACCTCATCATGCAACATCTTTCACATTAATTGAAACTGTCACACTGTTGATTTATAGCCCAAAACAAAATCTGTCTCGTTGCTCAACGTATTCGTTGCGTTTCTGTAATAGTCGAAATATGCACGGCGCGCTATTGACAACTTGGATCCTAGGCTTCGTGGCGTCTGTGCCACTCTTGAAACCTACCATCAGCTCTTACCAACTGAAATAGGACTAATCTGACCAGACCACGGTTTCGCAGTCTTTTATTATAATAATCGTTGTTATTTTATTCCTTGACTGGTTTTGTGACTTACGTTAGGCCTCTGAGGGCGCACATATCCTCAATCTCAGTTGACTGAATATTATTAGTTTCTCGTAATTCTGATACATTGCTTTATTTTATTTAGTTATGCGTTTATTATGCGCCAGTGACAAGCTTCACATCTTTCGACATTGTAAGGCTATTTTATTCCACTTTGTTTATACTATAAGCACAGAAGTAGCGCTAGTATATTGTTACGATGTGTATGACATTTGTTTGTGCCCAGAGAGGGCACACCATGTTTTCTTTGTACTGTTTTCATTCCTTTATATTTTAATTATTTCTGTATATTATTTTAACACTGTACTTTTCACTGCTGTTTGGGAGTGTAAATGGATCTTCTTCCATTAGATAGTAATGCATAAATACATTACTTACTATCCTATAGTTACTGTTATTGAGTGGCCTGTACTTACGACTCCATACATGTGCTATGTTTTCTGTGGCTATACCATTCCTTGTAGTTTTATTGTTCAGCACATTTTTTAAAAATTTAAAAACTGTATTGCTTCCATATCACTTAACTATTCACCAGTGCCTCAATATAGGGCACCACACGCATCTGACGTCACATTTTCTTGCTGTTCAACCACGTAAGCAACGGCTTCATTTCATGTTATATCCCGCTATGCTCTACATCAAGCAATATTGTTTACTACACGAAATTTTGGACTAATGTAACCCTTTACTATATGCTATGTAACTATGGTGTGTTTATGTCTGTATTTATGGTATGTTTTTAACTGTCTTAAATATCTGTTCCTGATTCTCGTGTTTTGAAATTTTTACACTGAAGATGACTATGAAATAGTTGAAATCTAGATTTGTTGTAATAATGGATGTATTTTACGATCGACTGCTGCTCTTTTCCCCATCGTCTAGATTTCTGGTTGCGCGGCTCCCGACTTCGATGGTTTGAGTCCTCCATCGGGCATTGGCGTATCAGTGTGTGTTGTCCTTAGCATAAGTTAGTTTAAGTTAGATTAAGTGGTGCGTAAGCCTAGGGACCGATGACTTCAGCAGTTTGGTCCCATAGGAACTTACTACCAATTTCCAATTTTCTATATTTCTGTTTATTCGTCTACATCAATGTTCTTTTCGCTAGGCGCTGTTGAGGAAATGTCAGTAAACGCAATTTGAGTACGATTCTACTGCCGCTCGCGTATATTTCGCGTAAAGAGCAAGAAAAAAGATGAGAGAAATTATGGCTTATATGGACTCATGTAGACAGTCGTTTTCCCCTCGCTCCATTTGCGAGTGGAACAGGATTGAAAATAACGAGTAGTGGTACGTGGTACCCTCCACCATGCACCGGACGTTGAGGTATAGATTATGTAAGCAGATGTGGAAGTGTAGGCAAGTGTATTATAGTGGTGCATAAGTCATGCATTGTTTCGTCAAAATCAGGAAGGTTTTTTTTTCAGATTGCTTTACACAGAAAGCGATGAATCGTAAGTAGATTCCCTATAGGTCGGTCTACCGTGTGGCAAAATCTCCTGGTGGCATAGAACACTAGAAACATAGTGAGGATAACCCTCGCTTTTGACCGCACTTGAGCTTTTCCAGTCTTGTAAATCCAGAATGACTCCGATGGGAATATTCAACCTTTGTTTTCGACGTCATATCTCTAAATCCATGTTTCTCCACCTATTATGACACATTTCAACAGTTTTGCATTTATTGTTGACGTCGTCTAGGGACTGCTAAGCAACTCCCGTTCGTCGCTGTTTCTGCTAGGAATTCAACAGTATTGGATCAAATTGTTCCGTCTCACGTTCAGACGCAAAACTTTCAAAACAATTTCTCAATATAAGCCATTTGGTACGTCACCATCATGAGCGACTGGTCTGGTTACTATTCTGTGATTATTATTCTGCGATAGTTCACAAATATTTCCTTCAGCTTTTGCACGTTTTTATCGGCTGATCACGTGCTGGCTCGTCATCTTCGACGTGTTTACGACCTTCTTCGAAACGCTTTCACCACTCGTAAACCCGTGTTTTAATTTTAGGAGACTGATCAAAAGCAATACGGTACTTAAAATTATTAAAGATTTCTGCACTTTAATCCGTTCTTACAGAAAAACGTAATACCAATTCTCTGGTTCATTTTGGTACAAAATAAGTAATCGCCGACACTACCAAAACACTTGTAACGTTCTAGACAGCTCACAAGACACTAAATATCGGACATGGCTAACACTGTTCAGATACTTTTCAGACATCGTTATCAAGACAATAAAAAAAAAAAAACTCACGGAAATCTTATGTGCAACACGCGAAATTAAAAAATTATCATTACTTTTTGAACATATTTCAAAAAATGTTGGAGAATTGTGTATGATGATCAAACCTACACACTATCTCATCAAATCTTTCCGGACACCTGTTAGGAGACATTAATATCGGATGGGTCCACCTTCGATTTAACTCTTGAAATCCGTTGGCTACACACTCAGAGAGGTGTCTGATTATATGGCTGCTGTCCGGTCTTCCAGAAATATCCGAAAGAACAGACTACATTTATGTAATGAGGTTGAGACGGCCAGTGCTCTCTTCAGTGCAAATGCACACCACACTCGAACTCTTACGGGACTCGGTGAAACGCTGCGGGTAATGAGGATTATGGGCGAAGGGCACCACATCAGTGGTGTGTAATGGATAAGTCGAGAATTTGGGTCTGACGGGAGGCGTGCTGGGATAGTCCGTGTAGTTGCGATGACCGCGCATCTGCCTAATATGCAAGAGACACGGGTTCAAATCCCAGTCTGGCACAAATTTCCAACTTTCCCTATTGGCAGAACTCAAAGTCTACTAGCAGTTACGTCTTGTAATTTGTTTGTTTCTTGAGGTGTCTGGTTGTCTCATGAAGAATGGTAGTCTGTTCTTCCTCTTGAGCCAAAACCAGAGGATGTAGTGATTTTTTTTATTGTTTACAATTTCGACTCCCCCTATTTTAAATCTAATGCCAGTCGAATTTTGACATAGCTATTGAAGTTGCGTAGAACTATAACTAACATCGCTTCAAGATTTGTAACGTAATTGAAGCTTTTAAATAACTGGTGAAATTGAACAACAAGGTAATAGAAAAGTCTAACAGACTTTCTAACGCGACTTTCGGCCTCTCAGATAACAGGATATAGCCATCAGTTACGATGGACTAGAGAGAAAGAATCGGAACACACTGAAGCCACAAAGAAATTGCTGTAGGCATCATGCGTACTCAAATACAGAGATATGTAAACACGCAGAATACGGCCCTGCGGTCGGCAACGACTCTATAAGACAACAATAGTGTGTCCGAGTTGTTACGTCGGTTACTACTGCTACAATGGCAGGTTATGAAGATTTAGGTGAGTTTCAACGTGGTGTTATAGTTGGCGCACGAGCTATGGGACGCGTAGAGATGGTGGGGATTTTGCTACACGACCATTTCACGCATGTACCGTGAATATCAGAAATCCAGTAAAACACGAAATCTCCGACATCGCTGCGGCCGGAAAAAAATCTTGCTAGAACGGGAACGACGACTGAAGAGATTCGTTCAACGTGACTGTAGTGGAACCCTTCCGCAAACTGCTGTAGATTTCAATGCCGGGCTATCAACATGTGTCAGAGTGCGAACCATTCAACGAAACATCATCGATATGGCCTTTCACTCGTGTACCCTTGACGACAGCACGATACAAAGCTTTACTCTCGCCTCAGCCCGTCAGCACCGACATTAGTCTGTTGATGTCTGGAAATATGTTCCCTAGTCGGACGAGCCTCGTCCAAATTGTGCCGAGTATGGAGGATGTACCGGTATGGAGACAACCTCGTGAATCTGTGGACCCTGCATATGGGCAGGGGACTGTTCAAGCTGGTGGACGCTCTGTAATGGTGTGGGGCGTGTGCAGTTGGAGAGATATGTCACCCAGGATACGTCAAGATACGACTGCGACGGATGACACGTGCGTATGCCCCATGTCTGATCACCTACATACATTCACGTCCATGGTGCAATCCGACGGACCTTCAAGCAGAACAACGCGACACCCCACACGTCCAGAATTGCTACAGAATGGCTACAGGCACACTTTTCTGAGTTTAAACACTTCCGCTGCCACCAAACTCCCAAGACACGAACATTATTGAGAGTACCTGGGATGTCTTGCGACGTGCTGTTCAGAAAAGATCTTCACCCCCTCGTACTCTTGCGGATTTATGGAGAGCCCTGGAGCACTACTTCAGACATTAGTCGAGTCCACGCGACGTCGTGTTGCGGCACTTCTGCGAGGTCGCTGGGGCGCTACATGATATTAGGCAGGTGCGCTAATGTTTTGGGCTCTGTTGGAAAGAGGATAAACATGTGTCTCTTGAAGTTTTCCGGGTGGATCGAATATTCCATCATCTTTTAGGCGTGCACCCGGGACATTCTTGTTCCGATATCTCGGCTGACAACTTTCCAGTCATTCTCAAAGAAATTCGCATACAAGATTTTTTGAATCATTTGGACACAACACTGCATTAAACACGCATGTGTCATAAATAACGCTCTTGGTAACAAATGCGTCTGTCATAGATAAACCTGTGTTTATCTTAGAGTAAAACAAAACTAGTCCTACGTCAGCGAATCCACAGTACTGACGAAGCACGTGGTCAATTATTACGGATCGCGTAGCAGGTGTGTGAGAAAAGTAATGAGACTGATTTTTTAACCACCAAAGTATTTATTTCTTCAAACAACAATTACGTTAAAAGTAGTTCCGTTCGGCAGCTATACAGCGGCAGTGTCGTAGCGCTGAAAGGTTTCAACTGAATTTGAATGTTTTCTAGAATCCCTAAGGGACGTTCTTTTAAGAAAATTCTTAATTCCGTGGCAAGGAAAAAACTCACAAGGACTCAGATCAGGTGAATTGGGGGCTTTGGAACAACAGGACTGCTATTTCAGGCCAAATTCAGTGAGCCTTTCAAGGACATCTTTGCAAAGTACTTGGTTGACAGTTTGTTCTACAAGGACAAATCCTTAATACACGAGAGCCCTAATTTCAAAAAAGAAAAACCACCATTTTTTTTGGTTCTCTAATTTGCTCATTTGAGCTTTTTTCGGCCACGGAGTTGTGTCAGTGTGCCACTCCTCACTTTGCTGTTTTGTCTCAGGATCGCACTCAAAAATCCAGGACAAACCACCTGCGATCACAGGACTGAACCATTCGTGGTCATCGGCAGTCCTCTCAAGAAGATCAACGCTCATGTTTCATTGACGGACGTTCTGCCCAGTTGTGAGGTTTTTCAGCACTAATTTGGCACCGACCTTTCGCATGTGCAAAACGTCGATCACAGCTTAATGTATGGTGAAAGTAGTCCATTAACTTTCGGGAATGCAGCCTGTGCCTATCCGAAACGTAATGCACTATTCATTACGCAGCGAACAGTTGCAAATGCACACACGCTGAGAGTATTTAACAGATCACTCACCACCTCTGTTGTGAAACGTCTTACAAGAGCACGCACAAGTTCGACGCTTCCGTCGGTTTTTATATACACATCAAAAAAAGTTTTGCATCACCTCGGTTCCAGAGGTCCGGAACCTGTACAGAAAATTGGAATAGAGATCAACATAAACATCATTTCTGCCCTTTTTATTGCTCATGCGAACCACACATTTGCATGTTGTACCGTCATTCAGCGAGATCTCCAGAGGTGGCGATCCAGTCTGCTGTACACACCGGTACCTCTAATACTCAGAAGCACGTCCACTTGCATTGATACATGCCTGTATTCGTCGTGGAATTCTATCCACAAATTGTACAAGGCACTGTTGGTATAGATTGTCCCACTCCTCAACGGAGATTCGACGTAGACCTCTTAGAGTGGGCAACGTCGTCCATAAGGAGATCTTTTCATTCTATTCCAGGCATGTTCGATATGGGTCATGTCTGGAGAACATGCTGGCCACTCTTGTCGAGCGATGTCGTTATCCTGAAGAAAGTCATTCACAAGATGTGAACGATGAGGGCGCGAATTGTTGTCCAAGAAGACGAATGCCTCACCAATATGCTGCCGATATGGTTGTAATATCGGTCGGAGGATGGCATTCACGTATCGTACAGCCGTTACGGCGCCTTCCGTGACCACCAGTGGCGTACGTCGGCCCCACATAATGCCACCCCAAACAGCAAGAAAACTCCACCTTGCTGCTCTCGCTGCACAGTGTGTCTAAGGCGTTCAGCCTGACTGGGTTGCCTCCAAACAGGGCTCTGACGATTGTCTGGTTGAAGGATTATGTAACACTCGTCGGTGAAGAGAACGTGATGCCAATCCTGTGTGGTCCGTTCGGTATGTTGTTGGGCTCATCTGTAACCGCGCTGCATGGTGTCGTGGCGACAACGATGGACTTCGCCATGGACGTCGGGAGTGATGTTGCGTATCATGCAGCCTATAGCGCACAGTTTGAGTCATAACACGACGTACTGTGTCTGCACGAGGAATCATTATTCAACATGGTGGCGTTGCTGTCAGGGTTCTCCCGAGCCATAATCCGTAGGTAGCGCTCATCCTCTGCATTAGTAGCCCTTGGGCGGCCTGAGCGAGGCGTGTAATCGACAGTTCCTCTCTCTCTCTGTATCTCCTTCATGTCCGAACAACGTAACTTTGGTTCACTCTGACACGACTGGACACTTGTTGAGAGCCCTTAATGGCACAAAGTAATAAAGCGGACGCGATCCAACCGCGGTATTGACCGTCTAGGCACGGTTGAACTACAGACAACATGAGCTGTGTACCTCCTTCCTGGTGGAATGACTGGAACTGTTCGGCTGTCGGACCCCCTCCGTCTAATAGGCGCCGGTCATGCATGGTTGTTTACATCATCGAACGGATTTAGTGGCATCTCTGAGCAGTCAAAGGGACTGTGTCTATGATACAATATCCACAACCAACTTCTATCTTCAAGAGTTTTGGGAAATGGGGTATTGTAAAACTTGTTTGTTATGTGTGTAGTTGAGATTTCCCTGAGCGAGGTTCGTCTTCAACATGCTCTCAGCATTTCAAACATGATTTGTGCCAGCGAAAAATTGTGCTCTTGGTAAGGTCTGTTCCGAACAGGCCTATTTCAACTTATCAAAGGTCACACTCGAGGATTTCCCTAGTTAAACACAGAACTTGGTGGCATAACGTTGGTCTAAATTCCGCTGTTCCATTTTCGTTATACAGAACAAAAAGACACGGCTCCCAAAGATCACATGTACGCAGCGGTCCACAAAACTTGCCTGATCGCTCGGTGTTTTGTGTCTGTTTTCTCACACGCCTTGTATGTTGAAAAAGCAGACACTGAAGACTTGAGAAAATGAATTCTTCGAGAGCGCAGACGCGATATGACGGAGTTTCGTGATTTATCGAGCGTCGCGGTTGAGCAGATTGTCTGATAATTTTGTTTCCACACCTTCCTTGACCACTGAATCCCAATAGGTTCAAACGGCTCTGAGCACTATGCGTCTTAACTTCGGAGGTCATCAGTCCCATAGAACTTAGAACTAATTAAACCTAACTAACCTAAGGACATCACACACATCCATGCCCGAGGCAGGATTCGAACCTACGACCGTAGCGGTCGCTCGGCTCCAGACTGTAGCGCCCAGAACCGCACGGCCACTCCGGCCGGCGAATCCCAATAGGATGAGGCTGTAGCCAGGATCGTGACTTCCGTTTGTCAGAGTTGCCTATCTCATTGAATTTCCCCATTTTCAGCCCATATCTTCGCAAGGGTGATCCCCCGTCCTCGTCTGATCCGCTTACATACGAGGGTGAGTCAAATGGAAACTTAAAATTTTGTAATAACAAATCGAAATTTCGCGCCGTTAACCTGTAAGTTGGTAAGCATGCTACAAACAGCGTGCAGAATGGCCTGTAGATGGCAGCATAGTGCAGATGCGCACATACCGTCGCATCTCAGTATAAAGATGGCCGCCCCACTTGCGACTTGCACCAGGGAAGAACAGCGTTCTGTTATTCGGTTTTTGCGTAGTGAAGGTGTGAAACCTATTGCAATTCATCGACGAATGAAGTTCAGTGCGGTGATGCATTTTTGTCACAGCAGCAAGTCTACGAATGGAGTAGGAAGTTCGCAAATGGTGTGACTTCAGTGGAAGATGTTCCTCGTCCAGGTCAGGCACAACGAGTTGTGACTCCACAGAACATTGCAGCAGTTGAAGCGATGGTGAAGGAAATCCGCCGAGTGACACTGAATGACATTGCAGCATGTTTACAGATTAGTCATGGGACAGCACACCACGTTGTGCACGATGTGCTCCAGTTTCACAAATGTCTGCAAGATGGGTGCCACGGCAGCTGACTCCTGAAATGAGAGAACGACGTGTTGATGCTTGTGAAGAACTTCTTCGGCGCTTTGAACGAGAAGGTGATGGCTTTCTTGCAAGAATCGTTACTGGGGACGAAAGCTGGGTTCACTTCCACCAACCAGAAACGAAAAGAGCGAGCAAGGAATGGCGCCATTCCTCATCACCAAAACCAAAGAAGTTTCGAACAGAACCATCAGCAGGGAAGGTTATTCTATTTTGGGACGAAAAAGGCGTCATTTTGGAGCATTACATGCCTAGAGGGACCACTGGCACCAGTGCAAGATACACAGATCTCTTAAAAAAATCATCTGCGGCCTGCAATCAAATCAAAGCAACGTGGATCGCTGTCAGCAGGTGTCCTTTTGCAACATGACAATGCAAAACTCCACACTGTCCGTACAACAGTTGCAACAATCACAGACCTGCATTTTGAGTGTCTTCCTCATCCACCATACTCACCAGACCTTGCCCCAAGTGATTTCCATATGTTTGACGCAATGGGAGGAAAGAAGTTCCGTTCTGATGAAGAGGTGCATCAGTGGTTGCGGGGGCTACCAAAAGAATATTTTTCTAAAGGAATTTATGCATTTTGTAAGCGCTGAAGGACTTGCATTGAGCGTGGGGAAGATTATGTTGAAAAGTGGTACAACTTTGTACCACTTCTGCACAATATATAATATTTTTAAAAAAATTTAGGGATTTCATTTGACTCGCCCTCGTACTTTTGTTATCGTGTCACTTGCCCGCACTGCCACCAGCCGACATCCGATGTCGCGGAGGGCAGTAGTCATGATGTTTTGGCTCATCAGTGGAAATGATATACTAGAGAATATCAGAAACTCCATAAGGCTTTTGCAGACCTTACTGTTGTCCATAAGAAGGCTGCAACGCATGGAGACTCTGGTGAGCTGCAGGAAGATCTGCAGATGATCAATGATGGGGGCAGATACTGGCAGTTGTGAATATAGATGGGTATACGTGCAGATATTTTTATATGTGATACCTTAATCTGTACACACATCAGTGTGTTGGTTCTTTTGTTTTCTCTGCATTGAACAGGCTGCCCGCACACATGTCACATGATTTACTATCTGATGTTTTCTGCATGATCGTTAACTGCACCACTCAAGCAGGCCAACCGTTTTGTGAGCACACTTCACCACCTGACCTGCTACCGAGCGGAAAATAAGACCCGGTCATTATTCAAAAGAGCAAAAAATTGGCAACAGTTGAAAATTGGTTTTTTGAAACAATGAGAATACATACAAAGGATCTGTTTGGGCATAATGATTGATCATAATTTGAACTGTATTTTAGATTTTCAATACAAAAAGAAAAACCTGCAACTATGGTTGGATCAAGGGCCTGCGAGTTTGAAATACACACACTAAGGGGTTATCTGCCCGCCCTGGTACCCCGCGGTCTAACGCGCTGCTTCCCGAGCGGGAAGGAGCGCCTGGTCCCCGGCACGAATCTGCCCGGAGGATTAGTGTCGAGGTCCGATGTGCCGGCCAGCCTGTGGATGGTTTTTAGGCGGTTTTCCATCTGCCTCGGCGAATGCGTGTTGGTTGCCCTTATTCCGCCTCAGTTACATTATGTTGGAGACTGCTGCGCAAACACTGTCTCCACGTAGGCGTACACCATAGTTACTCTACCATGCAAACATTTTGGGTTACACTCGTGTGCTGTGAGACGTTCCCGGAAGGGTCCACTGGGGGTCGAACCGCACAATAACCCTGGGTTCGGTGTGGGGGGTCGGTGGGGTGAGACGACTGGTGTAGCCTGTTGTGGGGTGGTGAACCACTGAGGGCTATGGTGGGGACAAAGGCTCTCCATCGTTTGCATGTCCCCAGTTCAATACATACATTCAGGAGTCATCTGGAATCAAAAAGGATGACATTAGTCGATACTACATTAAAATTATGTTAGCATACACTTATCTGTTGTTGTTGTGGTCTTCAGTCCAGAGACTGGCTTGATGCAACCTACATCCTCCTCAATCTGCTTAGTGCATTCATTTCTTGGTGATCTCTTGTTGCCTCAGAACACGTCCTTCCAACCGATCCCTTCTTCTAGTCAAGTTGTGCCACAAATTTCCCCTCTCCCCAATTATATTCAATACCTCTTCATTAGTTATGTGATCTTCAGCATTATTCTGTAGCACCACATTTTTAAAGCTTCTATTCTCTTCTTGCCCAAACTACTTATCATCCACGTTTCACTTCCGTACATGGCTACACTCCATGCAAATACTTTCAGAAACGACTTCCTCACACTTAAATCTGTACTCAATGTTAACAAATTTCTCTTCTTCAGAAACGCTTTCCTTGCCATTGCCAATCTACATTTTATACCCTCTCTACTTCGAGCATCATCAGCTATTTTTCCCCCCAAATACCAAAACTCATTCACTACTTTAAGTGTCTCATTACCTAATCCCATCGGGCCGCGGTGGCCGAGTGGTTCCAAGCGCTTCAGTCTGGAGCCGCACGACCGCTACGGTCGCAGGTTCGAATCCCGCCTCAGGCGTCGATGTGTGTGATGTCCATAGGTTACATAGGTTTAAGTAGTTCTACGTTCTAGGGGACTGATGACCTCAGTGCTCTCACAGGGCTCAGAGACATTTGAACCATTTTTGAACCTAGTCCCATTCCATCGGCATCACCAGACTTAATTCAACTACATTTCATTATCCTCGTTTTGCTTTTGTTTATATTCATATTATATCCTTCTTTCAAGACATTGTCCATTCGTTCAACTGCTCTTCCAGGTCCTTTGCTGTCTCTGACAGAATTACAATGTCATCGGCGAACTTCAAAGTTTTAATTCTTCTCCATGGGTTTTAATTCCTACTCCGAATTTTTCTTTTGTTTCCTTTAGTGCTTGCTCAGTATATAGATTGAATAATATCGGAGAGAGGCTACAACCCTCTCTCTCTCCCTTCCCAACCACTGCTCCCCTTTTATGCCCCTCGACTCTTTTAACTGCCATCTTGTTTCTGTACAAATTGTAAATAGTCTTTCGCTCCCTGTATTCTACCCCTGCCACCTTCAGAATTTGAAAGAGAGTATTCCAGTCAACATTGCCGAAAGCTTTCTCTAAGTTTACAAATGCTAGAAACGTAGCTTTGCCTTTCCTTAATCTGTCTTCTAAGATAAGTCGTAGGGTTAGTATTGCCTCACGTGTTTCAACATTTCTACGGAATCCAAACTGATCTTCTCAGAGGTCACCTTCTACCAGTTTTTCCATTTGTCTGTAAAGAATTCACGCTAGTATTTTGCAGCCGTGTCTTATTAAACTGATAGTTCGGTAATTTTCACATCTGTCAACACCTGCTTTATTTGAGATTGGAATTATTATATTCTTCTTGAAGTCCGAGGGTATTTCGCCTGTCTCATACATCTTGCTCACCACATGGTAGAGTTTTGTTAGGGCTGGCTCTCCTAAGACTGTCAGTAGTTCTAATGGAATGTTGTCTACTCCCGGGGCCTTGTTTCGACTTAGGTCTTTCAGTGCCCCTTCAAACTCTTCACGGAGTATCATATCTCTCATTTCGTCTTCATCTACATCTTCTTCCATTGCCATAATGTTGTCCTCAAGTACATAGCCCTTGTATAGACCCTCCATATACTCCTTCCACCTTTCGCCTTTTCTTTCTTTGCTTAGAACTGGATTGCCATGTGGGCTCTTGATATTCATACAAGTGGCTCTCTTTTCTCCAAAAGGTCTCTTTAATTTTCCTATAGGGAGTACCTATCTTACCCCTAGTGAGATATGCCACTACATCCTTACATTTGTCCTCTAGTCATCCCTGCTTAGCCATTTTGTACTTCCTGTCGATTATTTACTGCAATTTTTATATTTTCTCCTTTCGTCAAATTCAGTATATAATCTGTTACCCAAGGATTTCTACCAGCCCTCCTCTTCTTACCTACTTGATCCTCTGCTGCCTTCATTGTTTCATCCCTGAAAGTTACCCATTCTTCTTCTACTGTATATCTTTCCCCCATTCCCGTCAATCGTTCCCTAATGCTCTCCCTGAAATTCTCTACAACCTCTGGTTCTTTTAGTTTATCCAGGTCCCATCTCCTTAAATTACCAGCTTTTTGCAGTTTCTTCAGTTTTAATCTAGTTCATAACCAATAGATTGTGGTCAGAGTCCACATCGGACACTGGAAATGTCTTACAGTTTAAAACCTGGTTCCTAAATCTCTGTCTTACGATTATATAATCTATCCGGAACCTTGCAGTATCTCCAGACCTGTTCCATGTATACAACCTGTCGCAGGTTGTATACACGAACAAGTGTTAACGAAGCGTTATCTATGATTAAGATATGCTCTGTGCAAAATTCTACCAGGCGACTTCCTCTTTCATTTCTTAACCCCATTCCATATTCACCTACTACGTTTCCTTCTCTTCCTTTTCCTACTATCGAATTCCAGTCACCCATGACTATTAAATTTTCGACTCCCTTCACTATCTGAAGAATTTCTTTTATCTCATCACACATTTCATCAATCTCTTCGTCATCAGCAGAGCTAGTGGCATATAAACTTGTTCTACTGTAGTAGGCATGGGCTTCGTGTCTATCTTGGCAACAATAATGCGTTCACTATGCTGTTTGTAGTAGCTTACCCTCACTCCTATCTTTTTATTCATTATTAAACCTACTCCTGCATTACCCCTATTTGATTTTGTATTTATAACCCTTTATTAACCTGACCGGAAGTCTTGTTCCTCCTGCGACCGAACTTCAGTAATTCGCACTATATCGTTTATCTATCAATTTCCCTTTTTAAATTTTCTAACCTACCTGCCCGATTAAAGGATCTGACATTCCACGCTCCGATGCGTAGAACGCCAGTTTTGTTTCTCCTGGTAATGACGTCCTCCTGAGTAGTCCCCGCCCGGAGATCGGAATGGGGGACTATTTTACCTCCGGAATACTTTACCCAAGAGGACACCATAATCATTTAACCATTCGGTGAAGCTGCATGCCCTCGGGAAAAATTACGGCCGTAGTTTCCCCTTGCTTTCAGCCGTTCGCAGTACCAGCACAGCAAGGCCATTTTGGTTAGTGTAACAAGGCCGGATCAGTCAATCAACCAGACTGTTGGCCCTGCAACTACTGAAAAGGCTGCTGCCCCTCTTCAGGAACCACACGTTTGTCTGGCCTCTCAACAGATACCCCTCCGTTGCCATTGCAGCTACAGTACGGTTATCTGTGTCGCTGAGGCACGCAAGCCTCCCCACCAACGGCAAGGTCCATGGTTCATGGGGGTGGGAGGGTGGGGGGCGGGGATCGCTTACACTTTATCACAATGAAATAACCTTAAATTTAACGATATAGTGCTAACTCGAGCTTTGAGTTCGATTTTTGGGGGATTGTTTCACTCTTTTTATGGCTTTACAAAATATAATACTAAGAAGTTTTATATAAGCTTCCAAGATAAGTGTTTCCCATTCCGAGGTCAAAGTTAGAAATTAATAGGTTGAACCGTTTATATTTTATGCTGCACGCAGTTCTGAAAAATCGTTTCTCGAGAAAAACCTGTTTCAAGTTTAAGGGAAAACTTTTACATATATTATTAGTTCAATTTGCTTAAAAACTACATGTTACTATATTGTTGTGATGTCACCGAACACAAATATGAAGTTAGTTTTCGAAATTCAAAACGGGTAATCCAATTTGGCGGACCAAAAATTGTATTTTGTCCAGTTTTGACCCAAATTTGACCAAGAAAAGTATTTTTGCTACTTACGTTTAGTCTGCAATTCCAGGACTGTACATCAGCTATTTCTCTAAGTCGAATTGTTCTTGGAGTGCAATTCCCTCGTTCCTCTTGCCGAGAAAAGCCGATCTGGCTGAGCTGAATGTGCTGCGTTTGGCAGCCTGCACATGTTGTTCCTCAGCTTCCTCGCCGAATATGTTTGCACGCATACAGCAATATGCACACATCAAAAAAAGTTTTGCATCACCCCAGTTGCCAGAACTCCTGAAGGAAGACGTTGACTGTGGAAATTGTATCACAGACACAGTCCCTTTGACTGTTCAGAGTTGTGACTATACCCGCTCAAACAACCATGCACGAGCAGCGCCTGTTAGACGGAGGGGGTCCGACAGCCGATCATTTCCAGTCATTCCACCAGGAAGATGGTACACAGCTCCTGTTGACTGTAGTTCAACCATGCCTAGTCGGTCAATACCGCGGTTAGATCGCTCCGCATTGTTACTTTGTGCCAGGAAGAGCTGTCAGCAACGGAAGTGTCCAGGCGTCTCGGAGTGAACCAAAGTGATGTTGTTCGGACACGGAGGAGACACAGAGAGACGAACTGTCGATGACATGCCTCGCTCAGGGTGCCCAAGGGCTACTACTGCAGTGGATGACCGCTACCTACGGATTATGGCTCGGACGAACTCAGACAGCAACGCCCGACAGCATGTTGAATAATGCTTTTCGTGTAGCCAGAGGTCGTCGTGTGCGCAGTAGGCTGCACGATACGCAACTTCATTCCTGACGTCCATAGCGAAGTCCATCTTTGCAACCACGACAACATGCAGCGCGGAACAGTTGGGCCCAACAGCATGCCGGATGGACTGCTCAGGATTGGCATCACGTTCTCTTCACCGATGATTGTTACATATGCCTTCAGCCAGACAATCGTCGGAGACGTGTTTGGAAGCAACCCGGTCAGGATGAAAGCCTGAAACACGCTGTCCAGCGAGTGCAGCAAGGTGGAGGTTCCTTGCCGTTTGGGGATGGCATTATGTGGTGCCGACGTAGGCCGTTGGTGGTCATGTAAGGCGCAGCGCAACGGCTGTACGATACGTGAATGCCATCCTCCGACCGATAGTACAACCATATCGGCAGCATATTGGTGAGGCATTCGTCTTCTTGGACAACAATTCGCGCCCTCATCGTTCACATCTCGTGAATGACTTTCTTCAGGATAACGACATCGCTCGACAAGAGTGGCCAGCATGATCTCCAAACATGACCCCTATCGAACATATCTGGGGATCCTTCGATCTGTGGGATCGCCGTTGAGGAGTGGGACAATCTGAGCCGACAGTGCCTTAATGAACTTGTGGATAGTGTGGCACGACGAATATGCATCAATGCAAGTCGACGTGCTACTGGGTGTGAGAGTTACCGGTGTGTACAGAAATCTCGATCACCACCTCTGAAGATCTCACCCTATCGCGGTACAACATTCAATGTCTGGTTTTCATGAGCAATAAAAAGGTCGGAAATGGTGTTTATGTTGATCTCTGTTCCAATTTTCTGTACAGGTTCCGGAACTCCTGGAACCGAGGTGATGCAATTTTTTTTTTTTTTTTTTTTGTTTGATGTGTGCAAATCATTTGGTGAGCGTGCGTCACTAAACGGCAAGTTTTTTTTTCCTGAGCCGAGCATCTCCGCCTGAGAGCGACCGTGGCAGCGTTTCGAACAATGGGCCCTTGTAACGCATTGTTTAAGAAAACTTTTCGTCTCAACGTTCCGGACACACACACCTTTCAGAAAATGCGATAAAATGAAATCGAATTTTCGATCATTCTGAGTGAGTACCTGGTCTTAATGGCTCTCTCTTCCCACATGTACTTAGACGTACTAACCAACATAAAAATATGCCACTTCTAATAGCTACAATTTTTACTCTGTAAATGAATTAAATGCTGATCTAATGTTATTCAGTATTTTGTTCTCAGACGCAAAATATTTGCACTGGTACCCGTTACACCGTGCATATGTCTATGAGTGCGACGGCTCTTAGAATTACACTATGTGATCAAAAGTATCCGGACTTAAAAGTTCTTGGTGCCCCCCATCAGTAATGATGGAATTCAGTATGGTGTTGGCCCACCCTTAGCCTTGATGACAGCTTCCTTTCTCGCAGTCATACATTCAGTCATGTCCTGGAAGATTTCTTGGGGAATGGCAGCCCATTCTTCACGGAGTGCTGCCCTGAGGAGAGGTATCGATGTCGGTCGGTGAGGCCTGGCATGAAGTCGGCGTCCCAAAACAACCAAAAGGTGTTCTGTAAGATTCAGGTCAGGAGTCTGTGCGGGCCAGTCCATTACAGGGGTCTTATTGTCGTGTAACCACTCCGCTTTAGGCCGTGCATTATGAACACGTATTGAAAGATGCAGTCGCCATCCCTGAATTGCTCTTCAAGCTGGGAAGCAATAAGGTGCTTAAAAGATCAATGTATGCCTGTGCTGTGATATTGCCACGCAAAACAACAAGGGTGCAAGCCCCATCCAATAAAAACACCACCACACCATAACACCACCACCACCACCGAATTTTACTGTTGGCACTACACACAATGGCAGATGACGTTCACCGGACATTTGCCATACCCACACCCTGCCATCGGATCGCCACATTGTGTTCCGTGATTCGTCACTCCACACAACGTTTTTCCACTGTTCTGTCGTCCAATGTTTACGCTCCTTACACCAAGCGAGACGTCGTTTGGTATTTACTGGCGTGATGTGTGGCTTATGAACAGCCGCTCGACCACGAAATCCAAGTTTTCTCGCCTCCCGCCCAACTGTCATAGTACTTGCAGTGGATCCTGATGCAGTTTGTAATTCCTGTGTGATGGTCTGGATATATGTCTGCCTATTACATATTACGACCCTCTCCAACTGTTAATGCTCTCTGTCAGTCAACAGAGGAGGTGGACCTGGACGCTTTTGTGCTGTACGTGTCCCTTCACGTTCCCACTTCACTATCTCATGTGGAACAGTGGACCTAGGGCTGTTTCGGAGTGTGGAAATCTCGCGTATAGGCGTTGAGACAAGTGACATCCAATCACCTGACCACGTACGAAATCCGAGGTTCAGCGGAGCGCCCCATTCTGCTCTCTCACGATGTCTAATGACTACTGAGGTCGTTGATACGGATTACCTGGCAGTAGGTGGCACCAACAGCAGTTGACCATGAACGTGAATAAATGTAAGATCTTGCGTGCAAATAGGGAAAGAGATCCACTACTTTTCCATCACGCTATTGCTGACAAATCACTGCACTTTGAGTCCTGGTTCTTCTCCACTAGCTCTTCACAGTGACATCGGAGTCAATGTCCGAGCTAAACGTGTTTCTACGCTTCACCAACTCATAACCTTACACGAAGATAATTCGTAACAATCGCAAGCATGCGTCTACAGTAATATGATGGCTTCACAAGAAAAACACTGGGCGACAGACACGTACAAACATGATTTATACGTTATGGGCTCAACCATTCTGGTTTGGCTCAATCATTCTTTAGGCATTAGCAGAATCGTAGGTGTAAGCGTTTAAGATCTGACGCTTTTTTGTCACAAAAAGGAGGCTCGACCGAAGAGCAAATAGATTATTTTAAAAAAATGAGGGTCAAGAATGGGCTTAAGATTCAGGGGAAGCGGATTTAACCGTGTCATAAGTTCATATCATGGACTGTCCGCCTGCTTAGCTAAGTGGTAACGTGCTTGCCTCCGATGCACTGGGCCCGGGTTCGATTCTCTGCCGCGTCGGAGATTTTCTCCGCTCGTGGGCTGGGTGTTGTGTTAGCCTCATCATCATTTCATCCTCATCATCGGCCACAAGTTTCCGTATTGTGGCGCCGACTGAATATGACTTGCACTTCGCTTCCGAACTCGAATGGGACCTCCCGGACAACAATACCCTACGATCATTTCATGTCATATTCTGGATTGAGTGTAAACTGGAGTAAGGTATATAAGTGTGAGGAGTAGTACTAATGATGTTAGCGAAAAACTTGGCATCAAAAGCAGCCAGCCGCCAAAGTAAAGAAATTCTGCTCTCTTTGAAGCAAAATAACACACGGCACACGAAACAAGGGCTACACCAGATGCAGGCTAGCACAGCCACGGGGACATTTCAGACCAAAACAAGTCTGCTAGCATCACACGTAGCCTCATGTCACCCATGTTTGACTCTGGTATGGAAAATGCGACTGTATGTGACATAAAAGATAACTTGAAACGCTCAATATAATTTTTATCTGTATCTCTTATTCGACGATATTTAAGCTGGTAATGAGTCCTCTCTGACTTAAAAGATACTGTATTTATACATCTGCCGGCCGAAGTGGCCGACCGGTTCTAGGCGCTACGGTCTGGATCCGCGCGACCGTTACGGTCGCAGGTTCGAATCCTGCCTCGGGCATGGCTGTGTGTGATGTCCTTAGGTTAGTTAGGTTTGAGTAGTTCTAAGTTATAGGGGACTGATGACCTCAGATGTTAAGTCCCACAGTGCTCAGAGCCATTTGAACCATTTATACATCGGTACAATCTGGTGACTGGTTATGTTGCTGTTACGTGTTTGTTTGCCAGCTAAATCTGAAAATGGCGACCCTCAGCGTAGTTTCTATTGGAACATGTTGTAGGGAAGGCAAACCAGAGATTCTGTTTTATTGGCAGGACACTTAGAAAATGTAACAGATCTACTAAAGAGATTGCTTACACTACGCTTGTCCGTCCTCTTTTGGAGTACTTCTACGCGGTCTGGGATCCTTACCAAACAGGATGAAAGAAAGACATCTAGAAAGTTCAAAGAAGAACAGAAAATTTTGTATTATCGCGAAATATGGGATGGAGTGTCACGGACACGATACGTGATTTGGGATGGACAACATTACTCTTTCATTTGGATCGTTTCGTCAATAAGCAAAATTGGCACATTTGGCGGACTGAGAAGCCAGGTTTCGCGATCGAGAAATCTCTTCACTCTCAATGGATGACTCTGTAGTGTGCAATGTACCAGTCACGGAATAATCGGTGCGATATTCCTTGATGGCACGATGACTACCGAACGGTACGTGAAGGTTTTGGTAAATGATGACAGCCCCATTTTCCAAAGTGACCCTGATTTCGACAAGATGTGGTTCATGCAAGACGGAGCTCAACGCCATCGAAGTCGGAGACTGTTTGATGTCCTGGACGAGCATTTTGGGGACCGCCTTCTTAGCTCTGGGTACCCAGAGGCGACTGGCTCAAAAAATGGTTCAAATGGCTCCAAATACTATAGGACTTAACATCTGAGGTCATCAGTCTCCTATACATAAAACTACTTAAACGTAACTAACCTAAGGACATCACACACGTCCATGCCCGAGGCAGGATTCGAACTTGCGACTTTAGCAACCGCGTGGTTCCGGACTGAAGCGCCAAGAACCGCTCGACCACAGCGGCCAGCTAGCGACTGGAATGCGCCTTGATTGGCCGCCATGATCTCCGGATCTGAACACATACGACTCCTTTTTGTGGGGCTATATTAGAGACAAGGTGTACAGCAATAGCCCCAAAACCATTGCTGAGATGACAACAGCCATTCAGGAGGTGATCGACAGCATGGATGTTAAGATACTTCAGCTGATCTTGCAGAATTTCGCTATTCGTCTGCACCAGATCGTCGCCAATGATGACAGGCACATCGGATATGTCATAACCTAAATACGAATATCTGTAGTGACGTTTACGTGTTGAATATGGTGTGTGCACGCCGTAGTGTGTAACTAATTCAGGTTTTTTTTCATATAGTTCAATAACTGTCACCCTGTATCTTGAGATATACAGGGTAGTCATAAAAAAACCTGAAAAGCTTGTAAGGGTGTTACAGGGGAGGTTGTGCTGACAGATAATTATTAAGGAAAAATGCGATACGTAGCGCCGTTTCTGAGATAGCCAATTAGATCGTCCCAGTTGCAAACTTAAGGAGCCTGCCAGAGACAACGTCGTCACGTGTTCTTCGTTTGGTTTCCTCAAATCGAACAAATGTAGCGTTTGCTCACCAAGCTTGAATTTATTACTTCCGGAAAGGGCGTATTTTAAGTAGTAATGAGTATTTCAGAAAGTGGTAACTTACGTATCCAAAGATTTCTGTGCACTAGAGCCTTTTAGCCCATGATACCGCTTGAATTTGCACCCAAAATGACCTAATTGACTGACTTCAATGCTAAATAACAAGGAAACGGCGTAACGTATAGAATTTTTTTCTTAACATATGTTTCTCAGCACAATCTGCCTTTCGCTTTGTTTCTGACTATACTGTATATTGAAATACTGATCATTGTACTTGTGCCCAGGGATAACAGGGCCGAGAGTATGTTTTTAGTACAATTAGACAGCTACGTTTCTGTAAAGTAACACCAGTTCTATAAAAGAGCTGAGAAAACTAACATTAAACTCCGCCCGTTCACGCCAATGAAGGCCCAGTGGTACCGACCGGTCGCCGTGTCATCCTCAGTTCACTGGGGTCACTGGATGAGGATATGGAAGGACATGTGGTCAGCACACAGCTCTTCCGGCCGTTTTGTCAGTTTACGAGACCGGAGGCGCCACTTCTCAATCAAGTAGCTCCTCAGTTTGCATCACGAGCCAGCAGCGCTCGGCAGACCGAACGGTGACCCATCCAAGTGCTAGCCCAGCCCGACAGCGCCTAATTCCGGTGATCCGACGGGAACCGGTATTACCACTGTAAAATAGCAGCTTCACTACAGTTTATGCTTGTCTTTCTTCTGCTGTTCCTCTATCGGACACAACGGTCATTCATCAAACATAGACATCACCCTCGTTAATAATGCCGCCATCAACCACGTACGAGACTGGACCGTACATGACCAGATCACTGCTAGCGACCACAACATCATCACACTAACCTTAAGTGGCACACCAAACGTCAACACAGAAACACTACCAAAAAGACTATTATTTGACAAAACAGACTGGAACAGGGTCAGACAAAAAATACATGAGCACATACCGCAAGACATCACCGGCAGTGTTGATTACAGAGCACACATGCTGACAGATATCATTACACACACACACAGAACACCTGCATACCCACACAAAGAATGACAAAACACCAAAATATTCCCTGGACTACACAATTAACACGACTCAAACAAGACTCAAAACGTAAACGTAAACTTTACCAGCGAGCAATTTCAGATAGAGAAAGACAATTACGACTACACGACTACCGGCTTGCCAATGATAAATATAAACTTGAGCTGAATAAGACCAGGAAAGACCATTGGAACAGCCATGTAGCAGCACAAACACAACTAAACATTTGGGGGGAACCATACAAAATCGTGACAGAGAAAATTAAGAGCCCACTGGTTCTGGGAATGCTGCGACAGGAGGATGGTGAGATGACTAAGGGCTGGAGACGCACAGTGGAGTTCCTGCTGAGCAAACTCCTGCCCGACGACATCGCAGACACAGACACACCACAACATGCAGCACTGAGACGCGAAGTAGACACAGTATACACCACACCAAACGTCACCTGTCCATTTGCGCAGGAAGAAGTGGCGACAGCGATCTCAGAACTCAAAAACAAAAAGGCGCCTGGACCGGATGGTATCCACTCTGAGGTACTGAAACAAATTGCACCGCAGATCACCCCGTTTCTCACAACGTTGTTAAACGATGCATTAAGGCTGGGCCGTGTGCCTGCAGTGTGGAAGACCTCGAAGGCGGTTATCATCAAAAAGGCTCCAGACAAAGACCCATCAGACCGCAAGTCATACAGACCGATTTGCCTTATCAATACACTCGGTAAAGTACAAGAAAAACTACTCTGCACAAGCACACCGAACACTACGGGGACTGACACCACACCAATACGGCTTCAGGGAAGGGAAATCTATAGACGACGCAATTAACAGAGCACTCCAAATAGTACACGACACACCCTCCAAATACACACTTGCAATTATGATAGACATCTCAGGTGCCTTCGACAACCTCTGGTGGCCGGCCTTGTTCAAGAGGCTCAGACACCTGCAGGTACCGGAGTCTCTGTATAATAGTTTCATGGACTACTGCAGAGACAGAACGGTCGTTTGGCAAATGGACAACCAGAAAGTGATTAAACGAATTACAAAAGGCTGTCCACAAGGGTCGATCTGCGGCCCCATCTTCTGGGACGTAGTTATAGAACCGCTCCTACAGTTACTAGAGGAGCACATCTTGACAGATGGAGCTGTCGCTTATGCTGATGATCTACTCGTCGTAGTTTCAGCAAATAACCGTGCCCAGCTAGAAGAAAGAGCCAATGGAACACTTAGGACAATAACCCAATGGTGCACAGATAATAAATTAAAGATAGCAGGAAACAAAACAACTTATACATTGCTAAAGGGTATCCTGCGCAGGAACCCAATAGTCAAAATCGGGGACACAAACATAAAAAGACTAGCAGTCACACGCTATCTAGGAGTATACATTGATGAACGATTGAACTTCCACGAACACATGCGAATATGCACAAACAAAGCAGAAAAGATACTACACAAACTGGCTAGGCTAAATTCGGAACAATTCAGACTACCCCTGTCAGTGACACGAACATACCATTGCGCTCTCTTTGAGTCAGTACTATGCTTTGCAGCCAGTACGTGGGCCCACAGGTTAAATCTCTCAACCAACAGAACCATTGTACATCGAGGCCAAAGAAGTGTTCTACTTCGACTAACAGGGGCATTCAACACAACATCAAATGACGCACTATGTGTCGTCATGGGAATTTTCCCCATAGATATCACCATCAGGTACCGCGCAGCAATGTACTGGCTTAGGATGGGGAGAATAGACCAGGTTCGGCAGATCACTGGTGTACCGATTGAGACAACACGCCAACTCAGAGCATGGCGAGTGGATACCTGGCAGAGCGAGTGGGCCAACAGCGATAAGGGCCGCCGTGTCTACAACTTCTTCCCTGACATCCGGGAAAGACTAAAACTAAAACATATTGATCCCAGCCGCGGTATGGTACATTTCATCACAGGACATGGCCCTTATCCCACGCACCTGTATCGCGTGAGTCTGCAGCAGACTAATAGATGCACATGCGGGGAAGAAGGTTCCCCTGAACATACTGTCTTCTTCTGCGGACAACACACGAACATAAGACGCACAGTACACATAAATCGCCTGAACACACAGAACGAACTACATGCCATAATACGCGACCCGGAAAGGTGGACTGAACTCAACAAACTAACGGACGAAATCTCGAAGATCCAACAAATAGAATACTTGCGCAACAGACCCTACCGAAGGCAAGTCGGTCCAAACAGACGTCACGATGCCCAGGGGGATACAGATATGATTAGCACCACGAGTGATGAAGAAGAAACAGATACAGACCAGGGCACCAACACAGATATTGAAGCGTCCAGCGCGGATGATCCATAGTGTCAACCAAGTGAAATTCAAAGAACAGAGTGGAACAACCGACAAGAGGTGCACAAGTCACACACGATCCTAAAAACAGATTGCACCGTATATATAAATAGTTAACAGCATCTCCATGTCCAATAAGAGCTTAAAGCTAGGTACCTCTTCAAGGGACCTACACCTTCCGTTACGAGGCAGCGCAAAGTCTGTATGGAAGGATCTTAATTGTGGTCCCTCTCCTTTGAGCCCAACCCGACGGATACCTATGGTAGATCGGGGAAAACCACCGCTCAGGCTGTGTTGCTGGCGGGGCCGGAGGGTGCTAACTGCCACACCACGTATCATTGTAAGTCTCATTGGCTCAGTGTGAACTGTTTGTACAACCAACCTACACAGCCTATACCTCAACCTCCACTATACTAAGAACCTCTCATCTGAAGCTTAAAGTTGGGCACCTCTTCAAGGGACCTACGCCCCTCTGGTAAGAGGCGGCGCACGTCCTGGATGGAAGGATCTTAATTGTGGTTCCTCTCTTTTGAGCCCAACCCGACGGATACCTATGGTAGATCGGGGAAAACCACCGTTCAGGTCGTGTTGTCGGCGGGGCCGGGAGGTGCTTGCGCCTGATGTACTCTACTAGGAGCCTTGCAGGCTCAACACAAACCGTTAGCGTCATTACCTTATTACTTTTACCACGAGTACCCTTTCATTAGCAACTTTGAGCCAAGCACAAAATCAGTTACCTCTCTATTGTATATCGTAAATAGTTTAGCAGGCTGGACATGGTGGTCTTAGTCTTAGTTTCTAGCTTTAACGTACCCTAATCTCTTCTAGTTAAGGTAGTTTTTAGGATGGTAGATGTTAAAGGCATGGTGAGCAACGGCCAGCGTCTTGAGGGTCATTCCAAGACCCGGGCCGCCGCCCACAACCAGGTGACGGGCCATATTATACCTATAACTTCTCTATTCACTTCTCTTCCTTCCTTCTTTCTAAATATTTAATTTCGTTTTGTTTATTAATATCTTACTTGATTTTGTATTAGTTATAAGTTTTTCTAATGCTGCACAAAAAAAAGATAACAAATGGATCTAAACAGAGCCCGCCTCCACGTGGCGGGACACGGGCAACGGTGTGAGTGGGGACGGGAGCCGGTGTGGTGTCACTTTCAGTCACTGCGGACCCCGGACCCAGTCACAGCGGCTAAGTGGCAATATACGACCCACCATAAGAAATTAGACGGTGGGTCATAAAATATAAGCAGCTAGTGAAAAAAAAAAAAAGTGTTCCTCTATTCCACTGAATAATGTTTTAGAGACAGCAAATTATTTTCTTTTTCATTTCTACAGCCAGTTCCCTAATTCAAATAGGAAAATGAATCGTGATCCAGAGAGTGAAAATTTATTACTGGCACAATAGAACAACTTTTCTGCCATCCCGTCACACCATTTGAACTAAGTGTATACATCTTCGCGAATTTTCAGTCGCTATTTGACATTTTTCAAGTGCCGATCAGTATAGCAATGTAATAAGTGGCAGTCATCAGTATTGACAAACTTCCTCATATTTTACGATAATTTTCTTTCTTGCAACGTCGACTGCACAGCTCTCTAGAGAAATAAAAATAATTGTAGACGCACCCAAAGAGTTCATCCAGTGCATCTACATTTATATTATTACTCTGCAAGCGACCTGAGAGTGCGTGGCGGAGGGTACCTCTGGAACGATAACTAATCGCCCCTTTCCCTGTTATATTTGCGAATGGCGCGTAGGAAGAATGATTGTCGGTAAGTCTCTGTATCTGCTGTAATTTCTCGAATTTTCTCGTCGTTATCATTTCGCGAGATGTATGTGGGAGGAAGTCCACATGTTGTCCGACTCTTACCGGAAAGTACTCGTCATTTTAGCGCTTTTAACCAACGGATTTGCTTAAAGACAGCTACCAGTGATTTTACGTCACTAGCAGTGAACAGAAAACGACGTACAGCGACGAATAAATGTTGTTTTTCACAATTCACAATCAAATCTGTCATCATCCCTATCTTCTATAGTGTAAATGCCTCCATACAAAAATGTTCCTCTGGTTTGTTACAAGCTATTTCCCCTCACTACTTGCCTCTGGTCAGAAAAATGCTTTCTTATCCCGTCATAAAACTGACCATATAATCTACTTTCTCGTTTTCATTACTGTACTGAGAATGTGTCTCTGACTCAATACCGTCAGTCTGATACTACGCAGCGTTGTTTTACTTACTTCGTGTAAAATCCTGTTAAATATTACTAAATTTTATGCAAGATGTAGTTTGATTTAGGTGTTCGCCGCGTGACTGAACAAAGATGTAAATTATTTGCGATAGAAATTTTCATGTCGGCAAATCTGTGTAACGTTGCTTCTGTCGGTCACTCGGCTACAACATTTCGAGCGTTAACACATATTAAATTAAATGAAATGAGCGTATGGTATCGTTGGCCGGGAGGCCCCTATTCAGGGAAGCTCGGCTGCCAAGTGCGAGTCTTATTTCAGTCGACGCCACATTGGGTGACTTGCGCGCCGGTGATGAAGATGAAATGATGATGAGTACAATACAACACCCACTCCCCGAGCGGAGAAAATCCCCAGCCCGGCCGGGAATCGAACCCGGGCCCCCTTGCATGGGAGGCGATCACTTTACCACCCAGCTAAACAGGCGGACACATATTAAATAAGCTCCTATGACTGAATAAACTTCTGCAGAAGCATGTCTTGATGCGTCGGCTTTGTTCACTAAGAGACGTCGTCTCACATCAATTTTTTTGGTGCTCAAAATTCTCATGTATTTTTATTTTTCATCTAGTTACTTCGCTCTGATGTGAGTCATGACAGTCGCAAATCAAGACACTGTCATCAGCACGAATTCTCATATCCTCTGTGCGTCACCACAATAGAAAACAAAGGAAGACGCAGGAACTACGGCACGTGTCTTGTTTGTGAATTGACGCAAAACGAAGACGTATTCTTGGATCGAAGTTTAGAACAGCGAATGCTTGATACCAGGAGCAATACAATAAACAGTTCAAGTTTAAAACCAAGAGACACTTTTATGAATTGTCTCCCACGAACTGGTGTTACCAGAGACGACGACGCGGACGTCCGGACACAGCTGAGAATAAAACGCACGAATAACATCAGATGATTAAATACTGCGGTAACAGACTAATGGGTGAGTGTATTTTAGTTATCTCAGGACCCGGTAGGCGTGTGTAGAAAGTAAAACAACGCGGTGGATCTACGACTAGGCGTCTAACTGGATGACGGTATAGAAGGTATCAGGTAGGTATGACAGGGCTTGAACTCTTGACTGTTTATTTGCGATTTGTTCACCTTGCTGCGCACGGTCAGGGTGAGCTTAAATAAATGAATGATTATGCTAAACTCTGACCAGGTGAAATGTATATTGTAGCTCATTTTACGGGACCATAAGCAAATACCGCCAGTGTGTCTGAAGCTCGCCAGTTCTATTCTATCATTGAATACTGCACCACGTCTGCGGCAGTGCAGCTACGGTCAAAAAAGTGTTTATTCTACAGAGACGTGTAGCAGGAACATTGACATAGGTGATAACCGAACGTCTTGCAGAAACCTCTCCTGGGTCCTTGCGATTCTTACACTTACGTGCCAATACATTCACACACTAATAGTATTTGTGTCTTATAGCAAGAGCGAATTTTGGAACAACTGTGACATTCACAATCACAATACGAAATATAAAAATATTTTCTTCGTACACTGTACCCCTGTGTAGTGTTCAAAATAGAGTTTCATATTCTGGTACAAAGCTAGCGACCTGCAAACTGTTAATGAAGATAAGAACATACAGAATAATTTCCCTGACAGGTGACTTAATCTCTGTATACATAAGTGAGATGGCGGACAGGACGGGCAGCAATCTTCGGTTGTTTGTTGATGGTGCTATTGTATACGAGAAAGTATTGTGGTTACGTGAGTGTAGGAGGATGCAAGATGACTTAGACGCAATTTCTAATTGGTGTGATGAATGACAGGTAGCTGTAAATGTATAAAACTATAAGTTAATGCAGATGAGTAGGAAAAACATTGCGGTAATGTTAGAATACAGTATTAGTAGCGCACTACTTCCCACAGTCACGCAGGTTAAATATGTAGGCGTAAGCAAAGCAATATGGAATGAATCGAGAACATAAGGACGACAGTAGCGAAGACGAATGGCCGTCCTCGGTTTATTGGGTGATTTTTTTCGGAAATGTGGCTCATCTGTGAAGGAGATTGCGTATAAACTTCAGTGCGACCCACTCTTGAGTACTGCTCGGGTATTTGGGATCCCCAACCGGCCGGATTAAAAGAAGACGTCGAAGCAATTCAGAGGCGACCTGCTAAATTTGTTTTCCATCAATCCCCGAGTACTATGTAGATGTTTGTCCAACTCAAGTGTGAATCACTGGAGGGAAGACGACGTTCTTTTCGCCGAACACTAATGAGAAAATTTAGAGAACCGACATTTGAAGCTGAAAGCAGAAATGTTGTACTACCGCAGGCGTAGGTAAATTTCGTGTGGGATCCCCACTATAATAGAAATCAAGGCTCATTCGGAGACATATAGGCATATAGGCGGTCTGTTTTGAAGTGGAACAAGAAAGGAAACGAAATGACTAATAGTCCTACAAGGTGCCCTCCGCCATGCACCATCGGTGACTTGTGAAGTATCTACGTAGATGTAGATGTAGACGTCAGTCGCGAATTCGGAAATCTGTACGTATTCAAACACAAAGTCAAAGAACAGCTTATGCCGCACTTCTTCGTCAGATCATCGAAATATTTGGACTCGAGGCTGTAACTTCCGGTTAACACTAACGTTCGAATTAAACAGGCTTTTAATTTAACTAGTGTGTAGATAGCTCACCGTGGTCTGCGTGAAGTTAATTCAAATGCATAGTCTAAAGTATTGGTGGAAAACAGTAGATGAGTAGCATGAGAAGAAAACCAGCAATTTTTCCCCAAAATAGTTTTCATAATCATCGAGGTAAGTAGATTAAAGCTAGTTGTAATGGGCTGCCAGCATACGTTTCACATGTTGCCTGCATTGGCTGCTTCGGCTTGTTAATGTGTATCTTCATTATTGAATTTCCGGAGCACTATGAATGAATAAATATGTACAAGTTAAAGGAAAGTCGTGGAAAAATTTTGAATAAGAGCAGAAAGGAAAACAATTTGAAACGACATGCTATAGAAGGGAAAAAACCCGTTGTGGGCACATTATGTAAAGGATGGCGAAGATGTATTGAATATAATCTTTGAACTTAACATACAGAGTAATGGAATCTCTAAACTCTGTATGGTTGTTCGGCGATTGTGTAGCTTCACAATAATTCAAGAGGATCCACACCTGAGAAGAGACATTTCAAGCGACTTCGACTATGGAACTTCTGCACATCTCATTATCTATCAAAAGTATTTGAAACAGTAAAGACATCCTGACTTCAACGTCGCGTTTATTTGCATTCATTACTAAAACGTATCACCCTATTGCTAGCATACTAGCGTTCGGCGCATTATTTACACAGTGAAAGAGAGCAATGCAATAATAATTAATTACATATGAAGTGTGAAATAATGTAGCGCACTAGAGAAAATGATATGGGTGAAACTTTACCAGAATAAAGCACATTTTAATAATGAGTATTTCACGATATCAAACTAACTGCTGCACATAAGACGTCTTGTGCAATTTGGAGACGACAGATATTTCTTTAACTGTTCAAGATATCGAAATAATGAATCAGAAAATGCTTGGCGAACAGCTTACCTTGGCTGCAGTTCGTATTCAGTATATTGTAGGATCCTTGCCTTGTAGTCAATACAAACGATTTAAATGCCGCCATCTTTAGATACCTGTGCTTTCACTACGAATTTTTGTTTCACATTCAACATGCAATAAAAAGAATTACGGTTCCTACTTTAATTCAATTTTAGGAGGTATAAAAAAAACTTTTTTGAGAATCGCTTTGAGATGTATCTCTGTTATTTAATTTTATCGCTGTAAGGTGACTCCCTCGGTTTTAATACTGATTTACTTTTCTTGATTAATTAAAAATAGCTTTGTAAAATGAAAGATAGACGATGTCTTACCTTATCGCAGTATTACGACTTAGAATCGACTATGATTTTTGTACTGCGAGTGATAATTGTTAACAGCTGTCTTGTACAGCAACAGGATACATTTAATGATATGTTCTTGTCGTATTTCCCACCTCCCAGCTGTGACGCGTTTAATATTGTCATTTACAGTAACTTTAATTTTCTTGCACTCCATTAGACCGTCTGGTACAGCAACCACGTGTAGAATATTTGAATTGAAAAAAATCTTGCTTGAAATTTATTCTCTTTTTAACAACGCTTTTAACCTTCGTGAGACATCTTCAGGTTTATGTCCTACGAAGGCGAAATGCGTTGTTACTAAAAGAATTAGTTGCAACCAAGACTGTTTTTGATTTAGATTTTCAGTAATGTTCATACTTTGTCGTCTTGCAGTTTCCTACCGATTTGGAACTCGCTTGAGCAATTATATCTCTGCCGCCGCCTCAGTTTCATATGTCATCAGAACAACAAGACATGTGAAGGCAATATAAAAAGTGGAATCACTCTCTCTGTGATTTGATGACAGAGAGAAAAAAAGTCCAACACCATGAAGAAATTAATAGATTCTGTTAACTATTAATGAATAACTGCGAAGGAAAATTCCGCGATAGTAGAATTCACGAAAGTGCTACTTTACGCCCTCGATAAAGATGAGTGTCTCACAGGCACATGTTTAGATCTATCTGGGGTTTTTGGTACTGTTGGCCATAAGATTCTACTGAATAAATCGGAAGCATTAGGAATAAGAGCCATAGGTTTCAATCATACCTAGTATTAAGGATACACCGAGTAGAGAAAACACTTATCTCAATAAGTCTAAATTTTTAGTGAAACACTTATGAGAACCAAAATACGGGAATATAGGGGCTCTTCGGGGTAGCATCCTGATATACATCAGTGACCTTGCCTATGATGATAGTCATGGGGAAAAAGTTATCTTTGCTGACAAGACCAATATTATAGTCGCCGAGAAAACAAGAGAACTCCTTCCAGAGAAAGCAAATGAAACCCTCAAGGAAGTTTAAATTGCTGAAGAGGACAAATGACACCGTTTAATTATATATAGGTGGCACATATATAGACTGCGTAACAAACAGAAAATTTCTATGAATGAATATTGAATTTCAGTTAAGTATTATGAACACACGAAGATACTTGCAAACAGAATACCGTCAGTGTGTTATGCCCTTAGAGTCCTGTCATCAGCGTGTGACAACCAGTGTTTTTTAGTTACATACTGCTCATATACACACTCAATTCTCAGCTACGGAATTCTACCTTTGGGAACTAATGCACAAATGTGAACGCAGTTTTCAAACTTCAGAAAAGGGTCGTAAGAGCAGCAACCAAAAATTGTAGTCGACTCTTTTTAAAGATCTGATAAAAACAGTGGGTATTTTAACTGCACAATGTGAATACATTACCAACCAGTTGTACACTTAAAAAGTAATATTGATATTGACTGTACCAACGGCTCTGCCCATGGAACAAGAACTACACTAAACTGACATGTTCCAAGAAATTACAAATATAAAACTCAAAACAGCATGTTCTACGAAGTAATAAAAGTACAATAATTTGCGCAAGGAGATTACAGAGATTGTTAAAAACAAACTTATTTAAAAATGCAATTAAAAAGTACCTGTTACGCACTACATTATATGCTTTGAAAGATTACTTCGATAACACAGTGAAGGGCTTTGGTAAAAAATGTAACACTTATAAATAATAATGAAGATAATAAAGACACTTTCACAGTATGTTTATGGCTTCTCTCTTTTCTTTGTTGGGAAACTTTACTCTCAAATGTATGTAATGTATAAAAGTAACACTTTATCCTCTTTCTGAGATCATCATCCCAATTCTTATGGAGAGATGTTTCAATTTAGCAAAATGGGAAGCTGCAGTTCACAAAATGGAAAACAGACATCGTCGTCATGATGCTGACATCATATGATAGTGTTGTTATTATAAAACAATGTGTGTATAGTGCGTGTAACGTGTGCAGGGACTGGGAGTCAGAAACGAACGAACATTATGGCACTATTCTTTTACGTTATTAAATAACCTCTTTGTAAAACACTATCGTACATTGGGAATAAACTGAATGAGATAGCAGTGTTTTAAACCGACTGGCCTTGTATTCGGCTGGGTGGAAGCTCCAATCTTCATTCTGCGATCTTGAGTTAGGTTTTCCGAAGTTACTTCGGGGAAATACTGGAATCGTTTCTACTATAAGGCCACCAGCCTAATCCTTGTAAAGCTAGGCCTCTAAGTACGTAAACAACAACTATGCCAAGACATATAAAATATCCTTATAAACGTGGTCTACATATGAATAAAATCGCTGCTACTACTACTAAAGTTTGACTAGATCACCGTTGGCGGTGTAACAATCCAGGTCTAGTACGTCTGCCTAAGGAAACTAAAAAAGGTATTATAAAAGGGTAAAATAATTTACGTTAAGTGCGCTCACACATGAGAGAGTTTAAATATAAACTGGACACACAACATGGTGTTTTCAGTTTTTTTTCGTGTCTTGTCCAATATTATCTTCCATACGTATTACATGTACAAGTATAGATACATCCATAAATAAGTAAGTGATTGAAACTTGAAAACTTCTCATGCGTCTTGTGTATATAATTTCATGTCTGTAACTTTTACTTTCAGGTATGAAATCTGTAATATAAACCATGTCATTGTTTGTACTTTCCAATACAAAGCCGTTAAAGACACTTGTTAGGGGCATATGTTCACGTAAATTTTCCGAAACAGGTACTTTCATTTGTAAATGCTTTTATCGTGTATCTTGCGACTTTGTGTTTTCATATCTCTTAAAAAATGGTTCAAATGGCTCTGAGCACTATGGGACTTAACATCTATGGTCATCAGTCCCCTAGAACTTAGAACTACTTAAACCTAACTAACCTAAGGACATCACACAACACCCAGTCATCACGAGGCAGAGAAAATCATATCTCTTAGCTAGGATGACTACTGATAACGGATATTGGTCCGAAACAAATTCATTGTGTAAAATAGTAATTTATCGCGTAGACACATTTATCTGAGGATGGTGCCGATGAAAAAAAATCTCCTTTTGAGTCGTTGTTCATGTCTTAGTTTCGAGCTGAAAGTTCATTTTCAGGTGTTTTGTCACAAAAAAAAGGTACCGCAGACTGTACTGGTCATATAAACCGTTCAATACAAGCTGAATGCGTTAAGATTCCGTAAAACAATGCACATCATTGGTCATGTCGGTCTAACTCTGTAATGGTTAGAACAAACAATTGCAGCGCCGAACCTTCATAATAACAAAAGAAAAATGCGAGGGCATGTGATCCAACGGGCGCATCAGATTCGAAGGTGAGTATCATGTGTTTGAGCGCAGGACGGTGCCGATAAGAGACAAATGCTGTTCCAAATAGATGTTGCTGGAAGTAGTATGGCGTCACAAAGGGTATTATCGTCTGCACTCGTAACTGTGATAAATACAAACCACGAAGGAAAAGGCTGTTGACACGATACAGTTTCACCTTTATAGATTCATGATCATCGAATACCGGGGAATAACGTCTATTCTGTCAGCAGACATAGGGTGCACATTTAACAAATTGTCGATATTTTTTGTTTAGCGTTTACTGTGAACCTTAACAAAGCCACATGACTGTTCTCTTTTCAGGGGCCGCGGAATGACGTTAAGTAAACAGTACATGTAACAAGTAAGGTTACAACTCCAATGATACATTTAAAGAATTGGCAAGACTTCTAAAATGTTTTTCATAGCCTTTCTATTGCCAGTTAATGAACCTATAATATTTTTATGCAAAATTTTTACAAATTACATAAGTATTTGATGTACGTACAGTGATTTTTTATACAACACTCTCGACGTTCCTAATTACGTTTTGTCACTGAGGATAAAAGGAAAAGGATTGGAAAGGAAGACAGAATATCCAAAATTTTTGTTTCTACGTAATTATAAGAATTTAAATAGGAAACAAAAACATTTTAGAACTTCTTGAACAACTTGGTTTATACACTTTTGCAATTTGTTCCTTTACAAGTCTTACAGATTGACAAATTACTTACTTACTTTTTTCCATTCGCTACTGTCATATGCAGTTAAAGGCTTACTTGTCTTTAAGAAAGAACGCCTTCATTGCACAAAAGTGTATCGCAAGAAAAATATACGACCTTCTTTCGCGATCGTTTTGCACACAGCTGTTAAAGAAGTTTGGTGTTTTAACTAAATGATAGCAGTACTTTAAATGAGTACTGAAGTGCTACAGCATGGTGGCTCATGGCAATAGTTGTTTCACCAGAAGGTGTGTGACTTCGGACCGATATTTACTTGTTTGCGGTTGCCACCTACCTTGCAAAGGGAGATCTGAAGTAGGTCACTCTCTGGCACAGTCGAAACTTCGCTTGGCGAAAGAAGGGCGAAAATAAAGGGACATTTATTGTCTTACGTGCCAGCACACAAGGGTTCTCGACAAAATGACGGTTTTTATGCCACTGCATCAGTTCGCAAGCGTTGTGTTCTACCAAACCAGTTTTTAGCGTTGTGGCTAAGAGTTCAGTTTCGACTTTTTGCGCTCAGTGATTAAGTCCAATCTTAGGATGTCATTTTTTTTTTCTTTCGCTGTCGCTGAAACACGCGCCATCATTGACGTCAACATGTTTGTGACAGCAAGAAATGTAATATGATTATTTACAAACGAAACAAGCATTTCGAATTTTATTAAAATTAGATTTTATTACCACAAATCTTACACAACTGAAACTGAAAAACATATGAATTGTACGACGTTATAGTGCCGGTGTTGTTAGGCGGAAGTTTACTTTTTTTTGGTTCAAAAAATCGATTTTTTAAAATTGCGTTTTTGGATCCATAGAAGTGTTTAGGATCCACGCCTGAAACGGTTTTTCTGAATACGGAACGGAAATGTTTGTTATTCGCGGTTGAACAAAAAAATGCACCTGCCTGAAATCGGCCTTTTTCGCGCACCAGTTTTTTCCTTTCGGAGAACGAGTTATTGTACCGGTGTCTGGGAGTAAACACACAAAATTCAAATGAAAGTTTGAAAGCTTGTGTTTGGAAGTTAGTCCCCAAGCATTTGCATTCTGGAGCGAAGACTGTGGAGATTGCGACTTTCCCGGCAGTGAGCAGCTTCAACGAAGGGTATTAAGCAATTCTGAAGACCATGACAACGATGGGCGTCTCCCTGGGAATCTATTCGACGCAGTTCGCCAAGTATTCGGACGACCACCGGATTCAAGCGGCCGAAAACCGCTTGTCACCTGCCGTACCAGCCGCTCTGGAGCAGCGCAGGATAGCGCAGATCAAGCAGAACCCTCTCTATGAGGAAGGGGAAGGACTAATTCATGAACCCGGAATAGCAGTTGAACGTATGTCGCATAATGTTGCATTTATATGTAGTTAGAACATCAAACGCGTTTTTCTCGGAATGACGTTTTTTTATCGCGAGGTACGGTAACTTCAAATCTACTGAACCGATTGTCATGATTCTTTGTTTCCGACCACTTTTATTCCGATCCGTCAACTATAAATATTTTTACTTGGCCGACGAAGTCGAAAAATCGATGAAAACACCCCTATTTTTTTTCAAATGGTCGCCAATTTGTTTCCTATGGTCCAAATAACTTAAGCGAGATACAACTCCTAAAGAATCTTACATACTTCGTTAACGTCAACGTAATTTTGATTTCAGACGAGCCGGCTGACCTGTGACATACCTCGCGTGGAGGTCTACATCGAAAATTTGTTTCGTTCCGATGGCACTTCCTACTTTGCTCTTCGACATTTCCGGGCGAAAAAATTTCGTTTTGTAGAGGAAATATCAATAAACATTTTGACCAAATTTGACGTTGATATCTATAGCACATGCCCAGAAAAAAATTCTCAAAGAACTTGCTTTTTTTCAGGCCAAAGATAGTAAACCTCGCCTTAAAAAGAACGTTGCACTGTTATTTGCTGTTAAGAAGAGTGTTTCTTCGAACCGAAGTAAAATTGCATATTTCTTCTTAACAACACGGGCATTACAATATCGCATTTATTCGTTGACAACAGGCAGTGACATTCAGTTAAAATATCCTCATATGTGCGGGGTTATTACATAATGTGTGGATGAGTGGAGCTTGCGACGCAGCAACGACGATGTACGGAAGTTTTGGTCCGGCCGTGGACCGTGCACGGATAGGCAATGTGGTTAAGGCGACAGATCGTGTAAAGCGGGGAATCCGGGTTCGAGTCCCCATCAGCCACATACTTTAGTTGTCATTGTTCCCTTGTACAGCTGATGATTCTTCGTATTCGACATTCCGAGTACATTTCACGTATTACGTCAAGAGACCCAACGTATTACCCACAGTGACATCTATTGTGAACACTTTCAAAACATTAGACATCGCAGCTCCAGGAAAGGCGCATATGCCACAGTCACGTTCTTTACTTTGAATATCATTAGGAAACCAACTTCATTTACGTAGCTAAGTACCTCACGGTCTGGGGAGAATTTCGCGGCAAACCAATCAAAATATTTCCTGCACATTGGGAGCACGCAGTTGATTACAGATCCAGGCGCATACTTTATTAATGGCATCGCTTCTACTTGTGATTTCTGTTTAGTGTGCAGTGATATAGGGCACTTCTGTAACCGGGAGTATAATTCTTCACCTGGTAGTAAAAGCATACGTCGTAGGTCGGACAGAACGGCATGCACTTTGACAGAATTATTTTTGGTGAAAAAGTCGATTTTCCGATTTCATCGCCAATAAGATCATCGTATAACGAGGGATAGCTTTGCACACCCCACGAGGCAATAATGTACAGAAAAGGCCCAATTTTTACGCAAAGTCGCAAAGCTTTGCGCGGGGAAAGCTGACGATAGGTTTCTTGGTTTCATTTGGCCCACAGCAACTTCTGTAACTTTCTCAGTTCAAATGAATGTCCTCTTATTAGAGATGCGACAAATTCCGTTTAAGCGTGCGTATAACGAAATCAGAGTTGAATTCAGGAATTATAGGGGAAGTTGACAGAATCTTGCTCTTTCCAATAATTGATCAAACGTAACCTTATTACTGGGAGTGATGTATTTGGTGACTCAACAATACCGAGTTTTTCCCCTTGTATGAATCGCATCACATATTCCAGGCTTGGAATTGAAACCGTTCTGTCAGCAGTGAGGCTGCAGCAGCCAATGCCCACTGCCACATGCCTCATCGTGCTCTGAGTAAAGAAAAAAATATCTCAAAATGGCTCTGAGGACAATGGGACTTAACATCTGAGGTCATCAGTCCCCTACAACTTAGAACTACTTAAGCCTAACTAACCTAAGGACATCACACACATCCATGCCCGAGGCAGGATTCGAACCTGCGACCGTAGCAGTCGCACGGTTCCGGACTGAAGCGCCTAGAACCGCTAGGCCACCGCGGTCGGCTCATCTCTATTGTTTCTAGCCACTGTAAAACGATCGAACACCCCACGAGTTGATTATTAGGATTCCATGCCTCAATAGGTAAAAACAAAGTCTTCATAGTATCACTTTATTGTCCGTCTGTCTATTTGTCTGTCCAACTGTTAAGACCTCTTTTTCCCAGAAACAGTAGACGTATCAAGTTCAGATTAATATCACGCGCTCCCTTGACGGTGTAAAATGTGTAGTCTTCTAAGTCAGTGCAATCGAAAGATATGGCCATACAGGGTAACTCTCTCATCAAAACCTTCCCGTTCACTTAGAATCACGAAATTTGGAAAGAAGCGAGCTTTAACAGCACAAGTAAAGGACAAAAAATCCGGAAAGTGGTAATTTGTAACTATATATACTTTTTGTCGCTTATTTCCTGATTTCAAGCTTTAAGTTAGAACATTCTCGAAAGTCTTGGGAATCACAGTACCGATATCTTGCCAGTATTAGGTCCTTAACAGCCAAAACCTATCGTGATTTTCGACTCCCGGGATGGATAAACAGTTTAAATATTTAAAGTTTGTACGGAACCCTCAAAGCGCGAATGCTACTCGCACCTGGGCAAATTCCTTATATTTATCTCGACTCTATCCTTCGTTTATCACTTTGGTTCTCCATCGCGATAGCTGTTTTGAACTTGTGAGTTTTTGCACTTATACGTAGCCTAGTTCCCGGAAAACTGGTATCAACAGTTTTTGTTTGTATCCAGGAAGTCAGTGACAAATGTGATCCTTGGGTCCAACAGGAAGAGAACCCATTTATGCAACGGCATCCTAATGTCTACGCAACAGCCAAAAAGTCTGGAAAGATCGCAAAAGATACCCGTCATTAGTTGTTGGTCAAAATCTTGTGACTTTACGTAAAAATAGTCTTTTTTTTGTAAATTATTGTCTCTTGGATGAGCAAGCCTGGTGGTCGATGAAACTGGTATATGGACGTGTTCGTTAAAAGTAATTTCGTCAGTGTATGCTGTCTGTCAACCCTAGGAAGCAAACTTTTATTGACGGGTGAACAATTACATTGCCACATTACAGAAGTGTCCTAATCTCATCGCACAGTAAACAGAAATCGCAAGTAGAAGCAATACAATTAATATGAGTAAAATACTTGGCTGGATCCATAATCAACTGCAGGCTCCAGCCAGCGATAAAACATTTTGGTATGCTTGGTTTGTGGCGAAATTATCGCCAGATCGCTAGATATTTAGCAGCGTTAGAGAAGTTGCTTTCGCTAATGATTTTCACACTGAAATATATGACTGTGGCACATATGTCTTCGCACATTGCTTGTGGTGCTCTGAATTTCTGTGCTTTGAAAGCATTTTATATTTCATCATGGCGCATGCTCTGGTTCCCTTGAGGCAAAATGAAAAAAAAGAAAAGCAGTAAAAATTGATACACTGCAATTCATAAATTTTTCGTATATATTTTTATAAGATTTGCGACGATAAAATCTATTTATAATAAGATTTCTTACTTTACTCTACAATGCCATTGTATTTCTCCATGTCACAAACGATATGATGCCATTGACAGCACATACTTCCGCGACAAAAAAGGACAAGATTGGATCTGAACATGGAACATAAAAATCCGAAACAGTGCACACAACAACTATGCTATGGACCGCTTGCGTTCATGCTAAGCACTCTTATTGATGAAGTTGTGTCAAAACTTTGACTTATTTTCTCGAAAACTATTGAGTATTGCCACCTCAGAGAAGATAAATGTCCCTTTATTTTCACTCTTCTTTCATCAAACGAAGTTTCGACTGATAGTGAGTTAGAGAGCGACGTATTGTGTGTTCCACTTGTCAGACTTGAATAATGTGTGGGAAGATTACCTTCTCGTGCAATCTGAAGGAATTTGAACGGGAATTCAATCACTTAGAACTTTTCTGTGATTTCTAACTCTAGGCGTTATATCAAATTTTGTTTATGGAGTATGTAGACGTACTGAACACATTCTCGTCTGCTAATTGTGACTGAGTAGGTTGGCTGTGATGAAAAAGTTCCTGGCACCGGCCCGAGATGATTTGAAAGAGTAACTCCCGTCTGCCATCGCGCCGTAACTCTACACAAGGGGAAGTTCGTGTGGTTTCCTCGGTGGCCGGAATGAACAGCCGCTTCCATTTTGTGGTCTGATGGTGACCAGTGATGGCTCGAACCTATAGTTACTTACTGGAATTGTTTTTGGTTGTACCGGTAAAAAAACTGTCCTCAAAACAGAAATTAGAACAATCAATGACATCTGAAGTCGACCGAAATACCGTTCTTTGGACGAATGAGAACTGGCGTCCATATTTGCAACACGAGAAGCAAAAAATGGCATCCATTATTCTCAATTAAAATAGACTTCAGTTCAGAAATGGACGACTGCTACCAAAATCTTTGATCGCTTACCCAGTGATATCAAATGCTGACAGATAGTAAAGCTAAATTTGAAATTAAGTCGGTAAGGCGTAAATTAGCTCGTTCTGCGTCATTAGGATATACCTTACAAGTGAGCTGTGTCACCTGTAACTAACTGCTTAACATTCTTCCATTTGTTACGAAAAATAATTGCTCCAAGTCTCTAAAATTAGGAAAATTAGTCTTGTTGGAAAATATCCCCACGTTTGCATACTGTGGTCTGTCATAAGTCCTGTTTCGGTAATCTGCAGTGTCGGCCGAGTATTGTGTGTGTATACATGGTGTTCCGAAAATATTCGTTCAGATTAACGCGGGAGGTAGAGAACATCAACACAAATATATTTAGCTAAGGTACATATGCTCTCTGACTGCAATTTTTTATGTTGGGGGCGATTTACACAGAACGTAGTTTACCGTGATAATTACAGCTCTGGCATTCACAGGAACTGCTGGAATGTGCGACCATTGGCCCGCATTAGCAATGTTGGACAAATATCGATATATCCATATAGCTGTACTACTCCGAGAAAAGCATCGATGTATATCGCCGGTAAATCTTTCACTGATGTATTCCTATCGAAATAGCAATTTAGAGCGCCGATAACTTATTTTATATTATTTTTCCCCATTTTCTGTAAATCAAATTGTTCTTTTGAAATTGTAGTGCAACATAATTTTACTTACACTGTGTGAAGAAATCTTAGTACTTTTAAGCTTTCATCACGTACAGTGTTTTTCTCTACCACACCAGTTAACAACAATTTTTAAAGCAACTAGTGTGCCACTTCTTCACATCGGCATTCTTCAAAAACAGCTGCTGAAACTGATGAACAAGAATTTAAATGACAAGAGACTGGTCTTTGCGGTGGGCGAAGACGTGTGACGGAAAATGCTGACGTCATCGGCGCAGCCAACAGAAACTGCGAAGTTCAACTTCACCACGCAATTTTAACACCACGACTGCAAGTTCCCTTGCGTTTGCAGAAATGAAAAAAAGAACAGGGAAGTCGAGATGAAGTGTTCTAGAAAAATCTGATATGTGACGAAAGCGGCCGACGGACCGATCGGTCACCTTTTATTGTGTCACTTACGTGCAGTGACCATTGTTAGTACAGTGGTTATCGCCAAACATGAGCGTGCATCGTTTTGCTGTCAGTTCGTGCTGTAAAGGGGATAAGCTGGCTGCTAACTTGTTGATGTACAGAACATCAAATAATAAATCAATACTTAAGTATACAGCTAAATAACTACAAGTATATTTACTATGTGCAGTCGATACTTTTATACTCCGGTAAGTCGATATTTCTTCCATCGGTATATCGATACATCGATAAATTTTTCGATGTATTGAGTGCCAGTAATGCTATTTTTCATGTATAGATATATCGGATTCCCGATATTTTTAAAAATATCAACAGTCCTAGCCTGCATCCACGCAGTAAATCGTCCGACTATTGATTGTTATGTCCTTTCGAAGATTTCTAGCATACCCGCCATGGCACCAGCAGCGAAGGCAATTCTGGTGATGAGATCCTCTTCTGTTTCCGCAACGGTTCCATACACCAGCCGCTTCATACGCCGCAGAGGAAGAAGTCCAGACACGTGAGGTCAGGTGACCTGGGTGGGATGCCCACAGGGCCACCTCGGCGAATCCATCGATCGTGCCGGAAGTACATCCTTTGTCTAACATTCGGAGGTACATCCAACCAATACAGGCAACCATCCGTTCACAGAGCAGTTTTGATGTGTCTGTACACATTCCCAGTCAGCAACGCCAACACAACAGCTTAACGTCAACATGTAACACCTCCGTTTTACTATCCCGACCTGATCTGATCGAATAGCAGTCCAATATTTATTATTAACACGACCGTGAACCTAATGGGGCTGGTAATCGGAATTGACTGCTACGGAAGTTGTTACTTTCCAGTTCGTTCTGCTCAATACTATAATATTGAATGTCTGGTAATGTGGAACACCAACACAGTTTTACTAATTACGACCTTATATTCTTCTCAAAACAACAAAAAAGGAGACAGCCACTGCCTTCGCCATACATAGCTAATTACGGCTAATCTCAGCACAGGCTTTCTTCATTTTCCATTATCGTCACACGCTAATCCATCACTGCATCCAACACTGCAATCCAAGGTTAGGCCGGCGCGGTAGACGCGTAACCAAATATCGGCACTAGTAACATCACTGATCACTTTCGTAATGATACTTCTTCACTTTCCCGTATTAATCTATTACATAGGGGTCTAACCACGGCGATGGCGGCACCCTTCTCCGTTAAAGACTTTATTTCAACAATGGCCTTCACACACACATATACCCGCCAACCACACTGGCGCAGCCGGCCGCAGTGGCCGTGCGGTTCTAGGCGCTACAGTCTGGAGCCGAGCGACCGCTACGGTAGCAAGTTCGAATCCTGCCTCGGGCATGGATGTGTGTGATGTCCTTAGGTTAGTTAGGTTTAATTAGTTCTAAGTTCTAGGCGACTGATGACTTCAGAAGTTAAGTCGCATAGTGCTCAGAGCCACACTGGCGCTTCTCGACACTCGCTCTCTCAACACGTCACAATCGATTGTTCGTCCTATCGACCTGTGCCAAGTGCAAAGTTATAGTAAGGGCCTATGGACCCCTTACAAACAGCACTAAGAAAACGTTCCCTATCATTGCAAGTTGACCTCAGAGGGCATACATTACTGATCGAAACATATTTCTTTCGAAGTTCTCTGTCTCCTGTATATCAGTTTGAACGAATAGTTTCGGAACACCCTGTTTACAGCGTGAATAACATAAGGTTTGGCAGTTTTTGTTTCAAATCTGGAAATATGAATAACCCGTCAACAACAGAGCGTCATAGGGCCGGAGAAAGTTTAAAAGTATTTTAACTTCGGCTTACTTCTTATTTCTAAGATATAGAAGCCCTAAATCACTTTTTGCTTTGCCAGATTGGGCTTAAGGAAACGAACGGTTTCAAGTATGTCTACTTCTTCACATCGAAGGGAATCGTTTTGTTGCTGACAGTTGTCCTTATTTCAGAAAATTTTCGTTCAAATCATGCCCGTAGATATGCAGTATCCCAATTCTTGTCTCTGTTGCGAGGGAAAAAGACTTTCATACAAAAATACCCAGTCACTCGATAGAAACACGGCAGTTTTCACAATGACTATCCGCTTAAACAGGGAGGTACCGGTATATGCGACACCGTCTTCTTAATCTCTTTCAGAAACGCAAAATATCAGCATAGTGTTGCTTCATAAAAATTCGAACTCTTTGAAAAAGGAGGGAAACACTAAACATCCTGTTAGCAACTTGTAGCTATAACATTGAATGTAATATCTTTAAGCACGTCCGAGACGCTATGCTTCATATGATTCTTGCACTTTACCTTTTCAGACCAAATATTTTTCTCGTGTTAAAACTGGTGGTGATACGTTTTTCACCAACAATAACACTCAAAAACGGCTATCAAAATGGTGAACAAAGTGTTTTCGTTACTGAAAAGGGAAATAAATGTTTTAAAGTGAAAACAGTGCTTTTCAATCGCGAGTCGCAGTACTCGGCGATGGAGATTGTGACATGTGGTAATTCTGTAAATTTTAGAAACATCTGCAGGACGAATTAAATTTTTTTTTTGTTATTTTTCCCTAAGGTTTGAATGATTTACATCCCAGAAAGTTACATAATCCGCAACAGGAATATGTGACAGAGAGGACAGGTTCTTTATCTGTTGCTCTTCGGATCAAGTTTATTAAAAGACATACCAAATTTAATTTAATTTTCAAAAAGTTCTTCGTAAAACACTTAAATATTGTGGACCCCCTATCAGTGATTTTGTAGGTTTACCTTACTTTTAGTGGAGAATCGATTGATGTGATATTACTTTATGGAGAATATTGCCAAAAGCGCCATTAGTAACTGAAAAAAGCGACAGAACAAATGCAAAAGTTGAAATACACAGTCGTTTCAACTATTTTTTTCTCGTTTAAAATAACGATGTTTTCCTTTGAATCCTAATAATTATGTCACAAACACATATTTAATTTCTGATGTCAGATGTCCCATTGATATGTGACGACTGTTTGCGTACCTTCAAACTTTACTGGATGTAAAAACATATTCATTATTTCTTCTGCCGTTTCGACGAGGTATCACTGAAGAATATCGGCTTCGATGATTAGAAAAAGTTGAATATTTGTAGAAAGTGATCTACATCGATCATCTCCACGGTAAATATCCAATAAAGCATGAAAATCTATGTTTCAATTGAAATAGAAAAGTAATGAGCGTGTTGTTAACAATGCAGTGCTGTATTTACAGCACGCAAAGGTAAAAGCTCAATCATTAACAGCGTATCATGAAAATTCTATATTCATTTTAGCTAAGATTTTAGGTGCTACTTTGTTAAAGAACGTGAACCTTAATTTTTCATTTGAATGTCAGACACTTACAAAGAAACGCCTAAAATCTTAGCCACACTTTATATTTAACCACCAAGTTACCGATTACTAAATTACATTTACATCTGCGTGCTGTAAATATTGTAATGCATCGCTAGTCATACCATTATTGCTTTTGTGTTCAAGAGTCAAAATATGTTATCTCTATCAGCTCAACAGATACACTGAAAATAATTGACATACGTGGAACTTGTTTATAACGCAAGATAATTTCTACAGCAGCCTCTTTCTACGATCAACATCTCTCTGCATCTTCCTTCGGCGAAATATGCTTTCCGCTGAGAATGACATGTTCTCCTGGGTGGTAACGCATTTATTGAAGAGCTAAATATAAAAAAAAGATAAATAATGTCCAAATGTGAATACATTCCAACTAATTAATTTGGGTTTCAGAGCAAAATAAAGTAGTTACCTTACTGAATTTATCCCGTTGAGACATCTATATCTACATCTGCATGGATACTCTGCAAATCACATTCAACTGCCTGGCAGAGGCTTCATCGAACAACCTTCACAATTCTCTATTATTCCCATCTCGTATAGCTTGCGTAAAGGATGAACACCTATATCTTTCCGTACGAGCTCTGATTTCCCTTATTTTATTGTGGTGGTCGTTCCTCCTTATGTAGGTCGGCGTCAACAAAATATTTTCACATTCGGAGGAGAAAGTTAGTGATTGGAATTTCGTGAGAATATTCTGTCGCAACGAAAAACGCCTTTCTTTTAACGATTTCCAGCCAAAATCCCGTGTCATTTCTATGACACTGTCTTCCATATTTCGCGGTAATACAAAACGTGCTGCCTCTCTTTGAACGTTTTCGATGTACTCCGTCAGTCCTATCTGGTAAGCATCCCGCACCGTGCAGCAGTATTCTAAAAGAGGACGGACAAGCGTAGTGTAGGCAGTCTCCTTAGTAGGTCTGTTACATTTTCTAAGTATCCTGCCAATAAAACGCAGCCTTTGATTAGCCTTCCCAACAACATTTTCTATGTGCTCCTTCCAATTTAAGTTCTTCGTAATTGTAATAACTAGGTATTTAGTTGAATTAACGGCTTTTAGATTAGAATGATTTATTGTGTAACCGAAAGTACGAGTTCCTTTTAGCATTACGTGGATGACCTCACACTTTCGTTATTTAAGGTCAACTGACACTTTTCGCCACCATTCAGATATTTTTTCTAAATCGTTTTTCAGTTTGTTTTGATCTTCTGCAAACAACCGATGACGGCTGTCCAGATTGTTTCCAAAATCGTCTATATAGATAAGGATCAGCAAGGGACCTATAACACTACCCCGGGGAACGCCAAAAATCACTTCTGTTTTACTCGATGACTTTCCGTCAATTACTACGAACTGTGACCTCTCTGACAGGAAATCACAAATCCAGTCACATAACTGAGACCAAAAAATTCAACACAGTTGCGGTGACGTTTTTGTTGGTGCTTTAATAAGATTACGAAAATAAGTTAGTCAATATTTTACAACTGTATTGTCCCTGTTCTACGTGGAAACAGAGCGTGGCAAAAGAATTTGGGATGGACGACTCACTGAAACCGCTATATACAGGACAGAATGTCATTTCACCAGAGAGAAGAAATAAGACGATTCTGATTAAGTTCTTAATGAAATGCACATCACAGTTCCATAAAAAATATTGCCTCAAATAAAATTACGAAAATAAGTTGGTTATCACTTTAGGAACTCGTCGAAACTACCCGTTTACGTAAAAGCAGATCACCGTTGCATTTAGCGATTTGAAGAGAAAGACTGGAGCAGACAATTTTTGTATGTGAAGAGAAAGCGGATAATGTTGCTCGGAAAATGGCCATTGGCTTAATTCAAACGGGGGTGAAGCATGTGAAGTGGAAAGGGGAAAGGAAGAAACAGAAAGGAAACAACAAATTTTGTAGGCTCCATCTACAGTAAATTGATATGATAGGGGCTTCATCTGTATTTTGTTAATTATATACTAGGTATATATCCAAACAGATGTTATTTATTTAAGGTATTCGTATTGTACTATCGATTACGCGATCCAATATGAAGACTTCCATTTAGCTGGTGTAATTAATCGAAACTAGCATCCATCATCCAAACCAAAATCGCATTCACATATTTCAAAAGTGGCGTGATCTCTATGGGTACCACCATATTATGCGCCTAACATGTACGTAATTAAAAATTTTGTACTTGCCTGTGTACTGTATAGCTGCCGTTTCAGCCGAGCAGTCTGCGGAGTTACAGAGACCAGAATACAGTCCATTAATTATTTTATCGACGAAGTCTTGAGGACACCGCGGCAGAGAGGAAGAAATCTGTAGCATGCCACGCAGTTTTTGAATTTCGAATTTTTGTCTTGAGGAACTTTCTTTTTTTTCTTTTGCTTTGTATACTACAGAACAGAGTTCCGCTCCATGGATGTGCCACACGGTGAACCACGGACCAGGCAAAAAAGTTAAAAGCACGAATTTTGTAAGAGAAGCTCTCGCTTCCTTCTTATGGACCTAGGCCCAAAACTAGCCACGGAGAAATAAGTTACTCATTCTGAAATAAAATTTAGTGCACGTGGTCAATGACAGCTTGGGGAAATTCATTGTTTATTTTTACATCTGCGCATTCTGTTGACGAAGCAGACGATCTCATTTAGTTTATGGCCATCTTCAGGTGAAATAAGAAATCATCTGGTGCGCATAAAAGTTTCCTACACTGTATGAGCAAATCCATTGTATATACAAATATAAAACCCAAAAGAATTACGCGTACGTTGTGCGACCTGCAGACCTTATATTACCTTCCATACATTACAATACATTTTCGGAGGATACACAACCGAAATAGGTTACCCAGTAAAGTACTGCTGTGAAAAGACAAAATGAAGTTTCTCAAGCGTTCATTTAAAAAATGGTATGGCCGGTTGCAGTTTTCTTCCTTGCTGACAATGCTTAAAACCAGTTTGGTTTTGGATGACGCAAGCGCCTTTTGATTAATCAGAGAAACTACATGGATACCTGAACATGGGATTCTAATATACCAACACCGGTAATTTAATACGAATATTCTCAGTAAAAGATACGAAGAAGTATCAAGAAGTACTCCTTTAACACTTTGTGACAGCCTTTCGAGAAACAGTATAATTTAGATAGGGTTGTGATTCGTAAGTCACTTCACTGACGTGATAATCATACACTACATAATGAACTCGACCTGGAATATCACTTGAATGGCGTCATATTTCCATGGTAAACGTGAAACTGACATTGAACTAGCAAATATTCTACATGCTTAACCAAGCAGTACGATGTTGATAACAACGATCTTAAGAAATTCATAAATCGTCCTCTTTCCTCTGCCTGTCGTGCCACGTCGCTATGAGAGCAACGAACATGGAGACAAATTTTCTAGAAACAACTCAGATCCACTGCAACATCCACCCACACTGTGATTACTGTCGACGGCGTGCGTTATGTAATGAATTCTAATAATAATAATAATAATAGTAATAATAATGAAATGTAATGGTATACATTAAAGAAACTTAATACTGGGCTATGCAGCAGTACATTCCTTATTCCCATATTTCTTAATTCTAGTCGTAAGCCGAAGGGAATTGTTAACATTAAAACGGCCTCCTTGGCTGCTGAAGAAAAGAATATCTGTTAATGTTAGTAACCTATCGAAATTGCGATTCCTGTGCAATTTAATATTTCATTTTTATTTTTTTTTTTGGAGTCTAAAATGTAAAATCAAAGAGAGGTAACGCTATACGAAGTACCCAAAATCGTTGATTAATTCTCAATCTAATTAGTTCTTCAGGTCTCAGACGTGTAAATGTGTTGATAAGTTCAAAGACATCGTGGAAGAAATCTTTGAGTTCGTATTCATCACCTGATTTATTTGTTAATTTGTTTGTTTTATGGAACACCTTAACTTTCAATGAGACGTCGTTACATTCATGATAACTAAGAGAACAGCTATTTAGTTTTATACTTTCTGTCCTGTGTATAAAGTTTCTGCTTATAAAGTAATTTTAATTTAATTTTATCTCAAGTTTCCCAATTTTATATTTGGTTATGTGATCTGTTGCTAGCAGCCAGAGGAGATAAAATAAACAAAACAAAAAATAAGTGGACATAGCATTTGGTTGAAGTAAAAAATATGTAAAAAAAGGAATGGACCCCTAGAAACACATGACTGAAACACTATACTACAGTAGTAAGAGCAGATACGCTTATATGTTTGCGCATGCTTAATAATGAACTGTGAGCTGGAGAGAACAGAGATTCTGAAATACGGATTATTAGAAAAGTAGTGGGTGCAGTATAGATTACAGAAAATGAGAAGTAATGGGGAGCTCTGCCGAAAAACTACAGAAACATGAGAAATAATGGAAAAACGAGGGTTAGCCACCGTTGCACACCTTTACTGAACGAGTGAGAACAAATTAACGAAACAGATATTGCTGCATTTCTGTAAAAAAAAGTCAACAATGGCGCGCATTGCAGAAATAAGGAAAGAATCAGAAACGACCAATATGACAGAAATGGAAATAACATACAGAAACTTTTTCAGAATGAAGTACTACATCTAGAAGGCTTTACAGGAAGGAAAAACATAAAATCAGGCACAAAAATTGCAAATTAGTACATCTAATGCGCGAGACATTAACAGTCACAGTATGTAAAGCGAAATTTGTGGGAGAACACAGGTGTACAGCAAGGTAACGGCCTAACGGCCGTTCTTTTTAATTGTGTTCTAGGAAAAACGACGAGAATTTAGATTTAAAATTTCACCATTAAGGTTGGAAAGAGGACAAAAAGTGTTGGAATAAACTGTTTAGTATTTGCATACAACCTTGCTATACTCTCTGAAAATGTGACATATTTAGTCATACAAATTAACCATTTGGATGAAATAGCCAATAGGACAGGCTTAAGATTTTCTGCAAGAAAGAGTAAAATTTTGACAAACATTAAAAATGTACCAAACTTCTAAAAATAAATATTCGCCAAACAGAGGAGGTTAAACAGTTTAAACATCTCGAGCAGATGATTCAAGAAAATGCTTTTGTATTACCTGCTATAGGAGCAACGTCACATAAAATGGGAAGGACGTATGGTATAGCTAAAAATCTTTACAATAAAAAATTGTTGTGTAAAGATGCAAAAAATATGACATTGCAACACAGTAGTGAAGCCAGAATGCGTATATGCTATGAATCTGTAGCATTGAAACTTAATTCAAATAAATTAGTATTACTACAAAAATGAATCATTAGGAAAATATTACGCCCACGAAAAAGTACAGAAAGTTGGAAATTACGAAGTAAGGATGAAATTCATCGAATCACAGGAAAATCAGAAGTAATGAGGAAATAAAACTGATATTTTTTGGACATATATGTCAAATGTAAGACAGTACATCAACCTAAAAGATCTTCAAATAATTGCTGGATAAAAGGGCGACAGTAAGTTTGATCCACGAAGTGAATAATAATTTTGAAAAAAATTAAAGCTGAAGAAATAACTGACTGAAAAATTTATGAATATGAATGGATTCCAAGGTAGGAGAAAGAAAAAATTGGTGTGATGAGAAGACAATAATAAAAAAACATAGTGAACAGATGATGGTGGATGGAAAAGAAGAACAAACAGGGAACTGAAACTGGCACGTGGTCCTTAGTTGAGAAGAGAAGAGAAATCGGGAACAATATGGGCAACAGAAAGGAGAAGACAACATGATAGGAAGGTGGAGTAGTGGAAACAGAAAGAGTAAATTTTTAACAAACATTAAAAATGTACCAAATTTCTAAAAATAAATATTCACCAAACAGAGGACGTTAAACAGTTTAAATACCTCGAGAAGATGATTCAAGAAAATGCTTTTATGTTACCTGCTACAGGAGCAACGTTAGATCAGAGGGGAAGCTAAAAATCTTTACAATCAAAAATTGTTGTGTAAAAGATGGAAAAATATGACACTGCAATACAATAGTGAAGACAGAAGGTGTATATGCTATTAATCTGTAGCATTGAACCATAACTCAAAAAAATTAGAATTACTACAAAAATGAATCATTAGGGAAATATTAAGCCCACGAAAAAGTACAGAAAGTTGGAAATTACAAAGTAAGGACAAAATTTATCGAATCACAGGAAAATCAGAAGTAATGAGGAAATAAAACTGATATTTTTTGTACATATATGTCAAATGTAAGACAGTACATCAAACTAAAAGATCTTCAAATAATTGTTGGATTAAAGGTCGACGATAAGTTGGATCCACGAAGTGAATAATAATTTTGAAAAGAAATGAAAACTGAAGAAATAACTGTCAGAAAATTTATTGAAAATGAATGGGTTCCAAGGTACGAGAAAGAAAAAATTGGTGTGGTGAGAAGACAACAATAAAAAAACATAGTGAATAGATGATGGTGGATGGAAAAGAACAACAAACAGGGAACTGAAACTGACACGTGGCCCTTAGTTGAGAAGAGAAGAGAAATCAGGAACAATATTGGCAACAGAAAAGAGAAGACAACATGATAGGAAGGAGGAGTAGTGGAAACATAAGTACAAATAGTAGGGAGTAAGGTTGTTACGTGATGTCAGCTGGTGAATACGAAACTAAGTAAATAAGCCAGTATTGGGCGAGGCTGGTCCCTTGTCCGTGGCGCTGTGAAACCCGCCCAGTGTGGGGTTGTGCGTTACGCAGGCGTATAGCCGCCACCGCCGCCGCCAACGCCGCTGCCACCGGGCCCCCGCTCAGTGCGTACGATGCGTGACCGCGGCGCGCGTTTTTAGGCCTACGACGCTACGCTCCGGGCCGGTCGGCCCCCCAGCTTCTCGGCTTACCGCGGGGCAGACAGCTGTCACACCGCCGAGAGGTGAGTGCTATAGAGAGAGGAAGAGAGAGAGAGAGAGAGAGAGAGACAGAGAGAGAGCCAAAACACTCCATGCCGTGCTGGCGTTTCTCGCTTCCCGCCAACACCACGAGCCAAGCGAGCGGCTACCTACCTGTACCTCCACCTCTCCTACCTGGATCTGCCTGACGTATATCAACACCCCCCCACCCCTCCTTCCCAACCCTCTTCACGCCTACACACACGAACATTCCCAGCGCCATCTTTTTTGCTTTTGCCTCCGGTGTAATGTCGTACGAATCACAGTAATCCCAGAGAAGTACCAAGCGATGTCATTTTCCCTTGTTGTTGTTGTTGTTGTATGTCTTCCTCCTTGTTGTTTCTTCGTTTTGTCCAATTACAAAGAGCATTTATGCATGATAGTTGGCATGTTGAGTTGTGCCTTTTTATCCTCCCAAAATCTCTTCATGATTTTCCTACCTTTCTTCTCACATTTTTCCTTTTCTTTCATTTCTTATGTTCCAAAAGCTGGACTATGTATTATTAGTTACGTATATTTACTGGCGAAATTCAAGCGTGCTGGAATGATTTGGGTTAGCAGCTTCTTTTAACCTATAGAACGAAAAACCGGTCCAAGTTGCAAAATTTTATTTTTCATTCTATGGCTAGTTTCGGGCCGAGACCCACTTAAATCAAAATAACGTAGTCGAAAATGGAAATTCCGAAGATGTCAACAAAATGTGTAATGTAAATTCTTAGTGCATACATTGACAGTTGATATGTCCCCTTGGAAAAAAATTATGAATTACTGCGCTGATAAATCTCTTACATTATTTGATTTTCAAACAGCTGAGCAAAACTGAAGTACTCAGACATTACTCTCTTTACTTATTCTGATCAACACTAAACTAGCGCAACGCTATCTGACTTTCAATAATCCCTACAAAAGAATGGCCCTGATTAACAATAACCTATACCTTTCATGAATCACTTACCTCACAAAAATCTTCGTTACTCGAACTACTGCAGCACAGCGAGCGCCAATACTGCTAGCTAAATAAAAGATTCTAACTCCTGAAGTCACTAACTACTGATAGGCATAGTTAGCAAATGAATGATTTTGATAAAGAGCAAACAATGTATTTACCTTAATAGTGTTCAAAAGTCATAATATATATATCAGTTCATGACATCTAGTCTTACAAATTTACTGTCTCTGATGGACACACGTCCAGATCATCCGCTCTCAAAACGCCGCCATCTCTCTCCCCACATCCACCACTGCTGGCGGCTCACCTCCAACTGCGCAATGCTACGCGCTGTTAACAGCCAACTGCCCAACACTACAATAGCGACTACTTCAACAATGCCCACCAGCCACAGACTGCACACAGCTCAGCCAGTGATTTTCATACAGAGCGCTAGGTGACGTTACCAACATAAAAACCTAAACAGCCTACTTACACAGTGCATAGAGATAACAATCTGTATGCACAATGCGCATTTTGTTGACATGTTCGGAAATGCCATTTTCGACTTTGTCATGTTGCTTTGGAAATGGGTCTCGGCTCGAAACTAGTCATCGAATGAAAAATAAAATATTTGCAACTTGGACTGATTTTTCAGTCTATATTTATTGTTTTATTTAGCTGGATCTTCGGCCTTCAGCCCGTCCCTTGCACCTGACGAAGTACAGTTACTATACACAAATAAGATACTTGTTCTGGCTTCAGCTGTTTTACTGATGGTTTTTAATTGATACGATCGATTGCGACATTATAAAATTTCATATTCGGATGTGCTTGTGGAATTCCATGATTGTGACATTGTATTCTTTGGGAGTCGACCATGTGAATTAAATGCCCTCAATAATATAGCTGAATGGATTAACCAACAGCAGTGTATTATGGAAATAAAAATGAACGCCCATGAGATACCATTTATGTATATCAACTACACCAATATATAAAAATGATTATTAAAACATTTTTACCAAGCTACACAGATTCTACCTGCATTTGTGGCTCAGTTATGTGTACATAATATGCTATTACGAGGATAACTGTAATTACTAACACAAATATTAAAAAGTGTTTAATAATAACAATAATATAAGGCGCAATATTTACAAATCCAAACCCTATCTTACTACGCCAATTCAGACGCTACATTATCATCGTCAAACCAGAACGGTTATAGTGCAGCAGAAACAATTCCCAGAATGGTGCTCTCAAGAATAGAGAAAAAAAGAAAGGAAATTTTTTGAGCCGTAAAAGAAACAAGAAAAATTTGCATTACGTCTGACGTCAAAAAAAGAAATTATATGAAAACTCTGAAAATAACTAAACATAAAAAAGGGCTTTCTATGCACACATGGAAAGAATGAAACTTGATACGGTTGCAAATTCGGTATAAACTTACAGGACAGCAGAATGATGCAAGTTCCGAGGGTAAATGAAATATTTCAGTGTCTAGGGAGTGTGGGGTCAAAAAGAGGATATAAGAAACAAGGAAAAGTTCAAAGCAAAAATATCCAGATTAGTGGCCTATCCGATGAGAAAGCAGAAATAACACCTAGAGTATTTTCGGAAGAAGAGTGTGTAAGATTGTGTCAGAGAAGTGAAAGTAAATGTGTAATCGTAGAGCATAGGCGGTTCAGACGATCCGTTAAATAAATATGATAGTAGATTGAGAGAGTTAGAAACTGATATACGTTGGAGAAACCATACAGCAGAAAGAACTAGAAAGATTAACGTAATATATAAGATGTAATGCAATATGAATTAGACAAAAATGACCACAACAAAAAATGCACTACCTAAAAAGCATGTGAATTCTCTCTATTTACTAGCGCTTATGAATGGACAGATTGGAAAGACTGATTATTAGAAAAATAATTGTTGCGGGTACAAGCTAGAGAAGCAATGAGGAAGTTTGTTAAAACGTGCAGAAAATACCAGTAGTAATACTGGTTTCCTTAACCTCCATCACACAGCTGATCAGAACGGTATTGAGGGAGAGGTTTCCGATTAATTTCTGAGATTTATGAGCTAATTCTTACATTTTTTAAAAAAAAATATTGCTACATTTCTGATTAAAACTATGCTACAAATTTTCGTTTGCATTTCATATAAATTGTTTTATCATTCAGAGGAAAGGTAGAACAATAGTACGAAGGTTTTAGTAGGATATCAATTCTTACGCGTAACTGTAATACGGATGAAATCATACTGAGGCATGTAAAACGAGTACATTGCGAAAGTGTATTCAAACCACACAGCGACGGATGGGGCTATTTTCGATGACAGATGTTAGCGTTATTTGGGGTAATGTGTTAAATGACTGCTTAGTTCAGTGAAATCGTGTTATACCATACCACGTTTTAAGATGTATGTTTATGCTTTGCAAGGAAGGCAGAAATCGACGTTAGTTCCACAAAAAAAAAAAAAAAAAAAAAAAAAAGTTTTGAATTCACGCTTGTCAATTGAGAACCGCTACACTACGTTATTGTTGTTATTATTATTTATTAGAGTTGCCATAATTTCTGCCTAATAAACCGGGACATTTAAATTGAAGTAAGTGGGGAAGCAGAAGCCAGGACAAACCGAGACACTTCTCTTAAGCTTAAAAATAGTGAAAGATGTGAGTAAACAGCCTCTTTTAGTCGATCCCCTCACAGTAGGAGAGAAGCGGCTCACACAAGCAGACAACTCAAATAACAGCTGCCCCTTACTCAGAGTCTCCTGTATTCGAGAGGGACGAAGTAAGCCGCTGTTGTGGCATGCATGTTTGTAGGAACAAACACTAGTACGATCTACAGCTGCATGAAATAGAGGAAATCTGCTCGCAAAAGCGAATACGATTAGACTTCCACAATTTATTGGCGACACGTACCGGGACCCGAACCGGGGTGTCCCACCTTAAGTTAGCGGTCGCCTTAAAGCAATCAGAGGGCGCCTCCCGGACTGACTCAGCCCCCTATATGTCACCGTGTGGGACTCAACACATTTGTTCTGTTCCCTACAGCTGTAAACCATAGCAGTATCTGCTTCTTCAAATTAACCACGATACGACTCATAGAACAGGAAAACTGAAGTGAGATGAGGGACATTCCATAGTACACCATCAAACATAGACACAGAAAAGTGGTATGGCATTTTTGACGTTTTGGAGTCATTGCAAAATTTGGAGCTTGGCGTGTATGTGCAGTCTATTGATTTCAAAGACTTACGATGTTTGACAGCTCATTGCTAATTTCGCTAGTGTTACTAATTTGCCATGTTTAAGGGGAGGTTTACTATCTTTTGGTTCAAAAAATCGATTTTTTGGATCCATAAAAGTGTTTAGAATCCACCCCTGAAACGGTTTTTACGAATACGGAACGGAAATGTTTGTTATTCGCGGTTGAACAAAAAAATGCACCTGCCTGAAATCGGCCTTTTTAACGCACCAGTTTTTTTTCTTTCGGTGGACGAGTTATTGTATCGGTGCTTGGGAGGAAACTCACAAAATTCAAATGAAATTTTGAACGCGTGTGTTTGGAAGTTAGTCCCCAAGCATTTGCATTCTGGTGCGAAGACTGTGGAGATTACGACTTTCCTGGCAGTGAGCAGCTTCAACGAAGGGTATTCAGCAATTCTGAGGACCATGACAACGATGGACGTAACCCTGGGACACTATTCGACGCAGTTCGCCAAGTATTCGGACGACCATCGGATTCAAGCGGCCGAAAACCGCTTGTCACCAGCCGTACGAGCGGCTCTGGAGCAGCGCAGGATGGCCCAGATCGAACAGAACGCCCTCTGTGAGGAAGAGGAAGGACTAGTTTATGGACCCGGAATAGCATAATATTGTATTTATATGTGGTCAAAACTTCAAACACATTTTTCTCGAAATGACGTTATTTTTATCTCGCGGTATGGTAACTTCAAATCTACTGAACCGCTTGGCATGATTCTTTGTTTCCGACGAAGCTAAGTAAATTGTCTAGGAGTTGTATCAGTTTTATTTCGATCCATCAACTATAAATATTTTTATTTGGCCGACGAAGTCGAAAATCGATAAAAAAACCTATTTTTTTTGAAGTGGTCACCATTTTGTTTCCTATGGTCCAAATAACTTAAGCAAGGTACAACTCCTAAAGAATCTTATACACTTCGCTAACGTCAACTTAATTTTGATTTCAGACGAGCCGGATGACCTGTGACATACCGCGCGTGGAGGTCTACATCGAAATTTTGTTTCGTTCCGGCGACACTTCCACCTTTGCTCTTCGACATTCCCGGTCGAAAAAAAAAATCCAGTTTGTAGAGGAAATATCAGTAAACATTTTGACCACATTTGACGTTGATATCTATAACACATCCCGAGCAAAAAATGCTCAAATAACATGCTTTTTTCGGGCCAAAGATTTTAAACCTCCCCTTAAATGAATAACTGTCCACACTATTACAGGTGCTTGGAGAGCACGTGTTTGATTAATGCGCTGCAGTAGCTAAATGATCCTTAATATATGCTCTTCCCCTATGTACAATGGAAACATAACACACATGGCACATTCTATTTCATAGTCACTTCTTCCTCGTTTCATGTACCACTCTTCTGAATATTTTTCTCGGAATGAAGACCTACTCTTTGGCATTCTGAGTTCACTTTGAATAGTTAAACACTTTAATAACAAATTAACCACGATATGACTCAGAGAAACACATTGCCGCGAAGCCTAAACTGAGCTGACAAGGTAATGGTTCAATAAGACATGTCGAAATCTACCCTGAAATTTTTTACACAGGGAGAATACAACGAAAGATATCCACTGCCAAAATTTTAGCTGGTAAGAGGCACTGCAAGTATTTTCCAAAAAATGTTGAAGTTACACATTTTTCCGCGCGAAGAACAGCTTATAACAGCGGTTTGTACAGGCCTGCCCGCCTAGCGCGCGACCCGTCGGCGAATCACTCACGCAGCGCCGCATAGCGGAATTATACGGAGTTCACAGACAACAATTTTAAGCACCTAAAGCCTTGTTTACAATGGAGCGAATGGAAGCAAACACGTGCGAATGAGCATTTGCAGAAAATTCACTACCAGTCGCTTGTATATGGTTAGAATCGTTTATACTAGAGGGAACGGAAGAGAACACGAGGTAGCGAACATTGCCTGTGAACGCTGTTATTAGTTTTTAGTTGTTGGAGCTAATATTCGGCATACAGGATGCAATTCTATCTTGTTATAGCCACAACGCTAAACTTTACTGTTCAGTGAGGATTAGTCTGCATGGCGAGAGCATTGTTCTTGACGGAGTGTGCAAAATGGCGCAGGGAAGCAAGACTTTAAAAGTGTCTCGATTTGTATGGAAGTGTTGCATGCGTGGAGATTGTGTACTTTTCACGGAACTGCATCTCCATCTCTCCTTAGGACTAGTGCAAAATTTTCCTTGTATGTCGGCTGCAGTTTTTCCCTGGCTTCTCATTACCACTAAGAGTATTATCTCATGAGGTGACGCAGCTAGCGTTACCACTACGCGTGTAAGGTCTCATGTTCATATTTTTGTTTGTTTTTTTCTAATACAAAAATGGTCTAGTGGCAAAGCGCGCGCTTCGTGATCCAGAGAGCAAGGGTCAAATTCCGTTCAGACCATAACATTTCCACTATGATTTTTGACCTAGCATTCACTTGTTATATATGTTGGAGTTGCCACGAAAGACATGTGGTTCGGATTCCACGTTAAACTGTAGGTCTCCATTTCCCGATTAGGTAAGTGGGGAAGGTTAGGGACACGAAAGTAGTCGCAGTGACGTCTAGTCGAAAGACCTGGAAGACGCCTACCCCAGACAAAATTCTCTTTTGCTCGTGCTTGTTAATACGTTTGCTCCGGTGAAAACCTGGCTTAAACTGTATATATTTTTGCATAACTTCACATCAATAGTTAAATTCTTGCACATGTAATTCTGAAAAAGTGGCTAGCAGAGAAATTGAGAAGGTTAATTGCATTGCACATTACTGTGAAACAAGAAGAAAAGGAAGTACTATTAGCAGGCATGTCTTACGAAAGCACAATAAATGTTAATTCAGCTTTATTTGTATTGTCAATACTTACCAATACTGTAAAAAGCAACTGATAATTTGCAGTAGATATTACTCGACTGACTAATTCGAGAGAATAGTAACTGTGTACTGTAGTGTCGGAGAAACTATCAACGAACGGTAACCTGAATCGTCCTTTACAAATTACGATCGGGTTGTGTCGTGTTTGCCAGCCGCGGTGGCCGAGTGGTTCTAGGCGCTTCAGTGCGGAACCGCGCGACTGCTACGGTCGCAGGTTCCAATCCTGTCTCGGGCATGGATGTGTGTGATGTCCTTAGGTTAGTTAGGTTTAAGTAGTTCTAAGTTCTAGGGGACTGATGACGTCAGATGTGAAGTCCCATAGTGCTCAGAACCATTTGAACCATTTCTGTGTCGTGTTCCCTGTTTTCAAACGTACCACCGACCTCGGCTGTGTGTGTGTGTGTGTGTGTGTGTGTGTGGCTAGTTGTGCATGCGCAGTTGCTATAGCTCCTGTAGGGGTCTACATTTGTACCGCCACCTGGCGGCCTACGAATTTGGCAATTTTCAGCTATTTTTTTAATATTTGCAGTGCCTCTTACCAACTAAAATTTTGACAGTGCATTTCTTTCGTTGTCTTTTTCTCGTGTAAAAAGTTTCAGGGTAGGTTTCGACATATCTTATTGGACCACTCCCTTGTGACATTAGGGACAATAATGGAAACTAACCAGCGTTACTGCGCAATAATATTCTTTAAGGGGCATAGTCAGCTACAATAATAAAAGCTTTAGATATTTCGTTTAACAGCTGTAGTTGAAACATAGATCTACGCCAGAATTTGGAGAAAACATGTATAACGCTACAATATTTATCTGAAATCCGGAATTCGGGGCAAGCTGCCGTCCCGACAGTAATTTTCGGGACACCGAAACCAGGCCTGTCCCAGAAAACCGGGACATCTGGAGACCCTGTTTTTGGCAGCAGTAGTACACATAAACGTCATCATACTAGGCGAGCATAAAATGTACAGCCAATCAACGTCTACGCTTCCGTTAACTTACATTGCGATTTGCCTTAAAAGATTGGTACAACCAGCACCTGTGCGGTACGACAAGTTGTTCTAGGGAATTGTTGCATAATGCTGCTAATTGAGAACACAGCTAAAACAATTTTCATGTAAACTCTAATGTTTTGTTTTCCACGCAGGTTATAGTAATAGTAGCAGTAGTAGCTGTTACGTCTATTTACGGATCACTGTTACACGCATGCTGGATATGTCGTAGCATTAACGGATGTTTGTTGTGGTCTTCAGTCCCGAGACTGGTTTGATGCAGCTCTCCACGCTGCACTACTGTGACAGCCTCTTCTTCTGCTGCAACCTACATATCCTTCTGCTTACTGTGTCCTCCCATGGTCTCCCTCTACAACAATTGCTTCCCCGACACGCACATTTCCATCCGTGACCTGATTCCTCTAAATCTGTTGTATTACTGATGCCGTCTTTCAGTCAAATTTGTGCCACAAATTTCTTATCTCCTCAGTCCTACTCAGTACCTCCTAAGTTTTTCGATCTAAGTATTTCTTCGTCAGCACTCTTCTGTAGCGCCACATTTCAAAAGCTTCCCTTCTTTTCTTGTATAGTTTGTTTACAGTCCCGTATGAGGCTACACTCCAGATAAATATTTTCGGAAAAACTTCCTAAAGTTTCGTTTTATATCAGATATTAAAAAATTCATCTTTTTCAGAAATGCTGTTCTTGTTACAGCAACTCTACACTTTACCTCCTACATTTAAGGCCTAATTTCCTAATTTGAATCCGCAAGAATCGCCTGATTTGATTACTTTCCACCGCCTCTGACTTTTATTGACATTCATCTTGTACTGTCTTTTCAAGACAGCATCCATTCCGCTCAGGTGCTGTTCAAAGTCCTTTGCTATGTCTGACAGAATTATGTCACCGAGAAACCTCAAAATCTTTATTTCTTTTTCCCTGGCCTTCAGTTTCCTTTACGTATATCTCCTTGGTTTCTTTTACTGCCTGTACAATTTAGGGGCTGAATAAAATAGAGGATAAGCTACAAACCTGTCTCCTGCCCTTTTCGACCATTATTTTCCTTTAGTGTCCTTCGATTCTTATAACTATAGTTTGATTTTTGAACAAGTTATTTTATCTCTGTTACTTTCAAAATTTCAACGACTGGATTCCAGTCAACAACATCAAAAGATTTCTCTAAATCCACAAATGCTATAAACGCAGGTTTACCTTCCTTAACCTATCTTCTAAGATAAATCGTAGGGTCAGTATTGCCTCACGTGTTTCTACATTTCTCCGGAACTCAAGCTTATCTTCCCCGAGATCATCTTCTCCCACTTTTTCCATTATTTTGTAAATAATTCGTGTCAGCATCTTGCAACAATGACTTATTAAACTGACAGTTCTGTAATATACACGGCAGTCAGCGCCTGCCTTCTTTAGAACTACAGTTATTACATTATTCTTGATGTCTGAAGGTAGTTCGTCTGTCTCATATATCTTTACACCAGGTGGAAATGTTTTGTCACGGCTGGTACTTCCAGAGGTGTCAACAATTCTGAAGGAATGTTTTTCAGTGCCACATCCAATTCTTCTGAAAGTATCATACCTCACATCTCATCTTCATTTACTCAATTTTCGTTCCTATAATATTGTCTTCAAGTTAATTTCCCATGTATAGCCCTTCTATGTGCTCCTTCCCCTTTTCATATCTCTCTTCTTCACTTTACACTGCCTTGCCGACTTGTTCATACACTCTTGCAAAGTCTTCACAATGTAAAATCCTATAGCGTCAATGTTCTTCCATTTCTCAACTCCCATCACGGAACACAGTAGGGTATGCGGCGGCAAACGTGCGCACTTGTCACTTTTGTAGTTTTGCCTTCTGCTTTTCTGGTTACATGGCAATGAAAATTATACACAATACACCTAGGGTCATATGTTTAACACGATACCAGAAGTTCAAGTTTGCTTGTATGACGCACTAAAGTTGTACAGTGTTTAACAAAATGAAGAAAATGGATCTTTGCCCCAGGCTTGGGTTAAACATCCCATTGTTATTGTACAAAACTACTCACAAAAAGAAATGATTATAATTATAATAGACTAAATAAGAATTACAGTATTTCTGAGGTACTGCAATGTTAAATAAGAATTACAGTATTTCTGAGGTACTACAATGTTTTACTATAGCAAAATCATCACCATCATCACAATTATAATCATTGATTCCATCATCGTGGTCGTGTTAAACATCAAAACATGACGCGAACATATCGCTAATTTCAATACAATTTAAATACAAAGAAACACATCGTGTTATTATTATTTGATCTTTTCTTGCCACACTTTTCTGTAGTGTTCCCGGTACAATCACTATTCCTGTTTCGTCTTCATTATAGACTCGATGGAGCGGAAACTTATATTTCGATTTCAAAATTTCGAAGTTGCTGAAACAAAGTTCCGTTCGTGCGTTATTGAAACCTCTGCCTCAGAAAATACTGTCTTGAAACGTCCCAATGGCGCCACTCCATAGCTTGCTTCAAGTCTTTTATGCAATGTGGATTCATTACATCTAAGTCTTTTAGCTGCAGTCCTATTGCAAGATCCATTTTCTACTAGCTTCTTACCCTCCTCTAACGTTTTAGAAGACAACGGCGTGGAGAACACTTTTCTCTTATAGTTTGTGTAACATGAAGTTGAACAAGTCTTGTTACTACTGAATCAGTCGATGTGGCACAGTGAACTATAAATTAAGACCCAGGTGACTACAGGCCGATCAGCATACTTCCTGCAATATCTAAAGCCCTAGAATACATCGTCCATGAACAGCTGACGGATTACCTCAAAACTCATCACATCCACGACAAATATCAGTCAGGCTTTCGAAAGCACCATAGTACAGCAACTGCATTAATCAAAGTAACTGATGACATTAAACATGCTATGGACAGACGTGAAGCTACCATCCTAACACTGCTTGACTTTAGCAAGGCTTTTGATACAGTTGACTTTGATATATTACTAATTAAAATGAAGCAGCTGAATTTCTCAAACAGCGCAATACACTGGTTCGACAGCTACCTCAAAAACAGAAGTCAACAAGTCATTTGTGGGTCTGAAAAGTCATCATGGAAAAAAGTGCGCTCTGGAGTTCCCCAAGGCTCCGTCCTTGGTCCATTACTCTTCTCACTTTACATTAATGATATTTCTTCAGTGATTCACTCCTGCAACTACCATCTATATGCCGACGACATCCAACTGTACATAAGTGCAAGCCCCAAGAACATTGCTGACGCAGTAGCGAGTATGAACGCAGATCTTTGCTCTGTTTCTCGATGGGCACAGAACCTAGGTCTGAAACTAAACCCCAAGAAATCCCAGGTCATACTTATATCTCATCCAAAGTTAATCAGTCGGTGCTTTCGCGAAACAGTCCCTCAAATACTCCTCAATGGTACCCAACTACCATACCAAAAAACAGTAAAAGACCTTGGAATAATCTTGGATGAACACCTAAACTGGGAAGAACAAACAGTCACAGCTTGCCGGAAATCGCTCTCCTCCCTACATGCAATTCAAAAATTTAGAAAAATATTTCCAACCCATGTTAAACAAAAATTAGTCCAAACACTAGTCTTGCCTAATCTTTACTACTGTGATGTAGTTCAACACGGCACAAATAGTGAAAATTCGAGATGCCTCGAGCTAGTGATGAATGCTTGCGTTAGATACGTATGCAATATACGGTTGTATGATCATATCAGTCCTTCATACTCCCAGCTAGGTTGGATACGCCCACATAAGGCACGCGATCTCCACACGTTGTTCTTACTTCATCGATTTCTTAGCCACTGGTGCCCCCAATACTTATCTTCTCATATTAAACACCTATCATCATTCCACAACCGCAATACCAGATCGGATACGTCTAGCATCTTGGCTGTACCTTTACATAACACAAAATCTTTCTCCGTGTCATTCTCCATCTCAGCCATACGACTATGGAACGCGCTCCCCTGTGATCTGCGTCTTATCCAAAACCACTCAACATTCAAGAGGGAACTCAAGACTTACATATTAGGGACGGTATAGCCACCATTGTTGTGCCCCTCTCATCTTTTTCTTTCTCCTCTCCATCATAGCTTCGAATCTTACCATTCTATTTCTCTTCCTCTAACCTATCTACCTCTTCTATATCTCTTTCACCCCACTCCATCGTCTTATGTCTCTGCTTGATGAGAATAACTCACAAGCTGCAAGAATATAACGAGAAAATTCCCAACTAGCAATAGGACTGACATTCATAAAAGAAAAATATGTTTACTTTCATATACATAGTCATTATTATTATTATTATTATTATTCTTGATTGTCATAATTATTTTTGATTGTTATAATTATCATTGTACTACTTTTATAATCTCTATTTTTTTCTTTAACATTAATACTGTATAACATGTTATATGTCCTTAATGTTCTGTAGAAACTGAAATTTGTTGAATCTGAGTATGCCTGGTTAGGTGTAAGAGAGGGCCTGAAGGCCCTAATCTTGCCAGGTAAAATAAATGCATAAACAAATAAATAAATAAATAAATAAATATGTTAAACAAACCTACGCGGTCATTACTAATATCGTAAAAAGAAAAGACAAAAGTTTTGGGGCAAATATTTATATAAGAGGTATTGGTAATTCTTTGGGATTTTGTTATAGCAGACGGGTAGCCATCAATTACACTGTAAATGCTTAGACCGAAAGTTCCAAAAAACTAACTGACCTCATACCTCGAAAGCTGCAAAGCACAAACCACTAACACAACACACCTGTATCTTCACCCCAGCAGTTCTCAACTGAAGACGCAGGGCTGCGACGATACACTCACAAGTGGGGAGAACTCTAGATTTGGTATTTTGCACAGTGCACATCTTTACCCCCGCCTACCCTATCTGCTGACACAAGGAGCATAACGATGATCGTTGATGACTGTCAGTCAGTACACACACTATCAGCTGACTGCGGGACAGCGGTAATGATGTCTGGTTTCCTTTTTGTGCGCCACAATATCCCGTTTTCTTGAGTGGATAACTGAGTCAGGATCCCTGCATAGCCAGTAAAATGTTGAACTGTGAGTTTCACTAGAAAAAAATACTGTATGTGAATTGTCAGAAGTGATTCATTGTTACTTACTTGTATTATATTTTATACCAAACACTTACTCTGTGTTATTTAAGTAATCTTTCACCGTATAGAATGTACTGCTTAACAAATGCATTTTAATAGCGTTTTTAAGAACGTTGATTTAGTAATCTTATTAACCTCCTTAGACCATTTATTGGACAGTTTTAGTCCTTTTTGTAAGATGCTGTTTCGAGTTTTATGTTCATCCTTTCTTGGTAAATGTAAGTTCGGTCTAGATCTTTTGACATGACCTTGTACAGAGCTGTCTGTGCAGTAATCATCAATGTTTTATCTTGATCAGCATAACTGATAAGTAAATGTCCTCACATTGTGTACCTAAAATTCTCATTGCTTTGAAAAACACGATTACTATTTTTGATTATTATTATTAAGAGCTTTTTTGTAGTATGAAATCTGTACTTGCTTTTTGTGCGCTGCTTCCCCACAAAAGTATTGCTTAGCTAAAGATTGATGTTCCTGTTCTCAAAAACGAGTCGTACAATAATTTTATATCTGAATGCCTTCGAGTTCCCTACCATTTATAAAAAACTTTTTTTTAACCAATCCCAGTGTGGCTATTTCTTTCCACAGTATTATGTTCTTTGGTCGCATCAAATATCTCAGAAGCACTCCCCAAAATATATGATCGATGCAGCTCATTTTAGAGTCATGTCTGCACTGACACACTGCCTGTAAATCTCAGAATATTTCGTGACAATATAAACTTTTCGAAATCACTGAACACCATGAGAGGTCACTTTTCTGTTTTCCATGAGAGAATTTGAAATAACCTTAATATTGATCAGGTTAGTTGAAATATGTGTATTTCTACCGAGTAAACACATCAGTAGGACTGGGCTGAAGTGCAGACACCATTTCTCTTGTTCTGCCTGGCAAAAGAAAGGCAGCACCGAAAACGAGAGGAGAAGCTGGCACGTAGCTCTGGCATTGGGTCATAGTTGACGTCCGAGCTGGTTCCACACACGTTCTGCCGAGGACAATTCTTGAGATGTTGCTGGCCACAGAAGTAACGGCTGTCCCATATTTCTTTCCCTGGTTACAAATATGCATAGTGCGGATAATACGACACACAGACACACTCCTTCAAGTTTTTGTGTACACACACACAATTATTAAATTTAGATTGTGGTTTATCGTATCGAGACATTGCTGCTCGCGTTGGTCGAGATCCAATGACTGTTAGCAGAATATGGAATCGGTGGGTTCAGGAGGGTAATACGGAACACCGTGCTGGATCCCAACAGCCTCGAATCACTAGCAGTCGAGATGACAGGCATCTTATCCGCATGGCTGTAACGGATCGTGCAGCCCCGTCTCGATCCCTGAGTCAACACATGGGGACGTTTGTAAGACAACAACCATCTGCACGAACAGTTCGACGACGTTTGCAGCAGCATGGACTATCAGCTCGGAGACCGTGGCTGCGGTGACCCTTGACGCTGCATCACAGACAGGAGCGCCAGCGATGGTGTACTCAACGACGAACCTGGGTGCACGAATGACAAACGTCATTTTTTCGGATGAATCCAGGTTCTGTTTACAGCATCGTTATGGTCGCATCCGTGTTTGGCGACATCGCGGTGAACGCACATTGGAAGCGTGTATTCGTCATCGCCATACTGGTGTATCACCCGGCGTGATGGTATGGGATGTCATTGGTTACACATCTCGGTCACCTCTTGTTCGCATTGAGGCCACTTTGAACAGTGGACGTTATATTTCAAATGTGTTACGACCCGTGGCTCTATACTTCATTCGATCCTTGCGAAACCCTACATTTCAGCTGGATAATGCACGACCGTATGTTGCAGGTTCTTTACGGTCCTTTCTGGATAGAGAAAATGTTCGACTGGTGCCCTGGACAGCACATTCTTCAGATCTCTCAGCAATTGAAAACGTCTGATCAGTGGTAGCCGAGCAACTGGCTCGTCACAACACGCCAGTCACTGCTCTTGATGAACTGTGGTATCGTGTTGAAGCTGCAAGGGCAGCTGAACCTGTACACGCCATCCAAGCTCTGTTTGACTCAATGTCCAGGCGTATCAAGGCCGTTATCACTGCCACAGGTGGTTGTTCTGGGTACTGATTTCTCAGGATCTATGCACCCAAACTGCGTGAAAATGTAATCACATGTCAGTTCTAGTATAATATATTTGTCCAATGAATACCCGTTTATCATCTGCATTTCGTTTTGATTTTAATGGCCAGTAGTGTATTAATATTACTATGGTGTGTTGTCGGGCTAAAGAGCGATGGTGTATGGCCATCTCGTATTGATGATGGCGAGCCACGCTCTATGTTAGTGGCCGTGCGTTGCCTACACCGTGACGAACAGGAGAAAACTTCGTAACACGCTTTGCATCGGATCCGTCACCCACAAGTACCGCTCCTATCCATTAGCCTCACGGCCCGTAGCATTCCCTATGTCCCGCAGGGGTTGACAGTATTTGGTGCATCCATACTGGAAGTACCATGGCACTTCCTCGTGGCACTTCCTAGTGGAAAAGCAGCTGTTTAAATTGCTTGGGTCAGAGAAATCAGGACACGCAACCATCGGTTGCTTGAAGGCAATCCAGGTAAAATGCCTATTCCACACGTTCGTTGGTCTATATTTCGTGAAGGATGGATGTTATAACGTCAATAGTTCTGCGCCGCAATGCTGCGATGTCCTTCACTGCTGTCTGGTAAATCTACTCTTTGCCATAACCTCATAGGAAGAAATTCAGTTTTGTTATGTCCGGTGTTTCCAAAGGACAGTTGACGGGGCCACTACGAGCGATCCATCTGCCCATAAGTGTTGTACCCAAATAGGTACGAACATCCAACCTCAACGAGGTGACGCGTTATCTTGTTGGAAAATTATGTCCGGATTGTCCTGAAGCTGTACCACGACAAATAATGGAACACCCACAGGTCCTAACTTGAATACGTCATATGTGATAGAACTGTTTCTCTACGTGTCATATTTTATGCCTTATGAACGTTTGTAATCAGGGAAAGAATCTAGGACACCTGATACATCAACATCGTGCAAAAAGTTTATAGAGTCATATGTTATGTGTGGACGAGTATTGTCCTGTTGAAAAATAGCACCACGATACTGTCGCGTTGGATGTGGCACATGAGGACGGAGGATATACCTGGCATACCACTGTGTGGTCAGAGGACCTTGAGCCACAATCACAAGTCACCTGACTTCATACCCAACGGGTCCGCACACCATGACAGCATGAGTATTACCACTGTGCCATCCCAAAACGTAGAATGATACCTCTTTCCACATGGCCACCATACCAGCCAAAGATAGTCATCCAGGGTAGTACAAAACAGCGATTCATCGCCGAACAGAATGCGGTGCTATTCATCAGCAGTCATTGCTTCCGGGAGAAAATGGTCTTGCCACAATGGTAATACTGGTTCCTGTCAGATCACCGAAGTTAAGCTCTGTCGGGCTTGGCCAGCATTTGGATGGGTCACCGTCCGGCTATGCCGAGTGCTGTTGGCAAGCAGGGTGTACTCAGCCCTGGTGAGGCCAATTAAGGAGCTACTTGATTGAGAAGTAGCAGCATGGTCAGGAAAACTGGTAACTGGGAGAGCGGTGTGCTGACTTCATACCCCTCCGTATCTGCATCCGATGACCCGTAAGGCTGAGGATGAAATGTAGACTGGCCGGTACAATTGGGCTTTCATAGCCTGTTTCGACGGTGTTTGTTTGTTTGTTCATTGCTTGCTGGTCACGGCTCATCTCGAACCGCAGCCGTTTGTGTGGTAGTGCTAACGTCATTCTATGCGTGGATCGGTAATACCCGAATCTGGCTTCTACTACTCTTCCATCCATGGTGCTGCAAGGAGTTCATTAATGATTCATGAAAGACAGGGGCAAATGTTAAACATTTACAATGTAAATGGCACGCAACAAGGCAATGCTTCCCTGTGGTGACCAGACGTGGAAATGCGGAAGCTTGACGATGAGTTTGTCTGCCCTCAAGTTCCCAGACAGTCCAATATTGGGCCACTATCACATTCTAGCGCCCCACAAATCTCGACACTACACAATTCGACCAACCCGCCAAATGGAGATCCAAAATGAGAGGTCTTTCAAATTGTCTCAGACACTGATAACGCCGACTCACACGATTAGCAACGATCGCCATGTTCTCGGCAATGATCACTCAACATTTGACACTGTCCATACCCCTTCCATAGCTTACCAGGCATGGAAACTACACTAAACACGAACGATAACACACCCTGTGGCAGTCTGCCACAGAGACACAGAGAACTACGACTCTGCTCATTCACCATAGATTCTCGCTGAGGGTGTAAAAAGTTATATTAACATCCGACCACGTGTTTCTCTCAGATTTTGTTTTACTAAGTTATAATGTAGGAAAATTTTGATGTACAAGGCGTACAATTTTGGTTCCATCGTTTTTTCCCCAGCATTTGAGGCTTTAATGAAACAATTTGGTTATACATGTATCATTCAAAGTATTTTCCATCGCTGGCCACTACTTTCTCCCATCTTTCGGGCAGTGTACGAATCCCACGTCGAAAAAATTGTTCATCTTTCGGAGCGATCCTCGAATCGATCCAATTTGTGACTTCTTCATGAGATCGGAAGTGCTGGTCAACCAGGCCATGCGCCATTGATCTAAACAGGTGATAGTCAGAAGGAGCAATGTCTGGGGAATACGGTGGGTGGGATAGAACTTCCCATTTTAACGTTTCGAAATACGTTTTGACCTCTTTTACAACGTAGGGTAGACCGTTGTCTTGCTGCAAAATCACTTACTCGTGCCTCTCACTGTATTGCAGCCATTTGTCTTGCTCTGCCATGCTCTGCTCAAACGCATTAATTGCGTTCGGTAACGAGCACCTGTGACTGTTTCACTTGGTTTTAACACCTCACAGTACACGACGCCGAACTGGTCCCACCAAATGCAGAGCATGATCCTGGAGCCGTGAATATTCGGTTTGGGCGTCGACGTGGAAGCATGGCCGGGATATCCCCGTCATTTTCTGCGTTTAGGGTTATGGTGATGAACCCATTTTTCGTCCGCGGTCACAATGCGATGCAGAAATCCCTTCCGTTTTTGCCTCTGAAGCAACTGTTCACAAACACACAAACGCCGTTCAACGTGTCTTGGTTTCAGCTCACACGGGCTCCAAGTTCCATCTCTCTGAATCATGCCCATAGCGTGGAGATGTTTTGAAATGGCTTGCTGTGTCACTCCCACTATCGTGCCAATTCTTCTTGAGTTTCACGCGAGTCTTCACTCAGCAATGTCTCCAATTCTGCATCTTCGAAAACATTCTCTCTTCCACCACTATGCCGGCTTAAGACGTTAAAATCACCATTCTTGAAGCGCTGAAACCACTCACGACACGTTCTTTCACTGATAACGTCCTTACCGTATGTACTTGAGAGCATTCCATGAGCCTCAGCCGCTGTTTTTTTCATATTGAAACAAAACAGTAACACCTCCCGCAAATGACGAGAATTAGGCTCGTAAACTGACATTTTCAATGAAGAACAACTTTATGATGCAGACACAAATCGATTAATGTATGATTGAGGCTATGTTGACCGAGGTCCAAGCTAACTGCCTGACGTCTGCGATCTGTTTCTTTCGACCGCTACTTACCGTTGTCGCCACCTATCGGCAAACGGCGGAAGCAAAGTTGTACGCCTTATAAGCTTTTAGCATATTTAAAATTAGTGTGTTTTTAACAGTTTTCGTCAGTCAACAACAGCAATGAGAGAACAGTCAACTGTAGTGTGTGTTCTGTACCGTGAAGAGTCTATATCATACTAGTAAACTAAAATAAAGCCGCACTTATTTCATGCATGTGTCACTTTGTCTGGTTAACGATCTGGTTTATCATATTTGATACATATCCCGCAAGAATGTGCAGACATCCAAAAAACGTTATCCTGAAATATTTTAGACTTGCTGGTGATATTATAGTTCTGAGAGTCAGTAAATGACTTGTAAGATCAATAGAATGGAATGGACAGTGCCTTCACAAGAAATTATAAGTTAAATGTCAACAAAAGTAAAGCGAGGACAATCAGGAGACGGCGGCGAAACTAGTTACGAAATGAGACACTTGAAGTAGTCGAAGAGTTTTGTTATTTTGGCAGCAAAATAACTGCTGGTTGCCGAAGTAGTGAAGATATAAAATGCAGACTGGATGTAACCAAAAAATCCTCCTGAAAAAGAGAAATTTGTTAACATTGAATACAATTTCAGTGGTAGGAAGCCCAGTCCGAAGGAATTTTACTGGCATTTACCCCTGTACAGATATGAGCGTGGACGATAAACATTTCTGAAATGACTGAAAATAGAAGACTTTGATGCTTGGTGAAAAAAAAAAGAGCCGATATAGACAGATTTTGAAACTTGCGGGAAGTTCCTATGGGACCAAACTGTTGAGGTCATCGGTCCCTAGACTTACACACTACTTAATCTAACTTAAACTAACTTAGCTAAGGACGTCCGAGGGGGGGGGGGGGGGGGGAGAGCCGCGCGAACCGCGGCAAGACGACTAAGACCGCGCGGCATTTTATTTACGTAAATAGTGCCATAACTTCACTATGTGATCAAAAGTATCCGGACACCCCCAAAAACATATGTTTTTCATATTAGGTGCATTGTGCTGCCACCTACTGCCAGGTAGTCCACATCAGCGACCTCAGTAGTCATTAGACATCGTGACAGACCAGTATGGGGCGCTCCGCGGAACTCACGTACTTCGAACATGGTCAGGTGATTGGGTGTCACTTGCGTCATACGTCTGTACGCGAGAATTCCACACTCCTAAACATTCCTAGGCCTACTGTTTTCGATGTAATAGTGAAGTGGAAAAGTGAAGGGACGCGTACAGCACAAAAGCGTACAGGCCGACCTCGTCTGTTGACTGACAGAGACCGCCGACAATTGAAGAGGATTGTAATGTGTAATAGGCAGACATCTATACAGACCATCACACAAGAATTCCAAATTCCATCAGGATCCACTGCAAGTACTATGACAGTTACACTGGAGGTGAGAAAACTTGGATTTCATGGTCGAGAGGCAGCTGAAAAGCCACACATCAAGCCGGTAAATGCCAAACGAAGCCTTGCTTGGTGTAAGGAGCGTAAACATCGGACGATTGAACAGTGGAAAAACGTTGTGTGGAGTAACGAATCACGGTACACAATGTGGCGATCCGATGCCAGGGTGTGGGTATGGCGAATGCCTGGTGAACGTCATCTGCCAGCGTGTGTAGTGTCAACAGTATAAATCGGAGTCGGTGGTGTTATGGTATCGTCGTGTTTTTCATGATGGCGGCTTGCACCCCTTGTTGTTTTGCGTGGCACTATTACAGCACAGTCCTAAATTAATGTTTTACGCACTTTCTTGCTTCCCACTTTTGGAGAGCAATTCGGGGATGGCGATTGCATCTTTCAACACGATCGAGAACCTGTTCATAAGGCACGGCCTGTGGTGGAGTGGTTACACGCCAATAACATCCATGTAATGGACTGGCCTGCACAGAGTCCTGACCTGAATCCTATAGAATAGATTTGGGATGTTTTGGAGCGCCGACTTCGTGCGAGACCTCACCGACCGACATCGATACCTCTCCTCAGTCCAGCACTCCGTGAAGAATGGGCTGCCATTGCCCAAGAAACCTTCCAGCACCTGACTGAACGTATCCTTGCGAGAGTGGAAGCTGTCATCAAAGCCAAGGGTGGGCCAACACCATACTGAATTCCAGTATTACCTATGGAGGGCATTTTCAGCCAGGTGTCCGGATACATTTAATCATATAGTATATGAACTCCTCGACGGAGACACAAATGATCATGTCAGCATGAATTTCTTTCCTTAATATTCCAGTAACTTTCGACGTGTATTGCATTGTAGTTGTGATTTATAAAATTGGTCAAGTTAGTGTTTTGTCTAGAGTGCAGAATGCGATGGTTCAAATGGCTCTAAGCACTATGGGACTTAACATCTGAGGTCATCAGTCCCCTAGACTTAAACCTAACTAACCTAAGGGCATCACACACATCCATGCCCGAGGCAGGATTCGAACCTGCAACCGTAGCAGCAGCGCGGTTCCGGATTGAAGCGCCTAGAACCGCTCGGCCACGGCGGCCGGCAGTGCACAGGTATTTAATAAGTTATTTGCATGTGACCACTACACACCCCAGCGAGATGGCGCATTCGTGAGGACGACGCGTCAAACCCGCTTAGGTTTTCCGTGGTTTCCCTAGACCGCTTCAGGCACTAGCGGGATGGTTCCTTTCAAAGGGCATGGCCGACATCCTTCCCCATCCTTCCCTGGTCAGATGGCACTGATGACCTCGCTATTTGATCCCCTCCCCACAATCAACCAACCAACCAAAGACGCAGATGCAGACGACAACACGCACATACGTTGTGCTTCTCTAAAAAATTAATTAAAATGGATTTATATAAAACTTAAAACCATCTGTTCTGAGCAATGTTGTTGTCCTTCGTGACGTCGACCAACAGATCCAGCACCAGTATATCTTTCATTAAATTATTCCTTAATGTCTCACCGTTAATACAAGGGTTTTGCACACTACTGACCATAAAATTGCTGCACCACGAAGATAGCGTGCTACAGACGCGAGATTCAACCGACAGGAAGATGATGCTGTGATATGCAAATGATTAGCTTTTCAGAGCATTCACACAAGGTTGGCGCCGGTGGCGACACCTACAACGTGCTGGCATGAGGAAAGTTTCCAACCGATTTTTCATACACAAACAGCAGTTGACCGGCGTTGCCTGTTGAAACGTTGTTGTGATGCCTCGTGTCAGGAGCAAAAATGTGTACCATCACGTTTCCGACTTTGATAAAGGTCGGATTGTAGCCTATCGCGATTGCGGTTAATCGTATCGCGACATTGCTGCTCATGTTGGTCGAGATCCAATGACTGTTAGCTGAATATGGAATCGGTGGGTTCAGGAGGGTAATACGGAACGCCGTGCTGGATACGAATGCCCTCATATTACTAGCAGTCGAGATGACAGGCATCTTATCCGCGTGGCTGTAACGGATCGTGCAGCCACGTCTAGATCCCTGAGTCAATAAATAGGGACGTTCGCAAGACAACAACCATCTGCACGAACAGTTCGACGACGTTTGCAGCAGCATGGACTACGAGTATCAGCTCGGAGACGATGGCTGCGGTTACCCTTGACACTACATCACGGACAGGAGCGCCTGCGATCGTGTACTCAACGACGAACCTGGGTGCACGAATGGCAAAACGTCATTTTTTCTGATGAATCCAGGTTCTGTTTACAGCATCATGATGGTCGCATCCGTGTTTGGCGACATCGCGGTGAACGCACATTGGAAGCGTGTATTCGTCATCGCCTTACTGGCGTGTCACCCGGGGTGATGGTATGGGGTGCCATTGGTTACGCGTCTCGGTCACCTCTTGTTCGCATTGACGTCACTTTGAAATGTGGACGTTACATTTCAGAAGTGTTACGACCCGTGGCTCTACCCTTCATTCGATCCCTGCGAAACCCTACATTTCAGCAGGATAATGTACGACCGCATGTTGCAGGTCCTGTACGGGCCTTTCTGGATACAGAAAATGTTCGACTGATGCCCTGGCCAGCACATTCTTCAGTTCTCTCACCAATTGAAAACGTCTGGTCAATGGTGGCCGAGCAACTGGCTCGTCACAATACGCCAGTCACTACTCTTGATGAACTGTGGTATCGTGTTGAAGCTGCATGGGCAGCTGTACCTGTACACGCCATCCAAGCTCTGTGTGACTCAATGCCCAGGCGTATCAAGGCCGTTATTACGGCCAGAGGTGGTTGTTCTGGGTACTGATTTCTCAGGATCTATGCACCGAAATTGCGTGAAAATGTAATCAAATTGCTCTGAGCACTATGGGACATAACTTCTGAGGCCATCAGGCGCCTATTACTTAGAACTACTTAAACCTAACTAACCTAAGGATATCACACACATCCATGCCCGAGGCTGGATTCGAACGTGCGACCGTAGCGGTCGCTCGGCTCCAGACTGTTGCGTCTAGAGCCGCACGGCCACTCCGGCCGGCAAATGTAATCACATGTCAGTTCTAGTATAATATATTTGTCCAATGAATACCAGTTCATCATCTGCATTTCTTCTTGGTGTAGCAATTTTAATGGCCAGTAGTGTATTAATATTACTATGGTATGTTGTCGGGCTAAAGAGCGATGGTGTATGGGCATCTCTTATTGATGTTAGCGAGCCACGCTCTATGTTAGTGGCCGTACTTTGCCTACACCGTGACGAACAGGAGAAAACTTCGTAACACGCTTTGCATCGGATCCGTCACCCACAAGTACCGCTCCTATCCATTAGCCTCACGGTCCGTAGCATTCGCTAAGTCCCCCAGGGGATGACAGTATTTGATGCATCCATTCTGAAAGTACCAAGACATTTCCTCGTTTATAGACACCACTAGTGAAACAGCAGCTCTTTAAATCGCATGGTTCAGAGAAATGAGGACACACAGCCATCACCAGGCACTGAAATAAATCGACGCTGAGGTGTGAAAGTTTGTCCTGAACCGAGACTCGAACCCAGATGCCCCACTTCTCTATAACGGCCATTCGGTCACGCTTTCTGTCAGACCCAAATACTCGACTTGTCAGGCGCAAGTAGAGCCTCCATCTTCTGCACTGATTTATCTCATTGCCTATAGACGGTTGAATGTCCTGTTATCTCGTAATCCGTAAACGTCCGCTGTACCGCAAGTGGTATCTGTTCTTTTGGATACGTCCAACAGAACAGACACCACGTATCTACACCGAAGCGCCTAGAAACTAATGTAGGCATGCGAATTCAAATACAGAGATATGTAAACAGGCAGAATACGCAGCTGCGGTGGGGAACCCCTGTGTAAGACAAGTGTCTGGCATAGTTGTTGGATCGGTTACTGCTGCTACAGTGGCAGGTTATCAAGATCTGAGTGAGTTTGAAAGTGGTGCTATAGTCGGCGTGCGAGCGATGGACACAGCATCTTCGAGGTATCGATGAAGTGGGGATTTTCCCGTACGACCATTTCACGAGTATACCGTGAATATCAGGTTCAAAAATGGTTCAAATGGCTCTGAGCACTATGGGACTCAACATCTTAGGTCATAAGTCCCCTAGAACTTAGAACTACTTAAACCTAACTAACCTAAGGACATCACACACACCCATGCCCGAGGCAGGATTCGAACCTGCGACCGTAGCGAATATCAGGTATCCGATAAAACATCGACATCGCTACGCCCGGAAAAAGATCCTAAAAAAATGCGACCACTGACAACTGAAGAGATTTGTTCTGAGTGACAGAAGTGCAACCCTTCCGCAAATTGCTGCAGATTTCAATTCTGGGCTATCAGCAAATGTCAGCGTGCGAACCATTCAACGACATATCTTCGATGTGGGCTTTCGGAGCCGAAGGCCCATTCGTGTTCTCTTCATGACTGCACGACATAAAGCTTTACGCCTCGCCTGGGCCCGTCAACACCGACATTGGACTGTTGACGACTGGAAACATGTTGCCTGGTCGGACGAGTCTCGTTTCAAATTGTATCGAGCGGATGGACGTGCACGGGTATGGAGACAACCCCATGAATTCATGCACCCTGCACCTCAACAGGGGACTGTTCAAGCTGGTGGAGGCTCTGTAATGGTGTGGGGCGTGTGTAGTTGGAGTGATATGGGACCCCTGATAAGCCTAGATACGACTCTGACTGGTGACACATACGTAAGTATCCTGTCTAACCACCTCCATCCATTCACGTCCACTGTGCATTCCGACGGACTTGGGCAATTCCAGCAGGACAGTGGGACACCGGACAGGTCTAGATTGGCTACAGAGTGGCTCCAGGGACACTCTTCTGAGTTTAAACGCTTCCGCTGGCCACCAAACTCTCAAGACATGGACATTATTGAGCATATCTGGGATGCCTTGCAACGTGCTGTTCCGAAGAGATCTCCAGCAGTCCTACTCTTACAGATTTATGGACAGCCCTGCAGGATTAATGGGGTCAATTCCCTCCAGACCTACTTCAAACGTCATTCGAGTCTATGCCTTTTTTTTTTTAACAAGAGGTGGAGCCCCTCCACGGCCACACCGGCCTGATAGCCTACTGCTATCTCTGCATAAGGGTTAGTTTTCACTAAAGTGAGGCGTCGCAGGATGTGGGTACTGCGATGTTTGGGTACGTCTGGTTAAGGTTGACCATTAATACGCGCTCATCCGGAGATAGATTGGGTCGAAAGTCGAACGAAGGGTAGCGGTTTGGAGGGCAGAGGAAAAAAAGTGCCAAGGCAAGAGCCATGGGAAAAAAACCTCTGCGATAGTTAGGTCGGGTGGTAAGAGCAGTAGCGGATGTCTTGTGCTGCCTGCGATAGGTCACGCAAGGGTAGGCTTTGTTAGTAGTGGGTATCATGCATGTCGATACCTTTGACGTTGTGCGGTGGTGTTGCTCGGCGGCTGCCGCTGCATGCCGGTGTTGAACTCTCGGTCAGCGTCAGCATACCTGCAACAGTTAGGTTTGTCATCATTTTTGTGTCCGACAGGTCATATATCAGATACACAGTGTAGGGTGAAGTTGGCGTTTTGTTTGTGCGTCATTGGGCGAGCTCGTCGGTTTCCCTGCTGTAGCCTGTTGGTCGGCTTTAATAGTAGCTGGTATTTCCAGTCAACGTTGCTGATATGCACGAGCTAACCGACATTTGTCGCTTGTTGGTGTACAGAGAGGTCCAAAAAATGTATCCACTGTTTAAAAGTCCATAACTGAGAAACTAATTGACCGAGTTGTCTCATCTTTGGTAGTGTAATGGTTTGTAGTTCCGGCAATCGCCACACAAGCGTTGTATTGCGTTGTTTTGTTTTGTAAGATGACAGTCGCCAGATAGTCAGTGTTTTGTTCTTAGTTGCACCCAGTTACTCGAGTAAACATGGCTGGCGCAAGGCTTACATTCGATGAAAGGAAGTCAGTTTTGAAGTGGTATTTTAAGTACGAAAACATTGATGAGGTTCAACGGCAATGGCGAAATGAGTATCAGACAGAGCCACCGACACGTTTAACGATTCGTCGCATTCGAGACAAATTTGAAGCCGAAGGCTGTGTTGAAGATGTACACAAACAACGATCTGGACGACCCGTAACAGTAACAAGTCCAGCTAACTCCCGTCGTGTGTTACAACAATTAACTCGCTCACCACAGAAGTCTGTGAGACAGTGTGCCCGTGAAACTGGAGTGAGTCGCTCAAGTGTTCGGTGAATTTTGAAGACAACAAAGTGGAAGTCCTACATCCGACGATTGCTACACGCAATGAACGAGGACGACCCAGATCGTAGAATGGAGTACTGCGAGTGGTTTACTAACATGGTGCGCAACGATGAAGAGATGATTGTGTGACCTGATGAGGCACAGTTCAAACTCAATGGTAAAGCAAATCGCCACGATTGCATCTACTGGGCCGCCGAAAATCCGAACGTCCATGTAGACAAAGCGGTGAATTTGCCAGGAGTAAATGTGTGGTGTGGGTTGTCTTAACGGGGCTTGATTGGGCCATTCTTCTTTGGCGGCACAGTTACCGGTGAGGTGTACCTTCAGAAGCTTCAGACATCCGTCTTACCTGCCATCCGAGACTTGTATGGAGACCGAAGAGTTTACTCTCAACAAGATGGTGCCCCAGACCACTACCAAAATCGTGTTAGCGCGTATCTCGACGAAAATCTACCAGGAAGGTGGATAGGCCGTAGGGGTGCTGTGGAGTATCCACCACGTTCCCCAGACCTAACTTCTCTGGACTTTTACCTGTGGGGAACATTAAAGGACGTCGCTTATCGACAAAAATCACGCACATTGGATGAACTTCGACGATCCATCGTACATTCATGTGCAAATATCCAACTGAACACGTTGCAGTCAGTAGTTCGTGCTGTAGTTCGGCGGCATCGTTTGTGTGTGGATGTCAATGGTGACCATTTCGAACATCTACAGTGATATCTTTAAGTTGGACTTTAAGCTACACTTTCACCAAAAATGAGACAACTCCGTCAATTTGTTTGCAAGTTATGGACTTTTAAACAGTGGATACATTTGTGATTACGTAGGCTTTCTCGGCGTAATAAGTCTTGAAAGTCTCTTCGACGATTGGGATCTTTGAAGTTGAGTCCTTCAGATCTGTTAGTGAGTTTCGATGTGGTATCCCTATTTACACGAGTTCCTCTGGAAGAGTCCCTTAGTTTGATCAGTGAAAACTGGATGAAGAGCTGGTGAAGCTTTGTCGTCATGTGCTGACGTCCACGTATTTTTCATTTAACGGTATCATTTTTGAACAGAATGACGGAGTGGCTATGAGTAGTCCTTTGTCACCAATAGTCACCAATTTATTTATGGAGGACTTCGAGGAAATGGCACTGAGGACTTCAGCTTTGCAACCATCGTGCTTCTGGAGATACGTGGACGATACCTTCTTCGTCTGGCCGCATGGACGTGATGCTCTTAATAGATTTCTGGACCACTTCAACCGCCTTCATCCCCGTATCAAATTTAATATGGAGGTTGAAAACGATGGGATGCTTTCATTATTAGACGTTATGGTTTATAAAAACCAGATGGTACTTTGGGACGCAGTGTTCACCGAAAGCCGACACACACAGATTGGTATCTGCATCCTAAGAGTTGTCATCCACCACACCAACGCAGTGGCGTCCTTAGGACTTTGGTACGGGAGCATATGCCATTTCCGACGCAGACAGCTTAACCCAAGAACTTGAGCATTTGATGGCTGTTTTTAAGGAAAATGGATACACCGAGAAGCAGATTCGTCGGGCTATGGAGTCTGGACCATCTCCGGAGGTGTATGAAGAGGAACATAGATCTGTGGCCTTTCTTCCTTATGCTGGAGGCTTATCGTTTAAGATCGGACGAATTTTAAGGAGTTTTAACATTAAGAGTGTGTTCCGTCCACCTTCTAAGATTAGGGCTCTGCTCGGCTCTGTGAAGGATGATTTGGGGCTTAGGAAACCCGGTGTGTACAAAATTCCGTGTCAACGTGGGAAAGCTTACGTTGGCCATTCTATTCGCACAGTGCATGACAGGTGTTTGGAACATCGCCGTCAGACGAGGCTACAACAGCCGGAAAAATCGGCAGTGGCAGAACACTGCCTTAATGAGGGACACAGTATGAAATTTGATGAAACTGTGGCAGCTGTCAACGTTTCCGGTTTTTGGAACAGTGTCTATAAAGAGGCGATTGAAATTAGGTTGGCTGATAATTTAATCAACAGAGACAATGGGTTTCCTCGTAGCAAGACGTGGAATCCTGTATTATCTCGCATCAAAACTGAACGTTCTTCGGTGCGGCCTTGATTGCGATATATCGTTTCCAGCAGTGTTTCACTAAGGGCGGCGCCACCTCCCTGTCTAGGAAGGCAGAAATAGTGATGGGCGGCGCATGCGCCGTGTACTGAACGGTGGCCTATATAGGACGTCGATTTGCAGCCTGGCGTCAGGTCTCAGCGGGACTCATCAGCAGAAGCAGCATTTTCCTGAAGATGGCGACCAGTTGGATCGCCGAAATATCGACTCAAGTTGATTTTAGGATCCGGCAGCAAACCCGGAGAGACTTTCAAAAAATTGGATACACTTTTTGGTCTCCTCTGTAGCCATAGGTGGTTATGTCCTAGCTAGTAGTGTCTTGGGCCGCTTATGCTTCCACCTATGGTTGTGATAGTAGTTTCCCAGAGTAAGGATGAAAGGATTGTTAGAGTGTCTCGAGTTCCTGTATAGTCGGGAACAATCCTTTCATCCTTACTCTGGGAATGTTGCGGTACTTCTACGTGCTTGCGGGGCCCTACACGATATTAAGCAGGTGTACCAGTTTCTTCGGCTCTTCGGTGTATAAATAAATCCTGTGCCGAGCGTAATTCACGTTTCTGTGTTCTAAGGTAGCTAAGTCGTCATTATACAAACAAGGGCCACAAATCTGCCTTTTGCACCGCCTCCAGTGACAGTTGTCTTACTGAAATTTACCCGCCGTAAACTGTGCCCACCCGTTGCCTCGCGGCAGTCCTTAACTGCCATTAAGACGTCTCGGTTTTCACAGGCCGCGCAGATTAGTTTCCTGTTAGCTGAATGCGACACCTGCTGTGCGCCTGACGACACCTCCTCTCAAATTTTCCGGCGTCCATTCACCGCTGGAAGACGAGGCGGTTATCTTAGCCGCGAGAGCGGCGAGCAGGCAGGCGTAATGGGACGCTGGAGAGCCATCGAAAGGCGTCCGGATCGTTGCTTAGCCTCCGGTTCTTTGTCCACTCTTTCTCGTCCCCACCCCGCGGTGCTAATGGCTCCAGAATTGTTCACTCTCCATTACCACGGCTAATTGTGGCAACGGCCGATCGTTGCAGAACTACATGTTCGGTTACTCAAGTTTACACTCCCCTCCGAATCACTCCTTTGACAATCTCGGAGCAACTCTTACGTAGGAATCAGCGTGGTTCCCTCAAGCACTGATTGTATGAAACCTAGCTTGCCCCATGTATGATCGTGGTTCCACAACAAAGTCGGAAACGCGAATCCATACCACAGATATTACCGAAGGTTCGCTGCAATCCGCAACAAACAATGAAGGCGCATCATACGATGTAGGCTTTCACGGCTGGTGTTGTCTTCAGTTGAAACTTCGGGGCTGAGAGGCCGTGGTCGATGTATAAGATTTCCACCTGACGTTTCGTCTCCATCTGCGGGAGACATCTTCTGAGGTCGTCCGGCTACTGCCACTGAGGCTCCAGGTACTCTCGCATTCATTGAGAGCATAGAGGGCACCACCATTCTACATCTACATCTACATCTACATCTACATCCATACTCCGCAAGCCACCTGACGGTGTGTGGCGGAGGGTACCCTGAGTACCTCTATCGGCTCTCCCTTCTATTCCAGTCTCGCATTGTTCGTGGAAAGAAGGATTGTCGGTATGCCTCTGTGTGGGCTCTAATCTCTCTGATTTTATCCTTATGGTCTCTTCGCGAGATATACGTAGGAGGGAGCAATATACTGCTTCACTCCTCGGTGAAGGTATGTTCTCGAAACTTCAACAAAAGCCCGTACCGAGCTACTGAGCGTCTCTCCTGTAGACTCTTCCACTGGAGTTTATCTATCATCTCCGTAACGCTTTCGCGATTACTAAATGATCCTGTAACGAAGCGCGCTGCTCTCCGTTGGATCTTCTCTATCTCTTCTATCAACCCTATCTGGTACGGATCCCACACTGCTGAGCAGTATTCAAGCAGTGGGCGAACAAGCGTACTGTAACCTACTTCCTTTGTTTTCGGATTGCATTTGCTTAGGATTCTTCCAACGAATCTCAGTCTGGCACCTGCTTAACCGACGATCAACTTTATATGATCATTCCATTTTAAATCACTCCTAATGCGTACTCCCAGATAATTTATGGAATTAACTGCTTCCAGTTGCTGACCTCCTATATTGTAGCTAAATGATAAGGGATATTTCTTTCCATGTATTCGCAGCACATTACACTTGTCTACATTGAGATTCAATTGCCATTCCCTGCACCATGCGTCAATTCGCTGCAGATCCTCCTGCATTTCAGTACAATTTTCCATTGTTACAACCTCTCGATACACCACAGCATCATCTGCAAAAAGCCTCAGTGAACTTCCGATGCCATCCACAAGGTCATTTATGTATATTGTGAATAGCAACGGTCCTGAGACACTCCCCTACGGCACACCCGAAATCATTCTTACTTCGGAAGACTTCTCTCCATTGAGAATGACATGCTGGGTTCTGTTATCTAGGAACTCTTCAATCCAATCACACAATTGGTCTGATAGTCCATATGCTCTTGCTTTGTTCATCAAACGACTGTGGGGCGGAAGTCAAGAAACACGGCATCCACCTGTGAACCCGCGTCTATGGCCCTCTGAGTCTCGTGGACGAATAGCGCGAGCTGGGTTTCACACGATCGCCTTTTTCGAAACCCGTGCTGATTCCTACAGAGTAGATTTCTAGTCTCCAGAAAAGTCATGATACTCGAACATAATACGTGTTCAAAAATTCTACAACTGATAGACGTTAGAGATATAGGTCTATAGTTCTGTACATCTGTTCGACGCTCCTTCTTGAAAACGGGGATGACGTGTACCCTTTTCCAATCCTTTGGAACGCTACGCTCTTCTAGAGACTTACGGTACACCGCTGCAAGAAGGGGGGCAAGTTCCTTCGCGTACTCTGTGAAAAATCGAACTGGTATCCCATCAGGTCCAGCGGCCTTTCCTCTTTTGAGCGATTTTAATTGTTTCTCTGTCCCTCTGTCGTCTATGTCTGTATCTACCATTTTGTGATCGGTGCGACAATCTAGAGAAGGAACTACAGTGCAGTCTTCCTCTGTGAAACAGCTTTGGAAAAAGACATTTAGTATTTCGGCCTTTAGTCTGTCATCCTCTGTTTCAGTACCATTTTGGTGCCGGCCGCGGTGGTCTAGCGGTTCTAGGCGCTCAGTCCCGAACCGCGCGACTGCTGCGGTCGCAGGTTCGAATCCTGCCTCGGGCATGGATGTGTGTGATGTCCTTAGGTTAGTTAGGTTTAAGTAGTTCTAAGTTCTAGGGGACTGATGACCACAGCTGTTAAGTCCCATAGTGCTCAGAGTCATTTGAACCATTTTTGAACCATTTTGGTCACAGAGTGTCTGGACATTTTGTTTTGATCCACCTACCGCTTTGACATAGGACCAAAATTTCTTAGGATTTTCTGCCAAGTCAGTACATAGAACTTTGCTTTCAAATTCATTGAGCGCCTCTCGCATAGCCCTCCTCACACTACATTTCGCTTCGGGTAATTTTTGTTTGTCTGCAAGGCTTTGGCTATGTTTATGTTTGCTGTGGAGTTGCCTTTTCTTCCGCAGCAGTTTTCTAACTCGGTTGTTGTACCACGGTGGCTCTTTTCCATCTCTTACGATCTTGCTTGCACATACCCATCTAACGCATATTGTACGATGGTTTTGAACTTTGTCCACTGATCCTCAACACTATCTGTACTTGAGACAAAACTTTTTGTTGAGCCATAAGGTACTCTGAGATCTGCTTTTTGTCACTTTTGCATACCATTCGTCACGTGATGCCGACGGTATGCCTATCTTTGGAAGGCGTCATCATTCTCGATTACGAGTAATCGATTGTCATTCTGCTGGCGCAACGTCGACATCCATATTTTGTGTAACTTTAAAACTTCCTCTTTTCTATTAAAATTGTTTTGGTGTTTGTGAATCTCTATTACTTCTTTATACATGCGCGCATGATAATGGGATGTTAGTGCTAGGACTCTTAATAAGACAAGCGTTCTAGCATGAACATCCCATTATCATGCGCGCATGTATAGAGAAGCAATAGAGATTCACAAACACCATAACAATTTTAATAGAAAAGAGGAAGTTTTAAAGTTAGACAAAATATGGATTTCGACGTTGCGCCAGCAGAATGACAATCGATTACTCTTAATCGAGAATGATGACGCCTTCCAAAGATAGGCATACCGTCGGCACCACGTGACGAATGGTGGTGCCCTCTATGCGCTCTATAAATGCGAGAGTACCTGGAGCCTCAGTGGCAGTAGCCGGACGACCTCAGAAGATGTCTCCCGCAGATGGAGACGAAACGTCAGGTGGAAATTTTATACATCGACCACAGCCTCTCAGCCCAGAAGTTTCAACTGAGGAGAGTGGAGGCGCACCTGAAGATTACGCCTCTCTCAGCACAGCAGCGTCGTCGCTTCATTGTCAACACAGAGCGAAATGCGGAAGTGCTCTGCCCAGTTCGAGAACTCAGCTACAGCAGTCAACATCATCGAGTAGGATGGAGACAGTTTAAGTATCTGATGAAATGTGTAGTCGTGGTCATAACGAGCGAGACCCCTCCCCTTTTCGTTATGCTGATCCGCACAGCTTTAAAGTCTGCCACACAGCATAACAGGCAAGGCGACGAAGTGCTACCAACATACTATGCACAGTCGTGAAATGGACAAACTATCCGAGCTTTGTCAGACTGTTTTCAATCATGTGTATGACCATCTTAGTGGTGATTAGTGTGTTAAACACAACAAGTAAATATAAGATCTAAATGAAAGAAGAAACGCTAATTAGTATGAATTGTACTAATAAAAATGGATTTCAGCTTGTCGAGATAACATAACTCTTATACTAAGACAAAGTTCCCTAGATCGTTACGAATTAGCAAAATATAATGCGCATTCGGCTGCGAAACGGTCTGTGTCAACGTTCAGACCAGCCATACTAGATTACCGTTGCTGACCTACCATGAAAGTGTGGAAATTTAGCAACGCGTGAAGTTTCATAACGAAATTCAGTTAAAAATCATTCAGTGTCACGCATAAGTCAAATCAATTATTGACAGAAGCGGAAAAAGTATTCAGTAAGGAGTACGAAATTCTACAAGAACTTCATATTTGCATCCACAGGACGCCGGTACAGAATAAAGGTAGCAATAAAACGTATTGGGGGCGCGAGAATTTCTTAAAATTCCTTTCCTGATAGTCTATCTGCCTCCATCGAGATTAGAACCGAAAACAAACCAGACCTCCCTTGCAGTAGCAAACACCTTTCACTACGCTAGCAGACAACCCAAGCAAACAGCCCTCTATTATTACCCCAGACTTGAATAATCCAGCAATTTCGCAATGAAAATGGCAAAATGATCTGCAGTTTCTGTTGCATAGAGCTTTATGGTCTCAAAAACAAGAATTTTCTACCTTTATGTCACCGCTTATGTGACAATCATTCGGGATGTTTATCGAAATAACAAAATACTGTTATTAAGCGAGTAAATTTAGTAGGATAATTCTGCACCACCCCATGAAATAAACCACTACATAGCTGCCAAACGTATTCTACAATTTTTCGAATTCTCTATTAGACTCGCCACAGCCAGAAACCGTTCATTAGCCGAAGTGTTTCTTAAGCTACCTAGCAATGGGAATGCTCGCACTTCTAAAACTCGGTGGCATTAATACTGGGATCTGAATTACCACGTGTATAGGCAAATGGATTTTATTTGCATTCCTGTATACGTGATTTTGATCGAAAGCATATCTACGAGTAATATGCTGATGTATCGACTGCAACTGGAACATTTCCAATAAAGAGTAGGGCGTGTTATTTATGCGGCCCTCATCTTCAGTAACTGTCGTAGCCATTTTCCTTGTTAGGATTCCGTCACCTAAATCGGTAAACATGGAACCCTACCAGTCTCACTTTCTTCACCGTCTGTCGACTCGGCCCTTAAAACCCGTTTTGCTAATTCGTAACAATCTGGGCTACTTTGTCTTACTAAAACAGTTACGTTATCTCGATAAGCTGAAGTTCATTTTTATTAGTACACTTCATACTAATTAGCGGTTCTTCTTGTGGTGTCACCGCCAGACACCACACTTGCTAGGTGGTAGCCTTTAAATCGGCCGCGGTCCATTAGTATACGTCGGACCCGCGTGTCGCCACTGTCAGTGATTGCAGACCGAGCGCCGCCACACGGCAGGTCTAGAGAGACTTCCTAGCACTCGCCCCAGTTCTACAGCAGACTTTGCCAGAGATGGATCACTGACAATTACGCTCCCATTTGCCGAGACGATAGTTAGCATAGCCTTCAGCTACGTCATTTGCTACGACCTAGCAAGGCGCCATTACCAGTTAATATTGAGATTGTAAAACATGTACCGTCAAGAGCGATGTACACCAGTTATGGATTAAAGTTAAGTATTCCAGCAGCAACGTACCTTATTGGCTATATTAATTACATTGTCCTGTTCCAGACCTCACGCCAGTCTGCGTGAGCTTAACGCGTGCATTTCGGCCTCCTCTATCAACACGGTGTTAGCTCTTTTGCCAACACTTCACTTCTTTCATTTATATCTTATATTTCCGTGTTGTGCTTAACAAACTAATCAGCATTAATATGTCACACACAGGATTGAAAAGTCTGCAGGGAGCAGTATGTCGTCCTGAATGGGGAGACTTCTACAGGAACAAGCGTAACATCATGTGTCCCCCAGGGCGGTGTAAAAGGTCCGCTGCTTTTTACGATTTACATAAACTATTTGGCTGATGGTACTGACAGCGGCATTAGACTGTTTGCCAATGATGCTGTAGTCTACAGGAAAGTAGTATCACACGAAAATTATTAACAGATCAATGAGGATTTGCAGAAAATAAATGCGTAGTGTATTGACTGGCAGTTATCTCTCAATATTAGTAAGTGTAACCTACTGTGTATAACAAAGCGAAAATCCCCATTAATGGACGAGTACGAAATAAATGCCCAGTATTTGGAAGCGGTAACATCCGTCAACTACCTGGGTGTGACTATTCGAAATGATCTGAAATGGAATGATCAGATTACACGAGTAACGAGTAAGGCGACCTCTAGATTGCCGTTTATTGGTAGAATCCTGAAGCGATGCAGTCCTTCAACAAAGGAAATTGCTTACAATACCTCAGTTCGTCCACTCTTAGAGTATTGTTCGTCTGTATGGGACCCTTACCAGTTGGGTCTCATTCAAGACAGTGAGAAGATCCAACCGTGACGGGTACATTTAGGCATCGCGAGAGCGTTACAAATCTCAAAGGAAGTTTGAAGTAGGACACACTTGCAGATAGACGGCGCGCTAAACGGGACTGCTCATTAAATTCCAAAATCCACATCTTCGCCGACAATGTAGATCATATATTATTACCACCACCTTTCATATTGCGGAATGATCACCATTCAAAGATAAGGGAAATTAGAGCTCGTACTGAGGCGTTCAGACAGTTGTTTTTCCCTCACGCGATACGTGAGTGGAACAGGGGGGGGGGGGGGGGGGTTGAATATCACTTTGGCGCGAATATTGCCTCCCGCTACACACCGCTCGGTGGCTAGTGGAGTATATGTAGATGTAGACAACTGTAAATTATCTATCAACTCTATGGCAAAGAACTGCTTCAAAATTTAGTAAATATTTTATTCGTTTACGTAATAAGTGATCTAATATTTCATGAGTTATAATTTGATGAGCCCTCTCCCAGAGAAATCAAAGTATCCACAGTTACGGCCGGACAAAAGTTGCGTCAGGTCACAACACTCAATTTGTTGCTAACATCCGAAAGCAACACAGTATATATCAGAGACCAGGCTGGTGCTGTGCGTATTTCAGTATCTTCGGTAGAGCCTTTCATACAATTTATAATTTTAGAAAACATTGTGTGATTGAAGCAAAGCAGCGATCGGTATAAAATGCTAAATATCAGATGAAAACAGGCTCGATTGCGTTTCCCGATTTCTATTCTTTAGCAACCGGTTTCGACCCTTTCCTCACGCGACCTTAAAGGCTTTTCCCCGCTGCAGCACAGTAATAACACATATTCAGTATAGAGGGATGAAAAAATGACTAAACAACATCAAAAATATAAGAAACTGTAATTAAAAAGTACGAAGTTATTATACCCATTATGGGTGCTGGTGACGGCAGACGGAGCGAAATCCGTGTAAGTTGATGGGCTGGTTGATTTGGCTGAGGGTACCAAGCAGCGAGGTCATCGGTCCTGTCGGATGAGGGAAAGAGGGTAAAGGAAATCGGGCGTGCCTTTCCAAAGTAACCATTCCCTTATTTGCCTGAAGCGATTTAGGGAAATCACGGTAAACCTAAGTCAGCATGGCCGGACGCAGGTTTGAACCGCCCTACTCCAGTGTACTGACCACTGCACCTCCTCCGTAGATGTAAGGACGTCACTGCTGAATACGGCAGCTTTGGTCGAGGTTATATGCCGTAAGCTCAGAGAGCATTCTGTAATTCCAGCAACGCAACGACCGGTATAAAATCCTAGAAATCAAATAAAAAGAGTCTCGATCGCGGTTCCGGGTAGTCGCCAGTTACTGTGGTGACAATTTTTATTTTTATTGGTTTATATGTTTAGGGAACTTTACTTTTCACGTCATTTTACACAGATTTATCTATAAGATCAATGTACTATTTCTCTAAAAGTTCTCATAAAGAAGAATATAATAACAAAGAAGAAGTAGAAGAAGAAGAAGGCGAAGAAAGATGATACTGAAAAACTACTGAAGTATATTACATATCCACGGTATCAGGTTTTCTATAATCAGCTGAAGGCATAACCTACCACAGAAGTGGATGAGGATGATTGGTAAGTGACTAGAATCAGTCATCTTAGTAACGTATTTTGTATCCATTTTTGTATAAACATAAAACAGTTTTGTGAGCAAGTGGCCATCATCTTTTGTAACATGTTTTATATTCATTTTATATGTACTTGTGTAATTTTGTGAACACATAGAGTTACAAAGTAAATAAGCAACATATTTAGTTTTTTAAGTTCACAAGCATCGAGAAAGAATAGTTATTTTGTTAACAATTAAGAAAATGCAATTCATAACGTGACTAAGCAAGCCAATAATGCATTTTTGTCTGTAATAGTAAGCCCAAGACGGTCAGATTTAGTTACATTACATTTATTTCACTCGACACATTGTCATTAGTTAACTATGAGTGATTCGCCAACTCTGATAGGATGCAATAGATATGTTGATTTAGTTTATGCTAATCCTCCGTTCGGTATTATGTAGAGCTTTGAGAAGTTATTTCACTTCAGAATATTCACTAAAAATAGTCAAATCGGGTTATTGTTCCTTTACAGGTCAGACTTTTATAAAGGGAGATGTTTTCACGGCATTAAAATCTATATTGTAAGACGCTATGTATTCACAGGTTTAAGTTTAAAGTTACATAGCTCGTTAGTTAGTTACTTGTTCCATAGATAAAATTCACCATAGAGGCTCTGATGTGAAACGTGTCAACAGAAGAAAAATCATATGGCTACACAGGGACCATTTACAGGTTGCTTTTTTATGACGAATTATCTCTACTCAAGAATTCGTCTGTGGTATAAAAGGAGTTGTTAACGAAAAACGTCTAATCTACTTTTGAAAACACTTATGCTATCTGTCAGACATTTTATTTACAGGGGTAGACTGTGGATGTTTCACCCATTTCTTTGCCAGAGTCAAATTCATTAAAAGAATGCTGCGCTAAGTTCTTCGATTGAGGATCGAAGCCGCGAACATCCCTACAGAGGTGGCCTCATACACAGATTCTCGACTAGGTTTACATCCAGACAATTCGGTGGCCAAGGACAGTGCGATAAAGCCATCCTGGTGCTGTTCGAACAACGCTGGTACACTGCGAGCTGTGTGACACGTTGCATTGTCCTGCTGGTAGACGCCCAGGGAATGCCACGAAAACATTTCACCGACTATAATGCATGCAGGGCGTTTTCTTTCAGATGTTTCATGGCGTACAGGCTAATGGCCATCTTTCTGATGAACCATAAAATGTGATGCGTATGAAAAGGCCACCTGTCGCCACTCAATGGACGTCCTACGGTAATAGCGTGTAAATTCCCGCCTTCGTCGCTGATGAAGCATGGGTGCATGAACCAGGTGCCTCTTGCAGAGGCCCGTACGAGTACGTTCGCAAAACGGTCGTAGAGGTGACGCTCTTGGTAGCTCCTTGGTTCAAAAAATGGTTCAAATGGCTCTGAGCTCTATGGGACTTAACTGCTGTGGTGATCAGTCCCCTAGAACTTAGAACTACTTAAACCTAACTAACCTACAGACATCACACACGTCCATGCCCCTTGGTTCAACTGGGCGGTCAGTTGCTGACCAGTTGCCCGCCTACCCGCCCATACACACCACTCCACGGTCGCCATCCTACGGCCTATGGTATGTGACAGTTGCCTCGGTGCCAGTGCCATTTTACCCAGCAGGGTATACTTTAAATACGGTGGCACTGCATGCGAATAGCTTACCAACTAAGCCGTTTCCGAAATGTCTCCACCCTTTGCTCGAACGTCAATGACCGTGCCCTTTTCGGCCTCAGAAACATCGCTCTATTTCCGCATTACGACAACGACTGCACTGTTTTTCCGTATCCCCCTGACACGATTTATATACCCTCCATGGATAGTGCTGCTACTTGCCGTCTGCGAGTGGTTATTCCACGTTGATGGGCGGGGTCACGTTAATGTGACAGTACCATGTAAAAGGGGTCAGGAAAATACACACCTGGCCATTACAATTGCTACACCAAGAAGAAATGCGGATGGTAAACGGGTATACGTGGGACAAATATATTATACTAGAACTCACATGTGATTACATTTTCACGCAATTTGGGTGCATAGATCCTGAGAAATCAGTACCCAGAACAGCCACCTCTGGCCGTAATAACGGCCTTGATACGCCTGGGCATTGAGTCAAGCAGAGCTTGGATGGCGTGTACAGGTACAGCTGCCCATGCAGCTTCAACACGATACCACAGTTCATCAAGAGTAGTGACTAGTGTATTGTGACGAGCCAGTTGCTCGGCCACCATTGACAAGACGTTTCCAGTTGGTGAGAGATATGGAGAATGTGCTGGCCAAGGCAGCTGTCGAACATTTTCTGTATCCAGAAAGGCCCGTACAGTGCCTGCAACATGCGGTCGTGCATTATCCTCCTGAAATGTAGGGTTTCGCAGGGATCGAATGAAGGGTAGAGCTACGTGTCGTAACACATCTGAAATGTAACGTCCACTGTTCAAAGTGCCGTCAAGGCGAACAAGAGGTGACCGAGACGTGTAACCAATGGCACCCCATACCATCTCACCGGGTGATACGCCAGTATGGCGATGACGAATACACGCTTCCAATGTGCGTTCACCGCGATGTCACCAAACACGGATGCGACCATCATGATGCCGTAAACAGAACCTGGATTCATCCGAAAAAATGACATGTTGCCATTGGTGCACCCAGGTTCGTCGTTGAGTACACCATCGCAGGCGCTCCTGTCTGTGATGCAGCGTCAAGGGTAACCACAGACATGGTCTCCGAGCTGATAGTCCATGCTACTGCAAACGTCGTCGAACTGTTCGTGCAGATGGTTGTTGTCTTGCAAACGTCCCCACGTGTTGACTCAGGGATCGAGACGTGGCTGCACGATCCATTCCAGCCATACGGATAAGATGCCTGTCATCTCCACTGCTAGTGATACGAGGCCGTTGGCATCCAGCACAGCGTTCTTTATTACGCTCCTGAACCCACTGATTCCATATTCTGCTAACAGTCATTGGATCTCGACCAACGCGAGCAGCAATGTCGCGATACGATAAACCGCAATCGCGATAGGCTACAATCCGACCTTTATCAAAGTCGGAAACGTGATGGTACGCGTTTCTCCTCCTTATACGAGGCATCACAACAACGTTTCACCAGGCAACGCTGGTCAACTGATGTTTGTGTACGAGAAATCGGTTGGAAACTTTCCTCATGTCAGCACGTTGTAGGTGCCAACCTTGTGTGAAGGCTTTGAAAAGGTAATCATTTGCATATTACAGCATCTTCTTCCCGTCGGTTAAATTTCGCGTCTGTAGCACGTCATCATCGTGGTGTAGCAATTTTAATGGCCAGTAGTGTATTTCACTCACTTTAAGATAGGCAACCATACTTATTTCGAACACCCCAGTTGCGGGTTACGTAAGATACTGATGTTATGGCACGTGAAATATTTTCTAGGTCTGTTTTATTTTGTCCACCTGTACATCTCACGTAATAACGACGATGTTAAGAGCAGAGAAATCCCATCTGATACGAAAGGGTGCTGAAAATTTCTCTGTATGTATTAAACCAGGGACCTAGAAATGACGGATAGGCTTCGTCCCGCCTTAGCCCTCAGTGGTTCACAATCCCACAACAGGCCACAGCAGTCCCCCATACCACCGCCGCCCCACACCGAACCCAGGGTTATTCTGCGGTTCGGACCGGCCGCTGTGGCCGAGCGATCCTAGGCGCATCAGTCCGGAACCGCGCTGCTCCTACAGTCGCAGGTTCGAATCCTGCCTCCGGCATGGATGTGTGTGATGTCCTTAGCTAGGTTTAAGTAGTTCTACGTCTAGGTGACTGATGACCTCTGATGTTAAGTCCCATGGTGCTTAGAGGCATTTGAACCATTTTGGTGCGGTTCGGCTCCTAGTGCCCCCCCCCCCCTCCCCGCTTGCGAAAGTCTCATACCAGACGAGTGTAGTCCGCATGTTTGCGTGATAGAGTAATTATGGTGTACGTGTACATAGTGTTGCGCAGCAGTCGCCGATATAGTGTAACTGAGGCGGAATAGGGGATCCATCCCTCATTCGCCGAGGTCCATGGTAAATCGCCTTAAAAACCATCCACATGCTGGCTGGGGGTTGGAGGGGTTGGACTGTTTGGGGGAGGAGATCAGACAGCGAGGTCATCGGTCTCATCAGACTAGGGAACGATGAGGAAGGGCCGTGCCCTTTCAAAGAAACCATCCTGGCTTTTGCCTGGAGCGATTGGGGGAAATCACAGAAAACCTAAATCAGGATGGCCGGACGCGGGATTGAACCGTTGTCCTCCCGAATGCGAGTCCAGTGTGGTAGCCACTGCGCCACCTCGCTCGGTAGGCTGGCCGGCTCACCGGACCTCGGATTCGTGCCGGGGGTCGACACGTCTTCCCACTCGGGGAGCAGCACGTTGCGTGGCTAGCCAGATCTCTCTTACTGTGCTCTGTCCGAGTATGGATCGGGGAAGGGACGGGGAGGGTGGGATGGGGAGGTGGGGGATAATGTAATAGAGACTGTTATACAATGTCTCTTCACGGCACATTGTGCAGCGCCTTATGGAGAACAGATGTAGATGTCAAGTAAAAATCTTATTGTGACTTTCCATCGTATCCGTAAATGATGTTGCCGTAGCGATAAAGGTAACACACTGGTTCAAATGGCTTTGAGCACTATGGGACTTAACGTCTGAGGTCATCAGTCCCCTAGAACTTAGAACTAATTAAACCTAACTAACCTAAGGACATCACACAACACCCAGTCATCACGAGGCAGAGAAAATCCCTGACCCCGCCGGGAATCGAACCCGGGAAGCCGGTCGTGGGAAGCTAGAACGCTACCGCACAACCACGAGCTGCGGACATAACACACTGGAATAACTGCAGTGCAAGAAATATTCACTCCAATCGTACCCCGTCGGGGGCTGACCTCTTTGACCAGTTATCACGTGTTTTTATGTCCAAATATATTTGGCAATTGCCACACCTTCATGGCGCTCATATGCACATTAGTGAAAACACTTGTGCTCGAAAGCGTTATTCAGGGTGTAAGTTCACTATCTGAGTATCACTTGTTAAGTGGATGCTCACTGAATTTATCTAGACACTGGACCTCCTACACCTCCATTTACATCTATACTCCGCACTTTACGGTGTGTGGCGGAGAGTGCTTCGTGTACCGCCCCCCGTTTCTGTTCCTGTTCGCGGGAAGAACGATTGCTGGGTAATCCCCCGTGAGAACTCCAGTATTTCTATTTTTGCACTCACGGTCGTTCCTCGAGATATACGTAGGAGGAGGTGAGTATTGGTTGTCACTTCTAGCAACGTACGCTCGCATAATTTTAACAGTAACGCAGAACACCTCTCTTGCAGCTTCTGCACTGGCGTTAGCCACCCATCAAAAAAATGGTTCAAATGGCTCTGAGCACTATGGGACTTAACATCAGAGGTCATCAGTCCCCCAGAACTTAGAACTACGTAAACCTAACACACATCCATGCCCGAGGCAGGATTCGAACCTGCGATCGTAGCGGTCGCGCGATTCCAGACCGTAGCGCCTAGAACCGCTCGGCCACAACGGCCGGCAGCTTCCCATCGCCGCGACAGTTTCTCGCCTACTAAATGAACATGTAAGGAAACGTGCTGCTGTTCCTTTGATCTTCTCCATTTCCTCAATCAGTCATACAGTAATAAGTCTTCCTGTTTACTTGCAAACAAACAAATATTACAGTGGCAGCGCAAGTGAACATGGCTAACATGTTACCAGCCTAAATTACTAATATGATGATTGCTGACACTTACTGTGTTCCGTTTAAAGACAATACCATTTGCATGGTGAATCAAGAGTCATTAGGCACTGACAGACAACGTAGTTAGGTTAAGGTCAGATTCAAACAAAAGAAACAGCGTAAGCTCAAATGATGCCCCTCGCAGAATCCCAGTTCTTTGGATCAGTGCCTACACTACCATAGATAGAAGAAGACAATACGACTCTCACATAAAAATAAGACTTACCATTTCTGCCTTAAAACACCAAATTCTATATAAATTTTCTGATGCGTGTCGTTCACGTGCAATTTGTGAGTTAAGCATTATAATTTTTTGTATGTTCATGAAGTTATTAATTTACGAAGTTGAGAGGATGTGATGCTATATTAGTGATTACAATATCGAGTCAAATTTACAAATAATTTAGCTATGTGAGTACACTGATTAGCGTGACGTTTCATACCTCCGCCCCCCTTCCCTCGGACCCCGCCTAGCGTGCATACACTCCAGGAAGTGTCGAGGCGAACACGACCCGATTTGTACGTACATGTACACAGGTACACCACAGGTGGCAAGTAAATACTTCAACTGATACACGAAAGAAGGAAGCACAAAAATGTTCAAGAAAATTCAGGAATGGAGAAATACTAGTCCCTTAAGAATGGAATACATCGGATGTGCAGGGATGTAAAGGCCAAATGACTGCATGAAGAACGTGAAACACGAGTCAACAGGGAAAAGACAGGGGATGCACTATTAGAATGCTAATTTAAAAAAGCTTTGTTCGCCTTAAGTTGAAATATGGCAGAAGGGACAGATAACATTTTATCGGAATTTTTAAGATCATTTGGGATAGTAGCCACAAAACGACTATTCACGTTGGTGTTTGGAATGTATGACAAATCTAATCCACATAAGAATGAAGATAGCAAAAGCCGACAAGTGGGACAATTATCACATAATGAGCTCAATGACTCGGTTACGGCTTAAATTTGCTGACAAGAATAATATGTTAAAGAACTGAAAAGAAAATTGAGAATATGTCAGATGACAATCAGTTTCGCTATAGGAAAGGCAAAGGTACCAGAGAGGCAGTTCTAAAGTTGGGGTTGATATTAGAAGCAAGACTGATGAAAACTAAAGACACATTCGTAGGATTTGTCGAGCGGGAAAAAGCGTTCGACGATATGAAATGGTTCAAGACTCTCGAGAAAATAGGGGAAAACTATAACAAAAGACAGGTAGAGCACAATATGTACAAGAAGAAAGGTAGAACTTTAAAGAGTGGAAGACCAAGAGCGAAGTGCTCGCATTAGAAAGGGTGTAAAACAAGGATGTAGTCTTTCACCCTATACTTTTCAATCTACACATCGAGGAGGCAGTGAAGGAAATAGTATAAAGATTCAAGAGTGGGATAAGAATTCAACGTGAAAGCATATCAATGACATGATTCGCTGATGACATTGCTATTCTGAGTGAAACTGAAGAAGAATTACAGGATCTATTGAATGAGATGAAGAGTCTAATGAGTACAGAATATGGATTGAGAGTAATCGAAGAAAGACGTAATGAGAAGTAGCAGAAATGAGAATAGCGAGAACGTAACATCAGAACTGGGGATCAACGAGTAGATGAAGTTAAGAAATTCTGCTACCTAGGCAGCAAAGTAACCCATGACGAACTTAGCAAGGAGGACAAAAAAAGTAGACTAGCATTGGCAAAAAGGCCAATCCTGGCCAAGAGAAGTCTTCTAGAATCAAACATAAGCCTTAATTTGAGAAAGAAATTTCTGAAAATGGACGTTTGGAGAACAGCATTGTATGGTAGTCAAACGTGGACTGTGGGCACACGAGATCAGAAGCATTTGAGGTGTGGTCTTTGAAGGCTCATTACATTTTCCTCGTCTTCTGCCAATGAACAGAAGTCTGCCATCGACTTTACATTCTACTGAGCCTCTGCTTTCATTCTATTTCATATCCGCGCACTTTTTATGAGTTAACAGATTCCAACTTTTATTCACTGATACTGTAGCTATGTTTTAGCGCCCGCTGAAGTATCAGATTTTACGTGTATGAACATATAAAGTAAGTTGTCACTCTCTGCGACAATTCTTATCAAGGAGTGACAATACAATATAAAATTAAAAAATTAAGAACACCTTCAGCCGTCTGCATTTTGAATGTAATTTATTTATGCGAGCAGTTTCGGTGTTTCACTACACCGTCTTCAAGCCTGCTTAGATTGACTCAACAGCACATAATGGGTGTTTGTCTTCAGGTGTCTACACCTATAGTAGTTGGCGTGGTTATGCTGTTTCGAATTAAGTGCTGTACTTTTAATGCCTTGACACTAACCGATGTATCGTTTGCGGTAAAGTCATTGACATCCACATTTTCATTTAGCTACCTACTCATGAAGGCACCGAATGACTTATTACACATTTCATATTTCGTAGCACGCCTTGACACAGTTTTTGTGTCAGGGTAGATATTTTGATATATTTGGGAAAGATGATACACTTATTGCTCTTCTTAAGGCCTTGAATGTTCGCTTGGATTTGGTTTTTTTGCATGACATGTAAATGTTCCAACATCATTTTTGACTTTATACGAAGTAAGCATACGGCCTTCATATATTTCTTGAATTTATTTTTACACCTACTAGAAACATTCTTTTGCCCACCCTCAGTGACATTGCGTTTTGAAGTGATCCTTACAGATATTTGGTATACTGCAACATGTTGTTGTTGTGGTCTAGAGTCCAGAGACTGGTTTGATGCAGCTCTCCTCGCTACTCTATCCTGTGCAAGCTTCTTCATATCCGAGTAAATACTGCAACCTACATCCTTCTGAATCTGCTTAGTGCATTCATCTCTTGGTCTCCCTCTACGATTTTTACCCTCCACGCTGCCCTCCAATACTTAATTCGTGATCCCTTGATGCCTCAGAACCTGTTCTACCAACCGATCCCTTCTTCTCGTCAAGTTGTGCCACAAATTTCTCTTCTTCCCAATTCTGTTCAGTACCTCCTCATTAGTTAAGTGATCTACCCATCTAATCTTCAGCATTCTTCAGTAGCACCACTTTTATAAAGCTTCTATTCTCTTCTTGTCTATTTATCGTCCATGTTTCACTTGCATACGTGGCTACACTCCATATAAATACTTTCAGGAACGACTTCCTGACACTTAAATCTATACTCGATGTTAACAAATTCTCTTCTTCAGAAACGCTTTCCTTGCCATTGCCAGTATACATTTTATATCCTCTCTACTTCGGCCATCATTAGTTATTTTGCTCCCCAAATAGCAAAACTCATTTACTACTTTAAGTGTCTCATTACCTAATCTAATTCCCTCAGCATCACCCGATTTGCCAGCCGCGGTGGACAAGTGGTTCTACGCGCTTCAGTCCGGAACCGCGCGGCTACTACGGTCGCAGGTTCGAATCCTGCCTTGGGCATGGTTGTGTGTGATGTCCTTAGGTTAGTTAGGTTTACGTGGTTCTAAGTTCTAGGGGACTGATGACCTCAGATGTTAAGTCCCATAGTGCTCCGAGCCATTTGAACCATCACCCGATTTAATTCGACTACATTCCATTATCCTTGTTTTGCTTTTGTTGATATTCATCTCATATCCTCCTTTCAAGACACTGTCCATTTCGTTCAACTCCTCTTCCAGGTCCTTTGCTATCTCTGACAGAATTACAATGTCATCGGCGAACCTCAAAGTTTTTATTTCTTCTCCATGGATTTTAATTCCTACTCCAAATTTTTCTTTTGTTTCCTTTACTGCTTGCTCAATATACAAATTGAATAACATCGGGGATAGGCTGCAACCTCGTCTCACTCCCTTCCAAACCACTGCTTCCCTTTCATGCCCGTCGACTCTCATAACTGCCTTCTGGTTTCTGTACAAATTGTAAATAGCCTTTCGCTCAATGTATTTTACCCCTGCCACCTTCAGAATTTGAAAGAGAGTATTCCAGTCAACATTGTCGAAAGCTTTCTCTAAGTTTACAAATGCTAGAAACATAGATAATTACATACATCTGGTTCTGTAGCACACCTACGGATACTCACGTATAACTTCTGCCGTCATAAGCGTCTTGATGTCTCCCACAGCATAATCCAGTATTTAATAGACAAGTGGACTCGTCCTTTATTTCTTGTCCACTCGGCTGGTGTGTTTCTCTGGTCACGTCACGTTAGCCTCTTTCTTACCCTGCATATGGGCTACGTATCATGTAGAGAAACGTATATTCGGTTTTCTGATTGAATTAAATGTTTTACGATATACTGTGTAAATATCCCAGTACATCCCTTTAGACTTAATCCGAAATTTGTAAGTTCTCTCTAGCACTTAGCTACACACATGTCAATCAGCAGACTTCACACTTCTTGGTAGTATTGGTTACTAGTTCTTCCTTATGATATTTCGGCATTTCATACATAGTGAGAATTCGTTACGGTGTATTACATTAGCTTTACTGTTGGTTTCTTTAAAAGTTGTTTTTCTTATGAATCTGTAACTGATAACTTAATTTGACGTAACGTTAAATTCGTGTACTTATTTGGTTTTATTAGTACGAGGGCCATTCCGTAAGTCATGAAAACTATGGTAGATCGTGCGAACATGTGGAATCATCGCAGTGAATATAAGCCTGAGATGAGCATTACCGAACTCAACCCACAGATTGTGACCGCATGCGAGGATGGCCCAATTTGACCGACACAAACAGTGAGTGTGCGCTCGGCTGTGCTACAAGATGGATGCTCCCGCACCCGCGCTACAAAAAAATGGTTCAAATGGCTCTGAGCACTATGGGACTTAACATCTATGGTCATCAGTCCCCTAGAACTTAGAACTACTTAAACCTAACTAACCTAAGGACAGCACACAACATCCAGTCATCACGAGGCAGAGAAAATCCCTGACCCCGCCGGGAATCGAACCCGGAAACCCGGGCGTGGGAAGGTAGAACGCTACCGCACGACCACGAGCTGCGGACCCCGCGCTATATATCATAGCTAATTCCAAGCGACTTCGACTTCATTCCAAACTGAAGAAACGATTGCATGGGAGGCGCTTCGCAGACACGGCCGATAACCTCTCTGCATTTCGGCTCAAGATGTCACACAATGACGGCAATGCCAACGGCATATTTGGCAGTCTGTGCTGATGAACTGCGAAACTATTCTGAAGGACAGAAGTTGATTTTGATTCATTTTTGTTCCATTGCTGCTCGCAGACAATAAATTTACAGAGAGTGCCAATGCTTGTGCTTCATCACAAGATATACCGTAATAGCTGCCACTTATGGAGTGACCTTCGTATATGGCGTCTGGTGGTGGTGGTGGTAAGCTCCTATGGGACCAAATTGCTGATATCATCGGTCCCTAGGCTTACACACTACTTAATCTACCTCAAACTAACTTACGTTAAGGACAACACAGACCCCCATGCCCGAGGGAGGACTCGAACCTCCAACGGGGGGAGCCGCGCGAACCGTGCCAAGTCGCTTCGGACCGCGCGGCTGGTGTCTGGTAATGTAAGTGTCGTGTGACTGGGACCTCCCGTCGGGCAGACCATTCGTCGGGTGCAAGTCTTTCGATTTGACGCCACTTCGGCGACTTGCGCGTGGGTGGGGATGAAATGATGATGATTAGGACAACACAACACCCAGTCCCTGAGCGGACAAAATCTCCGACCCAGCCGGGAATCGAACGCGGGCCCTTACGATTGACATTCTGCCGCGCTGACCGCTCAGCTACCGGGTGCGAACTGGTGTCTGCTGATACAGATAGTTAACGTGGGCTCGACTCCGGTATAAGGTTTTATTTACTAGTATATGACAACATATAATTAATTTACCATCAGATTGTATTCATCAGTACACAAGATGTGTTCAGTACGCACAGTAATAGTTTTTTTCTGAAGGCAGGTTTTTTCATTCAGGGTTCCAATACTCCATATTAGTCCCACCGGCCCCTTATGGCAACAAAAACATATTTTTCATCATAATCTCCATTCAGTGCGACAGCTTCACGCCACCTTACTCGGAGTGACTCTATGCCCCCGCATGGTACCACTGTACTGGGCGTCGTCCGAGCCAACGTCTTGCTACACGAGTAACCTCCCCATCATCCACGTAAGGCTTCTCACAGAGTGCATCCTTCATTCGGTTTAACAGATGGAACTCAGAAGGTACGAGATCCGTGCTGTAGAGCGGATGGAGAAGAATAGTCGAACGAAGTTTTGTGAGCTCCTCTCGGGTGGGCAGACCTGCGTGAGGCCTTGTCTTGTCATAGAGAAGGAGAAGTTCGTTTGGGCTTTTGTGGCGACGAACACGCTCAAGTCGTTTCTTCAATTCTCTGAGGGTAGCACAATACACCTCAGAGTTGATCGTTGCACCATCAGGGAGGACATCAGACAGAGTACCCATTGAGAGTCCCAGCCGACCGTCGCCGTGACTTTACTGGCTGGGGGTACGGCTGTGAATTTTTTCTTCGAAGAAGAGGAGATGTGGCGCCACTCCTTGGATTGCCATTTTGTTTCCGAATCGAAGTGATGAACACGTGTTTCATATCCTGTGATCCTGTTACACAAAAAATTGTTACGGTCAGCCTTGTAACGCAGAAGCAATTCCGCACAAATGGTCCTTCGTTGCCCTTTATGGTCTTCTGTTACGCAGCCAGGAAACCAGCTGGAACACGCCTTTGAGTACCCCAACTGGCGGACCAGTCTGTCAGTACTACCAGCGGTAACGTCCAGATCAGCAGCGACGCGTTTTATTGCGATGCCTCGATCACCTCCAATGAGGCTGTCTGCACGTTCCAATGATTCAGGAGTCACAGCTGTGTGCGGACGCCGGACGCTGTGGCCGAGCGGTTCTAGGCGCTCCAGTGTGGAACTGCGTTTCTGCTACGGTTGCAGGTTCGATTCCTGCCTCGGGCATGGATGTCTGTGATGTCCTTAGGTTAGTTAGGTTTAAGTAGTTCCAAGTTGTAGGGGACTGATGACCTCAGATGTTAAGTCCCGTAGTGCTCAGAGCCATTTTGATACGCCTGGCCATTGAGTCAAACATAGCTCGGATGTCGTGTACAGCTACAGCTGCCCGTGCAGCTTCAACACGATACCACAGTTCATCAAGAGTAGTGACTGGCGTATTATGACGACCCAGTTGCTTGGCCACCATTGACCAGACGTTTTCAATTGGTGAGAGATCTGGAGAATGTGTTGGCCAGAGCAGCAGTCGAACATTTTCTGTATCCAGAATGCCCGTACATCACCTGCAACATACGGTCGCGCATTATCCTGCTGAAATGTAGGGATTCGCAGGGATCGAATGAAGGGTAGAGCCACGGGTCGTAACACATCTGGAATGTAACGTCCACTGTTCAAAGTGCCGTCAATGCGAACAAGAGGTGACCGAGACGTGTGACCAATGGCACCCCATACCATCACGCCGGGTGATACGCCAGTATGGCGATGATGAATACACGCTTCCAATGTGTGTTCACCGCCATGTCGCCAAACACGGATGCGACCATCATGATGCTGTAAACAGAACCTGGATTCATCCGAAAAAATGACGTTTTGCCATTCGTACACCCAGGTTCGTCGTTGAGTACATCATCGTAGGCGTTCCTGTCTGTGATGCAGCGTCAAGGGCAACCGCAGCCATGGTCTCAGAGCTGATAGTCCATTCTGCTGCAAACGTCGTCGAACTGCTCGTGCAGATGGTTGTTGTCTTGCAAACGTCCCCATCCGTTGACTCAGGGATCGAGACGTGGCTGCACGATCCGTTACAGCCATGCGGATAAGATTCTTGTCATATCAACTGCTAGTGATACGAGGCCGTTGGGATCCAGCACGGCGTTCCGTATTACCCTCCTGAACGCACCGATTCCATATTCTGCTAACAGTTATTGGATCTCGACCAACGCGATCAGCAATGTCGCGATACGATAAACCGCAATCGCGATAGGCTACAGTCCGACCTTTATCAAAGTCGGAAACGTGATGGTACGCATTTCTCCTCCTTACACGAGGCACCACAACAACGTTTGACCAGGCAACGCCGGTCAACTGCTGTTTGTGTATGAGAAATCGGTTTAGAAACTTTCCTCATGTCAGCACGTTGTAGGTGTCGCCACCAGCGCCAACCTTGTGGGAATGCTCTGAAAAGCTAATCATTTGCATATCACAGCATCTTCTTCCTGTCGGTTAAATTTCGCGTCTGTAGCACGTCCGTGGTGTAGCAATTTTAATGGCCAGTAGTGTAGTTCTAAGTTCTAGGGGACTGATGACCTCAGATGTTGAGTCCCATGGTACTTAGAGCCATTTGAACAATTTTGTGTGTGGACGACATTGTTACGATGATTACAGACCCGTCGACAAACGACTCACCGTGCTTTTGTTCAATGCCGTGTCTCTGTAGACATTCGGCGAACACCTATGAATATCTGCGATCCTCTCGTTTTCCGCCATAAGAAATTGCATGACAGCCCTCTGCTTGGAAAACACCTCCGTTACAGGCACCATTTTAAAGGCTACGAATAGCACTGCCACCTGTTGAAATTTCATGATGCTATAGGCACTGAAGCGGGAACAGTCCACGATGTCCCTTAAGAAATTCTGCATCTTCCCTACCGAAATTGCCGGAGAAAAAAAAATGCTTCACTTACAAAGCGCCTCTCTTTCATCAATAGAGATATGTTGATGTCCGCCTCCGTAGCTGATTTCCCCAGTGCGGCTGAGTCTCATACGTGCGACCCGGGTTCGATTCCCGGTGCTGCCAGGGCTCCTCCCTTCATCTACATCTACATCTACATGGATACTCTGCAAATAACATTTAACTGTGTGGCAGAGGGTTCATGGAACCACATTCACAATTCCCTGTTATTCCAATCTCGTACAGCGCCGGAATGAACGAACACCTATATCTATCCGTACGAGCTCTGATTTCCCTTATTTTATCATTTATGGTGATCGCTTCTCCCTATGTAGGTCGGCGTCAACAAAAAATTTTCGCACTCGGAGGAGAAAGTTGGTGATTGGAATCTCGTGAGAAGATTACTCCGCAACGAAAAACGCCTTAGTTTTAATTATGTCCATCCCAAATTCTGTACTCTTTCAGTTACACTCTCTCCTCTATAACGCGATAATTCAAAACGTGTTGCCCTTCTTTGAACTTTTTCGATGTACTAGGTCAATCCTATCTGTTAAGGATCCCACACTGCGCAGCAGTATTCTAAAAGAGGACATACAAGAATAGTGTAGGCAGTCTCCTCAGTAGCTCTGTTACATTTTCTAAGTGTCCTGCCAATAAAACGCAGTCTTTGGTAAGCCATCCCTACAACATTGTCGGTCTGTTCCTTCCAATTTAACTTGTCAGTAATTATAATTCCTAGGTATTTTTTTGAATCTACGACCTTCAAATTTAACCGATTCATCGTGTAACCGAAGTTTAACGGATTCCTTTTAGCACTCATGTGGATGATCTTACACTTTTTCTTATTTGGAGTCAACTGCCAATTTTCGCACCATTCAGATATCTTTTCTAAATACACTCCTGGAAATGGAAAAAAGAACACATTGACACCGGTGTGTCAGACGCACCATACTTGCTCCGGACACTCCGAGAGGGCTGTACAAGCAATGATCACACGCACGGCACAGCGGACACACCAGGAACCGCGGTGTTGGCCGTCGAATGGCGCTAGCTGCGCAGCATTTGTGCACCGCCGCCGTCAGTGTCAGCCAGTTTGCCGTGGCATACGGAGCTCCATCGCAGTCTTTAACACTGGTAGCATGCCGCGACAGCGTGGACGTGAACCGTATGTGCAGTTGACGGACTTTGAGCGAGGGCGTATAGTGGGCATGCGGGAGGCCGGGTGGACGTACCGCCGAATTGCTCAACACGTGGGGCGTGAGGTCTCCACAGTACATCGATGTTGTCGCCAGTGGTCGGCGGAAGGTGCACGTGCCCGTCGACCTGGGGCCGGACCGCAGCGACGCACGGATGCACGCCAAGACCGTAGGATCCTACGCAGTGCCGTAGGGGACCGCACCGCCACTTCCCAGCAAATTAGGGACACTGTTGCTCCTGGGGTATCGGCGAGGACCATTCGCAACCGTCTCCATGAAGCTGGGCTACGGTCCCGCACACCGTTAGGCCGTCTTCCGCTCACGCCCCAACATCGTGCAGCCCGCCTCCAGTGGTGTCGCGACAGGCGTGAATGGAGGGACGAATGGAGACGTGTCGTCTTCAGCGATGAGAGTCGCTTCTGCCTTGGTGCCAATGATGGTCGTATGCGTGTTTGGCGCCGTGCAGGTGAGCGCCACAATCAGGACTGCATACGACCGAGGCACACAGGGCCAACACCCGGCATCATGGTGTGGGGAGCGATCTCCTACACTGGCCGTACACCACTGGTGATCGTCGAGGGCACACTGAATAGTGCACGGTACATCCAAACCGTCATCGAACCCATCGTTCTACCATTCCTAGACCGGCAAGGGAACTTGCTGTTCCAACAGGACAATGCACGTCCGCATGTATCCCGTGCCTCCCAACGTGCTCTAGAAGGTGTAAGTCGACTACCCTGGCCAGCAAGATCTCCGGATCTGTCCCCCATTGAGCATGTTTGGGACTGGATGAAGCGTCGTCTCACGCGGTCTGCACGTCCAGCACGAACGCTGGTCCAACTGAGGCGCCAGGTGGAAATGGCATGGCAAGCCGTTCCACAGGACTACATCCAGCATCTCTACGATCGTCTCCATGGGAGAATAGCAGCCTGCATTGCTGCGAAAGGTGGATATACACTGTACTAGTGCCGACATTGTGCATGCTCTGTTGCCTGTGTCTATGTGCCTGTGGTTCTGTCAGTGTGATCATGTGATGTATCTGACCCCAGGAATGTGTCAATAAAGTTTCCCCTTCCTGGGACAATGAATTCACGGTGTTCTTATTTCAATTTCCAGGAGTGTAGTTTTGCAATTTGATTTGATCTTCTTATGACTTTATTAGTCGATAAACGACAGCGTCATCTGCAAACAGTGTAAGACGGCTACTCACATTGTGTCCCAAATCGTTTATACAGTTAAGGAGCGGCAAAGAGCCTGTAGCACTACCTTGGGGAAAGCCAGAAATCACTTCTGTTTTACTCAATGACTTTTCGTCAGTTAATACGAACTACACTACTGGCCATTAAAGCTGCTACCCCACGAAGATGACAAGCTACAGACGCGAAATTTAACCGACAGGAAGAAGATGCTGTGATATGCATATGATTAGCTTTTCAGAGGATTCACACAAGGTTGGCTCCGGTGGCGACACCTACAACGTGCTGACATGAGGAATGTTTCCAACCGATTTCTCATACACAAACAGCAGTTGACCGGCGTTGCCTGGTGAAACGTTGTTGAGATGCCTCGTGAAAGGAGGAGAAATGCGTACCATCACGTTTCCGACTTTGATAAAAGTCGGATTGTAGCCTATCGCGATTGCGGTTTATGCGTACCATCACGTTTCCGACTTTGATAAAAGTCGGATTGTAGCCTATCGCGATTGTGGTTTATCGCATCGCGACATTGGTGCTCGCGTTCGTCGAGATCCAATGACTGTTAGCAGAATATGGAATCGGTGGGTTTAGGAGGGTAATACGGAACGCCGTGCTGGATCCCAGAAGATGACAGGCATCGTATCCGCATGGCTGTAGCGGATCGTGCAGCCACGTCTCGATCCCTGAGTCAACAGATGCACGAATGGCAAAACGTTATTTTTTTCTGATGAATCCAGGTTCTGTTTACAGCATCATGATGGTCGCATCCGTGTTTCGCGACATCGCGCTGAACGCACAATGGAAGCGTGTATTCGTCATCGCCATACTGGCGTATCACCCGGCGTGATGGTATGGGATGCCATTGGTTACACGTCTCGGTCACCTCTTGTTCGCATTGTTACGACCCGTGGCTCTACCCTTCATTCGATCCCTGCGAAACCCTACATTTCAGCAGGATAATTCACGACCGCATGTTGCAGGTCCTGTACGGACCATTCTGGATACAGAAAATGTTCGACTGCTGCCATGGCCAGCACATTCTCCAGATCTCTCACCAATTGAAAACGTCTGGTCAATGGTGGGCGAGCAACTGGCTCGTCACAATACGCCAGTCACTACTCTTGATGAACTGTGGTATCGTGTTGAAGCTGCGTGGACAGCTGTACCTGTACACGCCATCCAAGCTCTGTTCGATTCAATGCCCAGGCGTATCAAGGCCGTTATTTCGGCCAGAGGTGGTTGTTCTGGGTACTGATTTCTCAGGATCTATGCACCCAAATTGCGTGAAAATGTAATGACATGTCAGGAGTAGTATAATACAGGGTGATTCAAAAAGAATACCACAACTTTAAAAATGTGTATTTAATGAAAGAAACATAATATAACCTTCTGTTATACATCATTACAAAGAGTATTTAAAAAGGTTTTTTTTCACTCAAAAACAAGTTCAGAGATGTTCAATATGGCCCCCTCCAGACACTCGAGCAATATCAACCCGATACTCCAACTCGTTCCACACTCTCTGTAGCATATCAGGCGTAACAGTTTGGATAGCTGCTGTTATTTCTCGTTTCAAATCATCAATGGTGGCTGGGAGAGGTGGCCGAAACACCATATCCTTAATATACCCCCATAAGAGAAAATCGCAGGGGGTAAGATCAGGGCTTCTTGGAGGCCAGTGATGAAGTGCTCTGTCACGGGCTGCCTGGCGGCCGATCCATCGCCTCGAGCAGTTGACGTTCAGGTTTCATAACTAACCTTTTTCGTAGGACTCTCCATACAGTTAATTGTGGGATTTGCAGCTCTCTGCTAGCTCTGCGAGTAGGTTTTCCTGGGCTGCGAACAAATGCTTGCTGGATGCGTGCTACATTTTCATCACTCGTTCTCGGCCGTCCAGAACTTTTCCCTTTGCACAAACACCCATTCTCTGTAAACTGTTTACACCAACGTTTAATACACCACCTATCAGGAGGTTTAACACCATACTTCGTTCGAAATGCACGCTGAACAACTGTCGTCGATTCACTTCTGCCGTACTCAATAACACAAAAAGCTTTCTGTTGAGCGGTCGCCATCTTAGCATCAACTGACGCTGACGCCTAGTCAACAGCGCCTCAAGCGAACAAATGTACAACTAAATGAAACTTTATAGCTCCCTTAATTCGCCGACAGATAGTGCTTAGCTCTGCCTTTTGTCGTTGCAGAGTTTTAAATTCCTAAAGTTGTGGTATTCTTTTTGAATCACCCTGTATATTTGTCCAATGAATACCCGTTTATCATCTGCATTTCTTCTTAGTGTAGCAATTTTGATCGCCAGTAGTGTATGACCTCTCTCCCAGGATATCACGAATCCAGTCACATAACTGAGACGATATTCTATAAGCACGCAATTTCACTACAAGCCGCTTGTGTGGCACAGTGTCAAAAGCCCTCCTGGAAATCCAGAAATACGGAATCGATCTGAAGTCTCTTTGTCGGAGTAACGGGAATGGGGTGCACTCAGCATCGTGGGGCCGAGTCAGGAGCCACCCAAAGGAGGAGTACAGCATCCAGGGTTGAGAAACACAACGGCCAGGAGAGTGGTATACTGACAGCATGCGTCTTCATACCGTATCCCGTGACGCCATTGACGAACGATGACACGGCGGTCGGTCGGACCTGACTTGGGCGTCTACAAACGCAACACGGAACCTTACCTACGTGTATACAGGGTGGTCCATTGATAGTGACCGGGCCAAATATGTCGCGAAGTAAGCATCAAACTAAAAAACTACAAAGAACGAAACTCGTCTAGCTTGAAAGGGGAAACCAGATGGCGCAATGGTTGGTCCGTTAGATGGCGCTGCCATAGGTCAAACGAATATCAACTGCGCTTTTTTTCAGTAACAGCCTTCATTTTTTATTACATATTCGTGTAGCACGTAAAGAAATATGAATGTTTTAGTTGGACCACCTTTTTCGCTTTGTGATAGATGGCGCTGCAATAGTGACAAAGATATGGCACACAAATTTAGACGAACGGTTGGTAACAGGTATGTTTCTTAAATTAAAATACAGAATGTAGGTACGTTTGAAAATTTTATTCCGGTTGTTCCAATGTGATACATGTACCTTTGTGAACTTATCACTTCTGAGAACGCATGCTGTTACAGCGTGATTACCTGTAAATACCACATTAATGCAATAAATGCTCAAAATGATGTCCGTCAACCTCAATGCATTTGGCAATACGTGTAACGACATTCCTCTCAACAGCGAGTAGTTCGCCTTCCGTAATGTTCGCACATGCACTGACAATGCGCTGACGCATGTTGTCAGGCGTTGTCGGTGGATCACGATAGCAAATATCCTTCAACTTTCCCCACAGAAAGCCATGGTATGGTGCTTCGACAACCAATCCACCTGTCATGAAATATGCTATTCAATACCGCTTCAACCGCACACGAGCTATGTGCCGGACATACATCATGTTGGAAGTACACCGCCATTCTGTCGCTGATGTTCCTCTTGTCGCAGCCATCGTGGATATTCCGTTGCCCAATAGTTGCATATTATGCCGGTTTACGTTACCGCTGTTGCTGAATGACGCTTCGTCGCTAAATAGAACGCGTGCAAAAAATCTGTCATCGTCCCGTAATTTCTCTTGTGCCCAGTGGCAGAACTGTACACGACTTTCAAAGTCGTCGTCATGCAATTCCTGGTGCATAGAAATATGGTACGGGTGCAATCGATGTTGATGTAGCATTCCTACACCGACGTTTTTGAGATTCCCCATTCTCGCGCATTTTGTCTGCTACTGATACGCGGATTATCCGCGACAACAGCTAAAACACTTACTTGGGCATCATCATTTGTTGCAGGGCGTGGTTGACGTTACACATGTGGCTGAACACTTCCTGTTTCCTTAAATAACGTAACTATCCGGCGAACGGTCCGGACACTTGGATGATGTCGTCCAGGATACCGAGCTGTATACATAGCACACGCTCGTTGGGCATTTTGATCACAATAGCCATACATCAACACGATATCGACCTTTTCCGCAATAGGTAAACGGTCCATTTTAACACGGGTAATGTATCACGAAAAAAATACAGTCCGCACTGGGGAATGTTACGTGATACCACGTACTTATACGTTTGTGACTATTACAGCGCCATCTATCACAAAGCGAAAGAAGTGGTCCAACTAAAACATTCATATTTCTTTACGTACTACACGAATATTTTATAAAAGAATGGGGGTTCCTATTTTAAAAAAAATCGCAGTTGATATCCGTTTGAACTATGGCAGCGACATCTAGCGGGCCAACCATAGCGCCATCTGGTTTCCCCCTTCAAGCTAGACGAGTTTCGTTCTTTGTAGTTGTTTCGTTTGACGCTTATTTCGTGAGATATTTGGCCCGGTCACGATCAATGGACCACCCTGTAGATAGGGATATAATTTTCCTAATATTGCATTTGAAATTAACACTTCATAGGGGGATAAAAGTGCGAATGTAATTGCACACTTGCAATTGACCGTCACAGAAACAGGCTACCAGACTACTGTACGTATGAAGATCATGCGGCTTGTGTACCAGTGGTGTTTATTGGCAGCTGGCGCCATCGGCCCGAAACCGTGACGGCCCCAGCTGCCGCTCGCCTTGACCCTCCCTCTTGAGCCTCGAGCCTTGAGCCTGGAGCGTTGACCCACTTGACCACGGCCGGCGTCAGCAGGCAGGCCGGGCACCGTCCGGAAGTGGCTGCCGCTCCACGCGCTTCGAGCACCTGCCGCGGTCCGCAACTTCGTTATTTCGGTGGAGGCGGCGAGAAGAGGCTCCTTCTGTGGCGATGCTGGGAACGCAGCCGACTCAGACACCTGTCAGCAGCGAGCGAGGCCCACAGCTACTTACCAGACGCGCTGGAAGCCTCGTGTAGGAAACGCAGTGTCCAGGCCGAGTCCCAAGCTGGAGTGTCTCACAACCTGCCACGCAACATTAGCTTTAGACGCCGCCCAGACGATGCAGTTGGCTGCAGTGGTGCACAAAGCTGCACCAAATATAGGCGCATCTAGTCTCTGGAAGTCCATCTTCGTACAAGACGGTTGAGGGACTTTGCCTGCTCAGTATACAGGGTGTAAATTTTAAGTGAACACATGGTGTGTGTCCGCAGCTCGTGGTCGTGCGGTAGCGTTCTCGCTCCCCGCGCCCGGGTTCCCGGGTTCGATTCCCGGCGGGGTCAGGGATTTTCTCTGCCTCGTGATGGCTGGGTGTTGTGTGCTGTCCTTAGGTTAGTTGGGTTTAAGTAGTTCTAAGTTCTATGGGACTGATGACCATAGATGTTAAGTCCCATAGTGCTCAGAGCTAATTTTTTGAACATGGTGTGTCGTGGGGCGATCACTCTGTTTTTAAAATAATTGAAAAGCCACGATTGCTTCAATCGTTTATTAGATGACCGGTTTCAGCACTCTGAAGGTGCCATCATCAGATCTGTGAAGGTATAACATAACAGGTTTCAGGGAGAGCTTACATGAGTTAACTGTATACATTACAATTATTACAGAAGCACATACCCGAAACGTGGAGTAACATTTATAAAACCATATGGACAGCATGGCATATGAGGCAGATCATCTGATAAAATCATTGTCACAACCAATAAAAAATAATAAAAAACTGCTCTCATGGTCGTTCTTCTTATAAAATATAAGACTGAAGTCACCAGATGAAACTACCACTGTTCGCCCAACACCGGTCGGCATCATCACTGCCCTGTTCCACGCAGGCTCACCTGCTGTGAGTCTACCGGTTCACAACCGACCAGCAGATAGCGCTGTCCAAGCAGCTCATACACAGTCCCACGGTATAACCACTCATTACTACTAAAACACAACTTTACTATAACTGCTTGTCACATACCCATGCAAAGCCCACATCTGCGCACACATTTCCTGTACGTTCTACAATCACTATAAAGTACGTCAATTACAAAGTAAAAGCATCTGAGGCACAGACATTATCCATTAGTGCCTTACAACAGTACGCTAAAACTAAAACTCTCCCTCTCTCCCCATAGGATGGGTACCCAATCTGAATCTGCTGAAAAAAGTAATATTTGGGTCAACATTTGTAAAACTTTAATTCCTCTCTCTCATGACCCATCCTATGGCGAGAGAGGCAACATCTCGTGGTCGTGCGGTAGCGTTCTCGCTTCCTACGCCCGGGTTCCCGGGTTCGATTCCCCGTGGGGTCAGGGATTTTCTCTGCCTCGTGATGGCTGGGTGTTGTGTGCTGTCCTTAGGTTAGTTAGGTTTAAGTAGTTCTAAGTTCTAGGGGACTGATGACCATAGATGTTAAGTCCCATAGTGCTCAGAGCCATTTGAACCATTTTTTTTTTTTGGAGAGGCAGAGTTTAAGTTTTAGCGAATCAAAATTTACGAAGTAAATAAGTATTTTTTACTTATGCGTAACCGTTTTCCACGCTAAAATGGGAACATAGATTTTATTGAATTACAGCGCCCACTACCAAGAATCAAAAGAAATGTTTAAGACAAAATGTACATAGTTTTTTATGTAGAATCTGATTCTGCGATAAAAAATTGGGGTTCCTATTTGAAATTTTAAAGTTTCCTCCCTCACCATCCCATAGGAGATGGGGTGCTGGGCTAATTTTAGCGGCAGCAGATGTCCCTCTCGAAAATAATCAACTTTGGGCTCTACACATGTTTTCGTGTGAAGGTTATTTTTCGAGTTATTCTGGTTTGTCAACTTAAAATTTACATCCTGTATGACACAAAATTAAAAACGCATTCAGCCCTTTGTATTTTAAATGTAATTCATTTGTGTGATAAGTTTCTGTGTTTCACTAGACCATCTTCAGGCTCCTGTGTGAAGACAACAACATTAATGAATTTTCCGCTCTGCAACGCAGTGTGCACTGATATGAAATTTCCTGGGGGATTAAAACTGTAGGATAGCTTCTGTGAAGTTTGGAAGGTGAGGTACTGGCGGAAATAAAGCTGTGGGGACGGGGCGTGAGTCGTGCTTGGGTAGCTGAGATGGTAGAGCACTTCCCCGCGAAAGGCAAAGGTCCCGAGTTCGAGTCTAGGTCCACCACACAGTTGTAATCTGCCAGGAAGTTTCTTAACAACAGTAATGACGATGTGAACTACATAATGAAGGGGCATTGCAAAATTTAAGAGATGAAATATGTACAGTGTTTATATGTAGTAAACATTTAACAAAAACCAAACTACACACGATGTGACATTAAAGTCTATGATAAACTGAGGAATAAAACGAGAAAATAATTGCACATTGTGTAAGTATACACCGAGTTGACAAAACACTTGGGATACCTCCTAATATAGTCTCGGACTTTGTTTTGCACGGCGTACTACTGCAGCTGGACGTGGCAGGACTCAAGTCGCTGTAAGTCCCATTCAGAAGTACTGAGCCATCCTACCCCTATAGAAGTTTCCACCATCGCTTACAACATGTCGCCCTGCTTGTCACCTTGGCAGCCGTCGCACACCACCTACACCTGGGAATCGTTAACCACTGCTCGCTTGCTCTACTTCCTGCTGGCCACATACATCGCATCATCTCCAGCGCAAGGCCTGTGCCCTGCTACGTAATAAAGTTTCAGTTCTTTTCGTACCGACTTCTTATCAATCAGTCTTGACAGTCATGACGAGGCCACGGCTGGTACTGGTTATGGGAACCCTGACGGCACAATTGAACGACACTGTCGTGGGGCCTTTTTTCAGGAGGACAATGTTTATCCGCGCATGGCTCGTGCCTCTATGAACTGTCTGCGTGATGCTGAGGTACTCCCGAGGCCACCAAGGTTCCCAGATTGTTCCCGATGGAACATACGTAGGACCAGTTTAGAGGCCGAGTCGTTCCAAATCCAGAAGATCAAGGGCGAGTTACAACAACTGTGGGCCGGCTTGACTCGGCAGAGGGTCAAAATTTTTGTAAATTTGTGGTACATTCCTATGGGACCAAACTACTGAGGTCATCGGTCGCTAGGCTTAAACACTACTTAATTTAACTTACGCTAACGACAACACACATACACTGATGCCCGAGGGAGGACTCGAATCTCCGGCGGGTGTAGCCGCGTGAACCGTGACAACGGGTCCTAAAAAAAAATGATCTCAAGTGTGTGTGAAATCTTCGGGACTTAGCTGCTACCGAGCGAGGTGGCGCAGTGGCTAGCACACTGGACTCGCATTCGGGAGGACGACGGTTCAATCCCGCGTCCGGCCATCCTGATCTGGGTTTTCCGTGATTTCCCTAAATCACTCCAGGCAAATGCCGGGATGGTTCCTTTGAAAGGGCACGGCCGACTTCCTTCTCCGTCCTGCCCTAACCCGATGAGACCGATGACCGCGCTGTTTGGTCTCTTCCCCCAAACCAACCAACCAAGGACTTAGCTGCTGAGGTCATCAGTCCCTAAGCTTACCCACTACTTAACCTAAATTATCCTAAGGACAAACACACACATCCATGCCCGAGGGAGATCTCGAACCTCCGCCCGGGACCAGCCACACAGTCCATGACTGCAGTGTCCCAGACCGCTCGGCTAATACCGCGCGGCAACGCGTCCTAGACCGCGCGGCTAGCAGAGGATGCAATAGCCTTACGCCACCCATATCAACCCAATTAGTGCGTGTATTGAGGTCAGGGGGACTGCAAAGTCATTCTATAGGCTCACACTCCCAAGTTGTTTGTAAATTTGACTCGATTTTGTGTAATCACTGAAATAACACCACACGCCCTCTCAGCCTGCGGAGTTTAATTTCGTTTCCTCCTCGGCTTCAGTGTGCTTCAGTTCTTTAGTCAGGCAGTGTATGTGAATGACATGGAGGGTAACGAGTGTAGTGCTGTGAGGATGTTGGCAAGTGACGCAATTATGTTGGTTGGTTGGTTGATTTGGGAGAAGGGATCAAACAGCGAAGTCATCGGCCCGATCGGATATGGGAGGATGGGGAAGGAAGTCGGCCGTGACCTTTTAGAGGAACCATGTCGGCATTTTCCTGAAGTGATTTAGGGAAATTACGGGAAACCTAAATCACGATGGCCGGACGTGGGTTTGAACCGTCGCCCTCTCGCATGCGAGTCCAGTGTGGTAACCACTGCGCCACCTCGCTCAGTACACAGTTATTTAGAGGGAAATGGCGTCGCTACGGACTTTTTATGAAAGGCTGTGACAATTGATATTATCAGCGCCATACACCTAGATGCATCCTAAATGCAAATAAATGTAATTTCATACGTAGAAACAGGCATCCGATAATGTTTGACTATGTTCTCTCAGACGTCTGTGGTATCGTTCACCATCTCCTGGGATCTAGGCGACACAATCTGCAGCTAATGGGGTGGACGACGTCATAGCCCTTATGGTGGGAAGGCATGTGATAAACTCAAATTTGTCGAAGTGTTCCTTAGCAAACGTAATTCTCGCAGCAATGAGATAGCCGGCCGCTTTGGCCGAGCGGTTCTAGGTGCTTCAGTCCGGAACCGCGCTGCTGCTACGGTCGCAGGTTCGAATCCTGCCTCGGGCATGGGTGTGTGTGATGTCCTTAGGTTAGTTAGGTTTAAGTAGTTGTAAGTGTAGGGGACTGATGACCTCAGATGTTAAGTCCCATAGTGCTTAGAGCCATTTGAACCAATGAGATAGCTTATAAAACACTTCGCATAGGCGAAGTACTGATGCTAAACTGTGTTCGCATTGACCCTGTGTCCATAATCATGTTGTTCAAATGGAGATGATGTCTTAACTACTGACGACGCCTTTTGTCACAATTATTTTATTACTCTCCATTGCAGGATGTAATTTTAGATTCTTTACTTCTGATGAAGGTGTATTAAACACACCGAAACCTTGGTCAAGAATTTTAATAAATCTTTATCCTGCAACTGTTTTGGCTGTCATCTTTTACCGCGAAGACATTGTATGTAGACGTGGGTGTATGTAAGGACGTGACAGAGCAGCAGAAAGGGAGCCATTGTGTTTCGCCGTGCCCATGGCCACGCGATGTGTGGAGCTGCTGGATTTGTTGGTGTTTCGTGGCGTACTGTTTGATGTGTCTAGTTCGCAGCTCGTGGTCTTGTGGCTAGCGTTGTTGCCTCTGGATCACGGGGCCCCGGGTTCGATTCCCTGCCGGGTTGGCGATTTTCTCTGCCCGGGGACTGGGTGTTTGTGTTGTCCTCAACATTTCATCATTCGTGAAAGTGGCGAGATTGGACTGTGTAGATTTTGGGACTTTGACGGGCGCTGATGACCTCTCAGCTGAGCGCCCCACAAACCAAACGTCTACATCTACATCTACATTTATACTCCGCAAGCCACCCAACGGTGTGTGGCGGAGGGCACTTTACGTGCCACTGTCACTACCCCCCTTTCCTGTTCCAGTCGCGTATGGTTCGCGGGAAGAACGACTGTCTGAAAGCCTCCGTGCGCGCTCTAATCTCTCTAATCTTACATTCGTGATCTCCTCGGGAGGTATAAGTAGGGGGAAGCAATATATTCGATACCTCATCCAGAAACGCACTCTCTCGAAACCTGGCGAGCAAGCTACACCGCGATGCAGAGCGCCTCTCTTTCAGAGTATGCCACTTGAGTTTGTTAAACATCTCCGTAACGCTATCACGGTTACCAAATAACCCTGTGACGAAACGCGCCGCTCTTCTTTGGATCTTCTCTATCTCCTTCGTCAACCCGATCTGGTACGGATCCCACACTGATGAGCAATACTCAAGTATAGGTCGAACGAGTGTTTTGTAAGCCACCTCCTTTGTTGATGGACTACATTTTCTAAGGACTCTCCCAATGAATCTCAACCTGGTACCCGCCTTACCAACAATTAATTTTATATTATCATTCCACTTCAAATCGTTCCGCACGCATACTCCCAGATATTTTACAGAAGTAACTGCTACCAGTGTTTGTTCCGCTATCATATAATCATACAATAAAGGATCTTTCTTTCTATGTATTCGCAATACATTACATTTGTCTATGTTAAGGGTCAGTTGCCACTCCCTGCACCAAGTGCCTATCCGCTGCAGATCTTCCTGCATTTCGCTACAATTTTCTAATGCTGCAACTTCTCTGTATACTACAGCATCATCCGCGAAAAGCCGCATGGGACTTCCGACACTATCTACTAGGTCATTTATATATGTTGTGAAAAGCAATGGTCCCAAACACTCCCCTGTGGCACGCCAGAGGTTACTTTAACGTCTGTAGACGTCTCTCCATTGATAACAACATGCTGTGTTCTGTTTGCTAAAAACTCTTCAATCCAGCCTCACAGCTGGTCTGATATTGCGTAGGCTCTTACTTTGTTTATCAGGCGACAGTGCGGAACTGGATCGAACGCCTTCCGGAAGTCAAGAAAAATAGCATCTACCTGGGAGCCTGTATCTAATATTTTCTGGGTCTCATGAACAAATAAAGCGAGTTGGGTCTCACACGATCGCTGTTTCCGGAATCCATGTTGATTCCTACATAGTAGATTCTGGGTTTCCAAAAAAGACATGATACTCGAGCAGAAAACATGTCATCGTCATCAACGTGTCTACAAGCATTGGATAACACTTCTGGCTACGAAAGACGACGTCAGAGTTTTGGTCGAGACTGAGAGCAAGTGGAGACGTTTTTCACGTTTTGTGACACAAAATCGCTTCCAGACCGGACAGGAATCGTTGCACGCAGTGAAAGAAAGTCCATCTCAACCAGCAAGAGAACATTGCGACGGGGTCTGCATGCAATGAACGTTTGGAGTCTGTCAGCTCGTAACAAGCCATTGCTCACAGAGGCACATAAATCTGCGCGTCTAAGAGGGGATACAAGTAGTCTAACGTGAACAGTAGCTGACCGGCGGAACGTAATGTGGTCTGATGAACCACATTTTTGCCTATACTCGAAGAAAGCACGTCGTCGAATGCATAGAAGGCCAAATGAAGCATCTCGTCCTGAATGTGAGCAAGGTCAGGTTCAAGTCGGAAGTGTGTCTGTGATGTTTTGGGGCTGTTTTTCTTATCACGAATTGGGCTCTCTCACTGAGGTAACCATTGACATGAACCAGGATGCTTATTTAAACTCTGAATGGTCTGGGTTTGCCTCCCAATCAACAGCTGAAGCATCCATCAGGAGGGCTCCAGGGAAGTGTAACAGGACGTCTGTATTTTCTCTATACATAAGTAATCTGGCAAACAGGATAAGTGGATTAGCCGAGCGTTCTAAGGCGCTGCAGTCATGGATTGTGCTACATAGGATGCGACGTACCTACACACCCTTGTGGACGCACTTCCTAACCAAATCCAGGCGGTTATCAAATCCAGCGACCCAATTACAGCGGTATTAAATGACGCTCATAATGATATCTATAGGAGTTGTCCCGTGAGGTTGCATCTCGTGCGTGATCGTTAAGCTTTGTAAGTAGGCTGTTTACGTTTTTATGTTGGTAACGCCATGTAGCGCGCTGCATTAAAATCGCTGACTGCGCTGTGTGCAGTCTGTGGCTGGTTTGTATTGTTGGAATATTCGTTATTGTAGTGTTGGGCAGTTCGATGTGAACAGCCGGTAGCGTTGGGCAGTTGGAGGTGAGACGCCAGCAGTGGCGTATGTGGGGAGGAGATGGCAGAGTTTTGAGACGTTACTATAAGCGGACGATCTGGACGTGTGTCCGTCAGAAAAAGGAAATCTGTTAAACTGGATGTCAAGAATTTATATATATATTATGACTTTTGAACATTATTACGGTAAATACATTGCTTGTCCTCTACCAAAATATTTCATTTTCTAACTATATGCCTATCAGCAGTTAGTGCCTTCAGTAGTTAGAATCTTTTATTTAGCTGGCAGTATTGGCACTCGCTGTATTGCAGTAGTTCGAGTAACGAAGATTCTTGTGAGGTAAGTGATTCATGAAGGGTATAGGTTATTGTTGGTCTGGGCTATTCTTTGGTAGGGATTATTGAAAGTCAGGTTGCGTTGCGCTAAAATATTGTGTGTCAGTTCAGAAATGATCATAATAAGTAAAGAGAGAAATGTCTGAGTATGTTCAGTTTCACTCTGGAGTTTGAAAAATGAAGTAACGTAATAGTTTCACCAGCACAGCCATTCTTTTAATACAAAAGCAGGGTGTATACCAACCGGAGATCCGGGAAAAAACCGGGAATTTTTTCATCCGGGAGAAAACCGGGAAAACCCGGGAATTTTTTTAGAATTCTGGGAAATTTTCATTGTTTTAGTTTTCAGCTAAATTTTTGTGATTTTGACTGGTAAGAACGAATATTCTAACAAAGGATATTACTGTATCCCGCTATTGAAGAATAATACTGCAACAACAAAACATGAACGAGAGAAAAAAAAGTAAAAAAAAAATTAAGTTGCAAAGGGAATGCGCCATATAGAACAACAAAACAGCGTGCTCATACAACCGTCTGCCAACAGCAAAGCGTGTCAAAGGCTTTAGGAAGACTATGCAATACTTCCTAACAACAAATTGCCTCCGATGACCGTGATGTGACAACTGTTTAAATTAGATTCGTTTGAGCAGAGGCGGGCGGGCTCTTGCGCATGCGCAGTTGAGTCGCGTATGAGTAGTACCTTCTTTCGTTTCTGGTTACAGAAGTATGGCTGGGCGCCACTTCTTAATATTACCACGGTTCGGAAATATAGTAAATCTGGCGCTGATACCCAGAACAGTCTGAGTTGTGGTGGGGAGATGGGTCATCACCACTTGATCTGTGTTTACGTTCAGTGATTTTGTTGTTTCCTCTTAGTTTATTGCTCTCACGTTAAATGATAGCAAACGGATTTTTGCGGCCGGGAGTTATCAAATCAATTAAAATACTTTCGCATAATTACAGAAGGCTAAAATGTTATTAGTTTCAGATTTTATTTCCACCTTCCTGACAGTTAGGCATTAATCGCCTTGCAGAACAATGAAGTTATTTTTGTCGGTTTGCTAAAGAGATTTGGCTTTCATTAATCTTTTCTGTTTTATTTGAAGCGAAGTGTTTAACTTCGGCTTTTGGCTAGTTTCAAGTGTTCGCTGCATTTCAAGTGCACGTATGGCATTATGCCATAATAAAGAACCAAACATGAGATAATACAGTACTGGTACTCCAAGAAAATTTACATACGAATCTGGACATATTAATGTGCATTTTAAGCCGAATTATGCATTTTAGTATCAGAGGATACTCTTGAAGTATCCTCTGATGTCTTGTTTCTTGTATGACATAATGTAAGATCTTTTAATGTTTTACATGTACGAACATATGGACTTCCTGCATCATCGTAGCTGCGTAAGTGCGGTGACGCCTATTATCTAGCGCTCTCTTCCAACTGGAAACGAACCTATTTCTAACAGGTCGCAGGAAAATATTGCGAATGGTGGTTTGAAAAGCGTTGCATTCAAACCAAATTTCCTTTTATGCAAGATGAACTGTGTGTGAGAATGTACGATGAATTACTTAAATCACAAAACGTTTGCCTCTCATTTAAAAATCAGCTCTTTGAGGACGACCATTTAGAAGAATTTCGAGCCCACAAGATCAAACATTTACGTCGTTATTAAAAATTTTACTGGCACATTTATGTGATGTATCTTAAAATGTAACACGCGCAAAAAAGATAGCAAAGATATATGTGTAAGCTTAGCTTCTCTTCCAGCTTATTAATCTTAGAGACGAATATTGTAGGTGAATGCTATGTATATTAATTTAAACCATTAACTTTTCTTATTTGTGTGTTCGCGCTACTTAAGAGTGATCCTGTTATTGGCCTCCTACATCACGTGTCCTATGCTGTCATCAGCAGGCGAGATCACGTGACAATGAGCTATGACTGGCTTACAAAAGCGCCTCGCAATCTCGAGTTCAATGCTTCGGAAAGTGACATGCGGTGTTTGGTGGAATTCAACTTTATACCTTCGTAATACGGAAATATGCAGCCTACATGTTGCTGCACATCAAAGGTCTTTAAAAACGTCGGTATATAAAAACATGAACATTCACAGAATTGATGAGTTTTACAGTGCCGAGAAGAGTATACTGTCACTTAACACGGTAGAAGTGTAATTTCACCCGGGAGAAAGTGTATTTTTAACTGGGAAATCTGGGAACTTTTTTTCCTTGTCCACGTATACACCCTGAAAAGGGGAAGTTTCAACTTAAAGTAGGGAAATCTGCTCGCATAGTCTTTCACCCCAACTTCCGTCACTCCGAAGTTTGCCAATGCGCCTACAGCCAACTGACAATAAAGCAGTTTCACACGAAAATTCCGTTTGCCAAAATATTGCCTTCAAATCACCAAATGGGACCCAGCACAGTTGTTACCGTCAGTCAGTATAAGTAAATAATATAGAAATAAAATTCGCACACTTAACTCGTAAATAAACAATGATAAATGGCAAAGCACAACAGAAGTACACTTTGTAGAATCAAAACTATGTATTAACTCAATTCAACATATTTAGTTACATGTCTAAACTACATGAGAGCGCACCCAGTATGAAATAAACATAGGAGACTACAAAAAAATGGCTCTGAGCACTATGGGACTCAACAGCTGAGGTTATAAGTCCCCTAGAACTTAGAACTACTCAAACCTAACTAACCTAAGGACATCACACACATCCATGCCCGAGGCAGGATTCGAACCTGCGACCGTAGCGGTCACGCGGTTCCAGACTGTAGCGCCTTTAACCGCTTGGCCACACCGGCCGGCTCGGAGACTACACGCAAGCCATAACGTTTGCAAGTATCTTCTATTTGTCTTTTAATTTCCCTTGATATGGATGAAATAACAAATTGATTTTTCTACTTGCAATAAGCACCATCCAAAAGTACATGATTCCCCACTGACATTAACAATTTTCAGGAATGTCTGAAGGGAGCTATCTGAAAAAATGTGCTTTAAACGTACATTCGCTGTTGAGTCAGTTTAGCTTGTAGGCCTATATTTGTCTTGTTACAGATATGACACCGAAAAGGGATGGTTACTTCATAGTCACCAACAATAGCACTTCATTAACTCGGTTTTGTTTTACGTCCATAAATTTGATCACAATATGCAATGTTCAGTAGCTAAATTGAGCGTAAATTTCCTCCCTTATAAAAAAGGTAAACAAACTGTACCAGTTCCTGTCACTCACAGTCCCAGTCCTCTCTCTCTATCTCTCTTTCTTTTTTGTCCTCTCCCTTCCATTCACGAGTGACTCAAAATCGGACATAAGTGAGAGCTGAAATCAGGAAGTGGTCACGTGATGTGCCTCGCTAGTTAGTTTTCAGCCGCCATATTGGATTCATCACGTTTCGTTAGATTCTGTATTCTAGTTGCGTGTTACGCCGTTTTAAGGCAAAGGTGCAGTGAAGATATAGCAGTGGCGGATACAGAAAAACCTCAAGGAGGGAGGCTAAAGATATGTTGGGCTACCTTTACTTTTACCGTAATAAAAAAAATGAAGTCACATGCAAAGTTTAAGAAAGTTTTATTTAAAATGATTATACACATATACAAGACAATGCCATCTTATAGAGTTAGGTATGGGAAACCGTTGTTACCTTATTAGTAAAAATATTGTTACAAGACTCGTTACAATATATTGTTACGAATATTTTTACTTATAAATTGCTATGAATTACTATTATTAACACGTCACAATCAACTGATCACTCTCAGTCTTGACTAATCTTAGCACTTGCACTTGCTACAACTAGGATTTCTTACTTCTTCTGAATGTAAACTAGCTTCCTATTCGGTGAATAGTCCGTATTTACAACGCTACGTATCGAAGGTTCTCTGTACAAGAAAACAGTAGAATATTCGCGACCTTTCTCGAACGAATGCCAGACAGAATAACGTATCGAGATCACTAGAATGTCTGCGACTTTTCTCGTAGGTACGTGTTAGCTATCTATGTGCCAGACAGAAATGTATAAAATACGATGACGCGGACGCGCGTGCTACATAGGAAAGTACAACTACTCGATAACACTATTCAGTCATGTCGACTGACGAAAGAAACGAACGAATAGCGTGCGGCTGACTGGCGGTGCCGGCGCAGGTAGCAAAGCGATCAGCCCGCAAGGGAAAGGGGGGGGGGGCGTCCCACCCCCATATGTATCCGCCAGTTGATGATACATCGCCTGTAAACGTCCTAAGAAAATTTACTATAAATAACTGTAAAACGTTGATATGAAACTTCCTGGCAGATTGTGTGCCGGACCGAGACTCGAACAAGGGACTTTTCCCTTTCGCGGACAAGTGCTCTACCAGTTGAGCTACCCAAGTACGACTCACGCCCCGTCCTCACAGCTTTACTTCTGCCAGTCCCTCGTCTCCTACCTTCCAAACTAGGGCACTTGCCCGCGAAAGGCGAAGGTCCCTTGTTCGAGTCTCGGCCCGGCACGCAGTTTTAACCTGCCAGGAAGTTTCATATCAGCGCACACTCCGCTGCAGAGTGAAAATCTCATTCAGCTTTAAAGCGGTACCCCCACGTCTGTTTCACATGGTCGTATTATTAAAGACGTGCTGTTCTGAAACTGAAGAACACATGTCCAAGAGGAGGTACAAGTAATTCTTTTCATCTTCGCGTTTGTAACACACTGTGGGAGATTCTTATTCATGCCACAGAAGTATGTTTTGGAACATTCGATGTTGTTTATGTATAAGAGCGTACTCACTCTCATTTTGTGACTTCGCTCTGATTAGAAAACCAAACATGAAATTGCTGCATGTGAAGCAACCAGCAATGAGATTTATATTCCTTCTTGTCACCAATTTCTGACTAGCTTATTTCCGCATACGTCGCCATTTCTCAGAGTGTGGTTAGGCAGGAGCTGGAGTACAGTTTAGTTGCTGTGGGTAAAACGAGGGACAGTCACGTTTGTATACTCACTTATCACAAATATTTAGCTACAATCCGGTCCTTAACAACACTTTCGTAAATTTGTCGGTCAAGATAAAGACTGCACCTCACGAACGCGGGACGTCACGTGACCGCTTTCCGATTTCAGCCGAATGCCAAATGTTCCGATTTTTAGCCACTCGTTCCACTCACTCACTCGCGGCCTCTCGATAGTTATCAGCGACTCGCTTTAATTCGCCATCCGGTACTGCCCTCCTGTCGTAAGAAAATAGGAGTCATCCGAACGCTACTACCGAGCGTCTCATACCATTTCAGTACACTCTGCCATTCGGCTTGCGGTAGAGCTCTGAGAAATGGCGACGTATGCGGAAATAATGGGTCAGAAATTGGTGACAAGAAGGAATATAAATGTCATTGCTGGTTGTTCCACATGCAGCTGTAGATGTACGAGGGGCGTTCTATAATTAATGCAAAGGTGTTATTTTTCGGCCAAATTCGGTTGAAAAAAGCGGGATTTGTTGTGGAACATCGTGGAATATTTCAGCTTCGGAGCCTATAATTTCATGAAGTTCCGATCGGTGGCGGCGCTTCAAAATGGCGTCTGTAACGGAGGTACGCTTCATGCAGAGAGCTGTCACTGAGTTCCTTTGGGGAATAACCAGAGCGTCGCAGATATTCATAGGCTCTTGCTGAATATCGACGGAGACCTGGCAGTCAACAAAAGCACGGTGAGCCGTTGGGTGTGATGTCTTGTGATCATCACATCAAGGTCGCGCAAACGTATCTCCCGTGTTCCAGCTGGTCGCACTCGTGCAATGTTGGAACGTGCAGACACTCTCATCGAAGTGATCGACGGATAGCAGTCAAACACCTCTCTGCACAACTGGACGCCTCTGTTGGTCGTGCTGACACACTCGTCCATCAATTTGGGTACTCAAAAGATTGGGTTCCTCGCTGCCTAACAGTCTTACCATGAAGATCAACGAAGGACCATCTGTGCGGAATTGCTTGCGCGTTACGAGGCTGATAGTGATATTTTTATGTCGAAAAACGTAGCAGGCGATGACACATGGGTTCAAGACTTAAAACCGGTAACAAAACGCCAACCATGTATCGGAGCCACACCACCTCTCCTCCGAATAAAAAGTTCAAAGGTGCACCCTCAGCAGGTAAAGTCATGGCGACGGTCTTCTGGGACCTTGTAGCGGTTATTCTGTTTGATGTCCTCCATTATGGCGCAACCATCAACATATAAGTGTGCTGTGCTATCCTTAGGTAATTGAAGAAGCGATTTCAGCGTCTTCGTCCCCAAAAAAATGCAAACTAACTTTTCCTTCTCCATGACAAAGGTTCTTCCTCATCAACTCTACATCCACATCTTGCACCTTCCGATTTCCATCTGATTGGCCCCATGAAGAATGCACTCTGCAGGAAGCAGAATGTGAATGATGATGGTGATGATGATGTTTTGTTTGTGGGGCCCTCAATTGCGCAGTTATCAGCTCACGTACAAATTCTCAACCGTTGCTCAGTCCAATGTCGCCACTTTCGTGAATGATGATGAGATGATGAGGACAACATAAAACACCCAATCTCGAGGCAGGTAAAATCCCTGACCCCATCGGGAATCGAACCCGGTGGATGATGAGGAGGTTATTGATACGGTATGACGTTGGCTCTGATACCTACCAATGGAGTGGTACCATTCGGGCATACAGGCCTTCCCAGTAAGATGGCGTAAGGAGATCATATCGAAAAATAGACTTTTGTACCCAAACGTGTGGGGACTACTATGGAATATTGGAATCCTGAAGCAAACGGATCTGCTGTCAGAATAAAAGTCTTACATTACTTACCGAACGTGTCTTGTAGTAGCTCTCCAAAGTATCTTTCCTGCAACGTACACTGGAATGAACTTAGTTCAGAATATGCTTTAGGGATGAACTGAAGAAAGATTTAGGTAGTGTGGAGTAGTAGAAGTGAGATAAGCGGTAAAGTTAACATTAAAATTGAAGGTCACCAAGTAACGAAGTGAAGGAGTTTCACTATCTTGGAAGCGCAACAAATCGTGAAGGGCGATGCGAGGACATAAGGCACAGAGAAAAGCAACAGAAAGGGAGTTCTTCACTAAAATAAGTCTCTCAGTATCAAACACCTGCCTTAATTGGAGGGCGAAATTTTATGACAATGTACGTCTAGAGCGTAGCGATAAGTAATTGTCGTGTGACTAGGGCCTCCCGTCGGGTAGAGCGTTCGGCGGGTGCAAGTCTTTCGATTTGACACCATTTCGGCGAATTGCGCGTCGATGGGGATGAAATGATGACGATTAGGACAACACAACACTCAGTCCCTCAGCGGAGAAAATCTCCGACACGGCCGGGGATCGAACCCGGGCCCTTAGGAGTGACATTCCGCCGCGCTGACCACTTTTTTTCATTTTGTTCGTTGTTGATCTTTGAGTTTGGTCGTTGCGGACGTCATGTGACATCCGTTCAAATTCCTCTCACTCAGTTTTTTATTACAGAGGCCAACCAGACCACTCCGCTACTAGGGGCGGACAGCGTAGCGATGTATGGTCATGAATCATGGACTATGGGGAAACCGGGATGAAGGAGAATAGAACGGTACGAGATGTGATGTTAGATAAGTGCAGGGTGTCTATAATTTAGTTATGCCAAAGTAAACTTTAATTGGGAAAACGGTAAATGACATAAAGAAATGATTGATACATCACTAAGTGCAGTTAATCTTTAATGTTTATCCCGCCTAACACTGTTAATTCCATCCGTTCCCGCTAGGTGGGAGGCACGAACGAGTTATTCCAACACACATCATGAATCGTATAACGGTTCAAAACGTGTGCAGTGTTGTTTACGGTTTCACGAACGCAATCGAATATGAGATTCGACGAAGGTAAATGTTTCCTGCGCTGTAAGCTGTAACGTGATTCACGATCCTTTCTTTCTTGCCGAGTCAACTGTAATTGGCATATGGTACCTGGAGATGCCTGAAAATTATCTAATACCTCAATTACAACAGGATGTGGCCGTAGAATGTATTGTGCAGCAAGATGGCGCGCCACCACTTTATCATTGTGAAGTTGTCATGTATCATCATAGGGGTGTGCCGCCGTGGAATGGACGTGGTGAAACATTCTGGTTACCACGATCACCTGAAGGACTTACGAATTAAAGACAGAATGTTTGTTCCTCCACTTCTGGAAAATGTGGACGAACTGCGACAACGGATTACACAAACAGTTGCCACCATACATCAAGACTCGCTTTTTAGTACTGGGCAGGAAACGGATTACAGGTGGGACATTTGTCGAGTTACAAAAGGCAGCCACATTGGACACTTGTAAATAAAACTTGAAGCTATACTGCATTCAGAGGCGTTTCAAACATTTCTGTCAGTTATTCACCTTTTTCACAATTACAGGTTACTTTTGTGTTGTTGTTGTGGTCTTTAGTCCTGAGACTGGTTTGATGCAGCTCTCCATGCTACTCTATCCTGTGCAAGCTTCTTCATCTCCCAGTACCTACTGCAACCTACATCCTTCTGAATCTGCTTAGTGTATTGATCTCTTGGTCTCCCTCTACGATTTTTACCCTCCACGCTGCCCTCCAATGCTAAATTGGTGATCCCTTGATGCCTCGAAACATGTCCTACCAACCGATCCCTTCTTCTAGTCAAGTTGTGCCACAAACTTCTCTTCTCCCCAATCCTATTCAATACCTCCTCATTAGTTACGTGATCTACCCATCTATTCTGTAGCACCACATTTCGAAAGCTTCTATTCTCTTCTTGTCCAAACTGGTTATCGTCCATGTTTCACTTCCATACATGGCTACACTCCATACAAATACTTTCAGAAACGACTTCCTGACACTTAAATCTATACTCGATGTTAACAAATTTCTCTTCTTCAGAAACGATTACCTTGCCATTGCCAGTCTACATTTTATATCCTCTCTACTTCGACCATCATCAATTATTTTACTACCTAAATAGCAAAACTCCTTTACTACTTTAAGTGTCTCATTTCCTAATCTAATCCCCTCAGCATCACCCGATTTAATTTGACTACATTCCATTATCCTCGTTTTGCTTTTGTTGATGTTCATGTTATATCCTCCTTTCAAGACACTGTCCATTCCGTTCAACTGCTCTTCCAAGTCCTTTGCCGTCTCTGACAGAATTTCAATTTCATCGGCAAACCTCAAAGTTTTTATTTCTTCTCCATGGATTTTAATACCTACTCCGAATTTTTCTTTTGTTTCCTTTACTGCTTGCTCAATATACAGATTGAATAACATCGGGGAGAGGCTACAACCCTGTCTCACTCCTTTCCCAACCACTGCTTCCCTTTCATGCCCCTCGACTCTTATAACTACCATCTGGTTTCAGTACAAATTGTAAATAGCCTTTCGCTCCCTGTATTTTACCCCTGACACCTTCAGAATTTAAAAGGGGGTATTCCAGTCCACATTGCCAAAAGCTTCTCTAAGTCTACAAATGCTACAAACGTAGATTTGCCTTTTCTTAATCTATCTTCTGAGATAAGTCGTAGGATCAGTATTGCCTTACGTGTTCCAACATTTCTACGGAATCGAAACTGATCTTCCACGAGGTCGGCTTCGAGCAGTTTTTCCATTCGTCTGTAAAGAACTCACGTTAGTATTTTGCAGCTTTGACTTATTAAACTGACAGTTCGGTAATTTTCACATCTGTCAACACCTGTTTTCTTTGGGATTGGAATTATTATATTCTTCTTGAAGTCTGAGGGTATTTCGCCGGTCTCATACATCTTGCTCACCAGATGGTAAAGATTTGTCAGGACTGGCTCTCCCAAGGCCATCAGTAGTTCTAATGGAATGTTGTCTACTCCCAGGGTACTTGTGTCGACGTAGGTCTTTCAGTGCTCTGTCAAACTCTTCACGCAGTATCATATCTCCCATTTCATCTTCATCTACATCCTCTTCCATTTCCATAATATTGTCCTCAAGTACATCGCCTTTGTATAGACCCTACATATACGCCTTCCAACTTTCTGCTTTCCCTTCTTTGCTAAGAACTGGGTTTTCATCTGAGCTCTTGATATTCATGCAAATCGTTCTCTTATCTGCAAAGGTCTCTTTAATTTTCCTATAGGCAGTATCTATCTTACTCCTAGTGAGACAAGCCTCTACATGCTTACATTTGTCCTCTAGCCATCCCTGCTTAGCCATTTTGCACTTCCTGTCGATGTCATTTTTGAGACGTTTGTATTCCTTTTTGCCTGTTTCATTTACTGAATTTTTATATTTTATCCTTTCATCAATTAAATTCAATATTTCTTCTGTTACCCAAGGATTTCTATTAGCCCTCGTCTTTTTACCTACTTGATCGTCTGCTGCCTTCACTACTTCATCCCTCAGAGCTACCCTTTCTTCTTCTACTGCATTTCTTTCCCCCATTCCTGTCAATTGTTCCCTTATGCTCTCCCTGAAACTCTCTACAACCTCTGGTTCTTTCAGTTTATCCAGGTCCCATCTCCTTAAACTCCCGCCTTTTTGCAGTTTCTTCAGTTTCAATCTGCAGTTCATAACCAATAGATTGTGGTCAGAATCCACATCTGCCCCTGGAAATGTCTTACAATTTAAAGTTACTTTTGTGTAACTAATTTATAAACATCCTGTTGTAAGAAGGGTATATTTCTATTGTCTATTGTCAAATCACAATTTATGAAAGATGTATATATTTTATTAATATGATTAAGTAGGAATAATTAATATTTGTCATGTTGGAAATAATTGTGGTAGCAGGGAATGTCTGCACCAAAGTATTGTTGACAAGAGAGACCGCACATTGATATAATTTTAAAAAGGGCGGGAGAGACCGCGTACGGATACATTTTAAGAAAAGAGCGGGAAAGACCGCGCACTGATAGATTTTTTAATGTCAGCGGGGATTGTCTGCACCAGAAAGCATTGCTGGCAGGAGAGACCGCACTTAAGCGTTCGTAGGAAGTCAGTAGTAAGCGAGATGTGAAGCGAGTCGGTAGCAGGTGTGAAGCGAGAGGTTGAGAGGAGCGGTGTGCCTGCCAGCCACCAGCTGTGATTTACAAGAGATTATAAACGGATGTACAGAGACATCAACTAACTATTATCATAAGAGGAACTAATATTATTTAATTATTTTCTTTGCGAAACTCAAGACTACTGAAGGTATGTTTGCGCAATGCTAGTTGTAAAATTATTGTAAAAGGTAAGTCCCATTTGAACGTTTGTAAAATTATTTCACTACCAACAGTAAATATTTGAAGCGTTTTCAGACTATAATTAATTTTTGCCAGCAACGTTGCATTACTGATTATAATCCATCCCAAAAACCATCAACATAAAACTTCGCAAAAATTTTATTGTTGTCAAGAAAAAGTGTACTTATGAATTACGTAACTTCAGTCAAATTAATTAAAGAATAACGTCAGCTTTGGTAATAAATACAGCCACTTATTATGAAAGCCCACCAGCAGCTAATAGAGTATAGTAAACCAGAGTAAGTATATTCATGTCGCAGTTCGATGTAGCAGTCAGATGGCGATCCAGTAACAGTAAAAAAGGTGAGGAACAGTTTTGGGTTATTGCAGATAACGACTGAGGGCCACACGACGACGACACATTCTATGTTTCGTCGAAATAATCAGAAAATCACTTTTAATAAGCGGCAGTTAAATTTGTATGCGAAGATTGAGAAAGAGAATAAATTTCAAAGGGAAGATTTAATTTGTTATTATCAAGCAAGAGACAGAAATCCTAAGGAAAGGTTTCATAGCTTATTGTAGAAGGAAAGGTTATGATTAACAAAAGAGATATAGAGGAGACGGTTATTGCGTAATAACAAAAGAGATATAGAGGAGACGGGAAGGTTTCACTGTATAGCGAAAATTAAGTGGACTGCTAGAATAAGAAATGAAAATGTTCTCCCAAGAATCGATGAGAAAACGAGTGTATGAAAAACTCTGACTAGATGGAAGGATATGTCGATGGGGTATATAGTAAGAGATCAAGGGATAACGTGTATGGTACTACGCAGCCATAGAGGGTAACAATTGTCTGGGAAGACAGAGACTGGAATATATGCAACAAGTAACTGAGGGCATTGTGTACAAGAGCTGCTATGGGCTGAAGGGGTTGCCACAGGAGATGAAATCGTGAGGGGCCGTATTAAGCTGTCTGCTTAAAATAGGAAAAAAATTGTGCCCATAAATTTCCTTAATTGGGCATAGAACTCTCAGCTATGGAATATCGGGATTCAAACTACGTATCCCCCGGTTGACGAACAAGTAGTGGCGGGCTATACTAAGCTGATTGTTTAAAATGAAAATCACGTCGTTCAATAACACTGCGCCGATGTATCTGCTGCACTGGCTGTAAAACGTCCAGCGATCAAAATTCGGGATTCGAACTACGCACCACCTGCTCCACGATTACTGCCTTGGCTACCTTAATGCGAAAAGCACTTTTTTTTAGCAATTTCCGAGCAGTCTACGGTTGTCAGACACAAGCAGCCCCTTGGCCTAGAAGCACCTTGTTCGCATGTGCCGCGGTTCTCCCGGCGCGGCACACACGGGCTGTTCCAACAAGCCCGCTGCGCTGCGGTGGCACCCACACACACAGAGCGAGTGCGGAAATATTTAAACAGTGCCCGGGCGGCCCGCGCTGAAAGGGAATGCCCTCCTCGCTAGCTGGCCGTCCTGCGCCGGTGCCGGGGTCTGCAAGGCAAACGTAATTAATTTTGTCTCCTCCCGCCATAATGAGGCGCGTCGTAAATGGAAATTATTTCACACAAAAGGCTTTCCCTTAATTAAGGCGGGGAAGAATATTCGCTTTATTATCCCCGCGCCGCGGCTGAGTGACGTGTGGCGGAAATTCAAAGGCGCGCGCCGGGTCGTACCGCGCCTCAAATGGCTTCGCCGGCCATTGTCGTGGCCATCCTCAGGAACACTGTGAAAAATAAGAAAAAAAAAAAATGATTTCTGCGGGGAGGTGAACAAAAGGTGCCAAGATTTCTGCGAGCCTCGGGAAACTGTTACTAATGTTGTTGGGACCTATTTCCTCAACATTCGTATCCGCGTCTCCTAAGATAGTTGAAATGAAGCGCATCCGAATGGATGGGCAATTAACGCCTGTATTGCTCTTAGAACTAGAATATTTCCGATGTATGAAATGATTTACAAATCTCACGTCCATCACCATAATGATGATTTTTCCATCAATGTCATCATCTCTTTTCTTCGTATTCTTCTTCCTTCTCCTCCACCTCAACATCATCATCCTAATTATCTCTGTACACACCTCCATCATCCTCTGTTCCATCAACATCTCCATTATCATCTCCTAGCCATTAATCATCTTCATACCATCACTATCACCTGAAACCATAATCATCATATCCGTGTGTATCATCATCATCTTGTCCATCTTCATCATTATATTCTAGTAAATCATTGTATCCAACATCATTATTATCATCACTGCGTAAATAATCATCACCTCCATCAAATATTGCCTATTATGAAACTTCCTGGCAGATTAAAACTGTGTGCCGGACCGAGACTCGAACTCGGGTCCCTTGTCTTTCGCAGGCAAGTGCTCTACCAACTGAGCTACCCAAGCACGACTCTCGCCCCGTCCTCACAGCTTTAATTCCGCCAGTACCTCTTCTCCTGCCTATTATGATCTTAATCGGTCTCCCTGATAGTGATCATCATCTCCAACATTATCATAATCATCATCATCATCATATGATCATTATCATCTTTCTGTACGTCATCACCACCATCATCTTCTGCATCATCATGCCCAGCATTGTCTCACAGTCAACAACCATCATCATCACCTCCAACATCATCATTACTATCACCATCATCAAACTTCCATCATCACCTTCTAGTCTATAATCATCATCATGATCATCTGCAGCATCATTACCACCACCAGTTCAGCATCCACTGTTACATAATGGCTTCCTCTAGACATTTCCGTTTATTATGGTCTCCCCGTTTTAGTCGCATCGAAATCTCCTTCTGAAAACGATTTAGTTCACCAAAAGCACTCCACTACATTTTTAATTGACCCTTGTTGTCTAGCTGTAAAGCCCGCGCTTAGAAACTGTTAGGTCATGGGACAAACCCTTTAACATAGTAGTCACGTCTCATTGATGTGAAGATTTGCCAGAAACGAGTCGTGGTTCGGATTCTCCTTCCCGCGGGAAGAAAACTAGGGTAGTTTAGGGATACACAAGTCATCGAAGTCGCTTCCAGTAAATCATCAATTGATAGAATTGCTCCATACTGTGTCACCACACTAAATTATTGATATTTAATTTACACCATCCGACAAACGAAGTACATAGAAAGGTAGGCGGAAACTAAATGAAACTTCACGGTTTGAGAGGGTGTGTGACGTAATTTGGTTACTTTAAAATCAAGTCAAATTTACAGAGAACCTGCCAGTATGAGCCCACTTATCAACATGATATTACACCCCCTCTGGCCTGGATGTACGCACTGGTTCGACTGGGAAGGCTGTTGGATCCTCTCATGAGGGAAGCTGCCTCTCAATGATTGTAACTGACCCTTGGTATCCTGGGTATTGGAACTGGGAGATGGAGTTGACGTCTGAGCTGGTCCAACATATGTCCTAACAGTGACAGATCTGGCGATCTTGCCGGAATGAGAGACCTCTAAATCACGAAGATAGTTCATAGAGACAGATGCCGCGTGTGGATGACCCTTCTCCAGTTTGGCACGACGATACTGCATGAGCGTTAACACTTGGTGACGCAGGATGTCTATGAGGTACTGTTATGCCACCAGAGTTCCCTTAGTCACTACCCACTGAGACCTGAGCACACGCCCCTGGTTCCCCACAGTACAACACCAGGAGTAACACCATTGTGTTGGCGCCCACTTACCAGCATGATATTATACCCCCTCTGGCCTGGATGCATGTACTGGTTCGATTGGGACAGTTACTATAAGTCTGTTGGATCCTCTCCCGAGGGAAGCTGCCCTCAACAGTTGTCACTGACCCTTGATATCCTGGGTATTGCCACTGGGAGATGACGTCTGAGCTGGTCCAACATAAGTCCCACCAGTGACAGATCTGGCGATCTTGCTGGCACAAGAGATCTCCAAATCACGAAGATAGTTCGTAGAGACAGATGTCGTGTGTGTATGAGCATTGTCCAGTTAAAAACTGGCGCAACGATACTGCATGAGCGTTAACACTTGGTGGTGCAGGATGTCTACGACGTACTGTCTTTCCACCAGAGTTCCCTTAGTCGCTACCCACTGAGATCTGAAGCCACGCCCCATGGTTCCCCCTAGTACGACATCAGGAGTAACATCACTGTGCCTCTCCAAAACACTGGAAGGATGTGACATCTCTCGATATCGACGCTATCCTCACTGTCGATGGCCATCTGCTGTATTGCAGAATTGCATTAATCACTCAACACAATGTAACGCCATTTGGAAGTTGTCTGTAGTTCCCAGTCATGGCAACAGTCCAGCCACAGGTGTCAGTGTTGAGGTGTTCACGTCAACCTACGAATGGGATGGTAACTCCTCTGTCCGGCTGTTTCTAGTCTGCAACAAATGGTGCAGGATGACCAATGGTGCTGGGAGACCATTACTTGTTCTTGGATGACAGGAGTAAATGTGACGGGGTTACGACGTGCTTGCTGCACAATATGGCGATCCTCCCATACAGTCGACAGGTATGTCTGCTCTCACATTCCTATGCAGTCCAACATAGGGCCACTGTCCCATCCAAATACGCCATAAATCTGAGTACTGCAACGATTCGACCAGCCAACCAAATGGAGACCCACGCTGACGCCTCCTTCAAATTCTATCATGCGCTGTCTCAGACGAGTATGCCGCGTAAGCATGCCCTTCACGGTAATGCCTCAGCATCTGACGTCCTTCTCGCTCCTCATGTGCTTTGCCAGACTGATAACAACAATAAACACGAACAACACGGATTCACTTTGGTGGCGCTCTACCTGTCACAGAGAATTGCAGCCATCATCCTTTACGTACCTGCGGATGGTATGTGCATGTACGAAGTTACGTTATCATTCGACCATTTCCTCTGCCCACTTGACTTTTTTGTTAGGCGGAGTTTCTCTGCATTGGCTTTCTGTCCCCCTCTAGTCCCAGCTCAAAAATACACTCCTGGAAATGGAAAAAAGAACACATTGACACCGGTGTGTCAGACCCACCATACTTGCTCCGGACACTGCGAGAGGGCTGTATAAGCAATGATCACACGCACGGCACAGCGGACACACCAGGAACCGCGGTGTTGGCCGACGAATGGCGCTAGCTGCGCAGCATTTGTGCACCGCCGCCGTCAGTGTCAGCCAGTTTGCCGTGGCATACGGAGCTCCATCGCAGTCTTTAACACTGGTAGCATGCCGCGACAGCGTGGACGTGAACCGTATGTGCAGTTGACGGATTTTGAGCGAGGGCGTATAGTGGGCATGCGGGAGGCCGGGTGGACGTACCGCCGAATTGCTCAACACGTGGGGCGTGAGGTCTCCACAGTACATCGATGTTGTCGCCAGTGGTCGGCGGAAGGTGCACGTGCCCGTCGACCTGGGACCGGACCGCAGCGACGCACGGATGCACGCCAAGACCGCAGGATCCTACGCAGTGCCGTAGGGGACCGCACCGCCACTTCCCAGCAAATTAGGGACACTGTTGCTCCTGGGGTATCGGCGAGGACCATTCGCAACCGTCTCCATGAAGCTGGGCTACGGTCCCGCACACCGTTAGGCCGTCTTCCGCTCACGCCCCAACATCGTGCAGCCCGCCTCCAGTGGTGTCGCGACAGGCGTGAATGGAGGGACGAATGGAGACGTGTCGTCTTCAGCGATGAGAGTCGCTTCTGCCTTGGTGCCAATGATGGTCGTACGCGTGTTTGGCGCCGTGCAGGTGAGCGCCACAATCAGGACTGCATACGACCGAGGCACACAGGGCCAACACCCGGCATTATGGTGTGGGGAGCGATCTCCTACACTGGCCGTACACCACTGGTGATCGTCGAGGGGACACTGAATAGTGCACGGTACATCCAAACCGTCATCGAACCCATCGTTCTACCATTCCTAGACCGGCAAGGGAACTTGCTGTTCCAACAGGACAATGCACGTCCGCATGTATCCCGTGCCACCCAACGTGCTCTAGAAGGTGTAAGTCAACTACCCTGGCCAGCAAGATCTCCGGATCTGTCCCCCATTGAGCATGTTTGGGACTGGATGAAGCGTCGTCTCACGCGGTCTGCACGTCCAGCAAGAACGCTGGTCCAACTGAGGCGCCAGGTGGAAATGGCATGGCAAGCCGTTCCACAGGACTACATCCAGCATCTCTACGATCGTCTCCATGGGAGAATAGCAGCCTGCATTGCTGCGAAAGGTGGATATACACTGTACTAGTGCCGACATTGTGCATGCTCTGTTGCCTGTGTCTATGTGCCTGTGGTTCTGTCAGTGTGATCATGTGATGTATCTGACCCGAGGAATGTGTCAATAAAGTTTCCCCTTCCTGGGACAATGAATTCACGGTGTTCTTATTTCAATTTCCAGGAGTGTATTTAAAATAGTTTTGGCCTTCATTGTAAATCTGTAAGACTTTGTTTTCATTATCCTGATTTTACAATGATTTTAGTGTTATTGTAACTGATTTTCAGGCCAGCTTTCAAGCTTACTTCCTAAGTTCTACGATTCGTTGTTCAAGTTTACCTGCGCTGGAGGCGAACAGCATAATGTTATTGGCCAAACGAAAGTGGTTTACATATGCTCCATGGACACGCATTCTTCTACCATTTTTCAATTTTAGGATCTGAAAATCGCTACAGACTGCTCTCAATGGTGATGTCAATTCTCATGTCTGTGTGTCCTTTGAATTGTGACATTCACACTATTTTGATGAAGTATAATGGGAGCTGCAACACTAAAGTGCACGTACTCAGGTCTGTGTACTGACTTTCAATGGGTGTATAAAGCTAGAGGATAGGTCACTACCCAGGCAATGAGCTCTTCCGAACATTAAAAAAGGTGCCAAAATGTGTTGCACCAGAACTCGTCCGCTATCACCATCACGCCTCGAATCCGGTCGTGTGAATAAATAAATAATGTTTTAACAGTAGCAGTGGAGGGATAACACATTGTTTCCGTGGAATGTATCAACTTTTTTTTAAGAAATCGCTTCAGAGAGGTTACCATAGAACATACCACAATAAAGTATCATCCATTTAAAAAAATATTTTTTTGTGATTACAGTTTCGAGTGGTTCTGTGTCTTAATGTATGCCAGACTACGAACCTAAAGATCCAGGTTCGATTCCCCGTAGGTCCTAAGATTGTCACGTGCCATTCCTGGTGCTTGCGCAGTGGTAAGAAAGGTGAGTTCATGAGCAGCTCTGATGTGCAGTGTTATGTCTTCTTATACAGTTAACGAGGGATCTAGTTTATTTTTTTGCGTGTGAAGTAAAATATGTGACTATGTTTCGACGCGAGAACGATGTCCTCTGAACAGTAAAGAATACACAAGGCGTCCATAAATGTTTACCCAGATAAAAAAACAACAATGTAACTGAAACTTCCTGGCAGATTAAAACTGTGTGCCCGACCGAGACTCGAACTCGGGACCTTTGCCTTTCGCGGGCAAGAGCACTTGCACACAGTTTTAATCTGCCAGGAAGTTTCATATCAGCGCACACTCCGCTGCAGAGTGAAAATCTCATTCTGGAAACAATGTAACTCTTTATTGGATATAATTAATGAAACATATGCCTGTACTTATTATAATTTCAACCTTCATGAACATTCAATACATATAATACACGTCAGCGTTTAAATCACTTCAACATGTGCACCCTGCTAACACGCAAACTATTAAGCTGGTGTTCAGCCTCTTGCCACACGTTCTGTACATGTGTGATGTGATTGTGCCAATGGCACCTTCGATGCGTTGTTACAAAATCGCAGTATCAAGAACGGCTGTTCTGTACATAATATCTTTCACATACTCCCACAGAAAGAAATGTGAGGGGGTTACTCCGGTGATATCGGGGGCCATGGAATTGGGCCGGCTCTGCCGATCCCCCAGTCGGTGAAGGTTTCATTAAGATAATCGTGGACTTCTAGAGCCCATTACGGTGGAGCGCCATCTTGCTTAAATATGGTAGTGTAGCTGGGTAACGGCATAATTCACCAACATGTCTAGGTAAGTATATTCACTTACGTTACTTTCAAGGAAGAAAAATGGCCCAGTCATTCGATCACTCATTAACCCACACTACACCTTAACCTTTGGACTGTCCCAAATGTGTTCTTCTACGACATGAGGATTTGCTGGTCCTCAAATCCGGACATTATGGCGGATGGCGGTCAACTGAACCACAAACATGAAATTTAACTTCATAGAGAAAATACACTCGCTTCGAGAAGTAATTGTCCTCATCAAACGGTTCAGTATGTCCATTGCAAATTGTTCATGATTTGGGCGGTCATCTCGTGGTAGGCCCTGAACAACTTCGCCCTTGTGCGCATACAATTTATGACGTTTGCGAACCACTTTATGCACTGTACTCTTTGGCATTTGAAGTTCCCGCGAAGTTTGTCTAATAGATTTCTGTGTGATCTCGTGAATGCGGTTCGAACTGCCTGCACAGTCTGGTCTGTAGCTGCTTGTCTCTTTCTGAACAGACCCCGTTGCTAGAAATGTGTCCATCGATGTTCTGATTAGCTTGATATCAGGTGCTTTCTTTACATAATGTGACACAAACTCTCACTGTACAATAACCGCGGTTATTTGGTTTCTGCAGGCCACACGACGCATTAAGCTTTCTCCTTGGAGGGGGAAGGGGGGGGGGGGGCTGGGAGAGGGGACGGAGGCTCACACAGCGCTCCTAGTGGCGATAGCGTTGAATCAGGCACAGCCGCAAGGTCCCTTGGTAGCCCTGTAACAAAAAACCAATTTTACTGTCATAAACACAACTAATATTTAATCTCGAAATCAGGTAAGCATTTATGGACATCCTGTATATTGACCCACTTCATGGTGAGTTATAATGTGAAAATAACAGACCCTCCGAAAACACGTTTCTGAAGTAAATAAATAAAGCTAGGACTGTCGCTCAATAAATAATGCTCCCATTTTTCCCTCAGAACCTGAAGAGTTA